>NW_009648041.1:3781730-3848318 GCF_000708025.1 Charadrius vociferus | reverse complement strand
CTCTCCACTTTTGCACAGGCATCAAAGCTGCAGTCATCACCATGGAAACTAGCTGAAGAATTAAAAAAAAAAAAAAAACCCACACACAAAAAAACCCCAAACATGCCTCATCCAAAGCTAGTACACTGCCACCCACTGGGTACTTGCATTAGAGAGCCTTCAAATACAAAGCAACCCTGCTCAATGTAAGCAAATAACTACCCACTGCAACAGCCTGCATTCAGACCCAAATATAGGCATTTTTTGTGTCAATTATTCTCTCATTACATGGCAGTATTTGCTCTTAGTGCCAAGATCACCCCGGTGAAATTCAAGCTTAATGCACCCAGCCTCTCTTTGCTGGCTTTACAATATAAGAATCTCTCATTTTCATGCAAGTGTAATAAGGAATCTTATCATGCAGGATACATTGCTTCATTGCTTCATCCTCTGCAATAGCTTACTTATTCCCAGAGTGCAGACTTGGGCATCCTGGGAAAACAGACCCATGCAATTCCAGAAGGAGCTGCAGGGTTGGGTTTTACCAGGGATCAGGCCATGAACTTGCATTTTCTTTCTCTGAGGTATGAAACACCCAAGAGGATTTGGGGTTTTGGGAAGCTGGCTTTCATTGATCCATAATGCTTCATTACTGGCCAATAGTAACTAATATCAGATTTTACTTTAGGAAGATCTCCATGGTGATCTGAGCCTGCTGACATAAGCTGTTTTTTTTTAGTGTGCATGTAAGAACGAAAAAGATAGCCTAATGAAAGGGGGAAAGACCTTAAAAGATTGGACAAAAGATGAAGAACTCACATACATATGCTGTAGCTTAGTTCAGTCCTCCAGGCAGAAGCAAAACACTTGGAAGAAATCTCTCTGATATAGTTTATGTCATTAAAATTATTAAGAAAAATCCTGACTTTATAGTATTCTGTATCATTTATTGAAAAAAAAAAAAAAAAGGAAATTAGCTGGTGGGGAAAAAATCAAAAACAAAATGTAAAAAAAAAATAATAAATCCCTAAATCCAAAAGAATCACAGTAATTTTTACAGTGGTTTAAGAGAGATTTTTCAGACCTGCTGCAGTATTATGTATCAGCTCTCTAGCGCGAATCTTTAAATGAGAAAGGGGAAAAATGGGAAAGGTATTCAGACCCGATTTGTTCTCTTTACTATATGTTCCAACAACTTACAGTTCATAATAATTCCTAGTACTGACAAACAAAGAGGGATTGGTGGAGGACATCAAGGTTGGGAGCAGCCTTGGCTGTAGTGATCATGAGAAGATAGAGTTCAGGATTATGTGCAGTATGCACAAAACAGCAAGTAGGATTGCAACCTTGGACTTCAGGGGGGATAACTTTGATCTCTTCAAGAAACTGCTTGGAGAAATCCCATGGGTGAGGGCTCTGGAGGGTAGGGAGGCTCAAGAGAGCTGGTTGATATTTATGTATCACTTCCTTGAAGCTCAGGATCAGTGCATCCCTAACAGCATGAAATGAGGCAAGGGAAGCAAGGGACCTGCATGGCTGAGCAGGGAGCTTCTGAAAAAGCTCAAGTGGAAGAGAGGAGTTTACAGTACGTGGAATGGACCAACCACTCAGGGAGATTACAAGAATGCCGTCAGAGTATGCAGGGATGAAACCAGGAAAGCCAAGGCCTCCTTTGAGTTAAATCTGGCAAGGGATGTCAAGGGCAACAGGAAGGGTTTCTTCAAGTACATAGGAGGCAAAAGGAAAACTAGGGAAAATGTGGGCCCGCTGTTGAACGAGGCAGGTGCTGTGGTGCCAGATGATGCAGAGGAGGAGGAGGAGTTGCTGAATGCCTTCTTTGCTTCAGTCTTTACTGCTCGGGCCAGCCCTCGAGAGTCCCAGACTTTGCAGGTAACAGAGAAAGTCTGGAGGAAGGAAGACTTTCCCATGGTTGAAGGGGAACAAGTTAGAGAACAATTAAGTAAACTGCATACCCACCGTCCCTTTAAGTATTTATAAGTATTGGTAAGATTGCCCTCTCTGATGACTACCTCTGATAACCTTCCAGATTCTTGGAGATGACACCCAGAACAAGCTGTTCCATCATCTTTCCAGGGATGGAGATGAAGCTGACCAGCATGTAGCTTCACAGGTCTTCCTTCTTGCCCTTTTTGAAGACTGGAGTGACATTGGCTTTCCTCCAGTCCTCAGGTACCTCATCTGTTTTCCAGGACCTTTCAAAGATGATGGCCCAGCAATGACTTCTTCCAGCTCCCTCAGCACTTGCGGCATGCAAGGATTTGACCTGAACGGGCTGGAGAATCGGGCAGAGAGAAAGCTTATGAAGTACAACAAGGGCAAGTGTAGGGTACTGCATCTGGGGGAGGAATAACCCCATGCATCAGTACAGGTTAGGGGCTGACCTGCTGGAGAGCAGCTCTGTGGAAAGGGACCTGGGAGGCCTGGTGGACAACCATGAGGCAGCAATGTGCCCTGGTGGCCAAGAAGGCCAACGGCATCCTGGGGTGCATCAAGAAGAGTGTGGCCAGCAGGTCAAGGGAGGTTATCCTCTACTCTGCCCTGGTGAGGCCACATCTGGAGTACTATGTCCAGTTCCAGGTTCCCTAGTTCAAGAAGGACAGGGAACTGCTGGAGAGGGTCCAGCAAAGGGCTACAAAGATGATGAGGGGACTGGAGCATCTTTCTTACTTAGATCTTTTTAGTCTGGAGAGAAGACGACTGAGGGGGGATCTTATCAATACTTATAAATACTGAAAGGGAGGGTGCCAGGAGGATGGGAACAGTCTTTTTCCAGTGGTGCCCAGTGATAGGACAAGAGGTAACAGGCACAAACTCAAACATAGGAAGTTCCACCGAAACATGAGAAGGAACTTCTTTCCTGTGAGGGTGGCAGAGCACCAGCACAGGCTGCCCAGAGAGGTGGGGGCGTCTCCCACACTGGAGACATTCCAAACCCACCTGGACGCCGTCCTGTGCAACTGCAGTAGGTGACCCTGCTCTGGCGGGGGGGTTTGAACTAGATGATCTCCAGAGGTTCATTCTAACCCTGACCAGTCTGTGATTCTGTCATTCTGTGAAAATAACTTTTTAATTAAGGAAACTGCTGAGATTTTCACAAATTTGGAAGGGCAGTTTTCAATTTCATCTCATGTTGCTGAAAACAACTGGATGTTTGTTTCCTGCATGACTTTACTTTCCCCCCCACTCTTTCTTTTAATAAGTTTTGCAAATACATCCACACACTTATTTCAAACTGACACTCCAGAAATGAATTAGATTTTGTATTTTTATCAGGCATGAGCGAAGCAGGAAAATAATTTAAAGCAGCAGGTAATTACACCAATGAAATATTTATGGAAACTGATTACACCAAAACACTCATTTTTATCTGAGGATATTTGTCTTTTATATAACTATGCAAAAAAGCAAGTTTAGGAGTTATACAAAGTTATAGTTCACTCCTTTTACAAATGAGAACGCAGGCAATGATTTCCAGAAGGCTGACCAAGTGCAAGCCACTGCAGTAATACTTATACTGGGGAGGTATAACTATGAAAGAGCTGTCTTCACCCGTCTTGAGACAGCCCTGGAGAATACCTAAAGTCACCCCTTCTCCAGTGTCAGCACAGAGTCCGTGCTGTGATGGATGATGCACCGACAGAGACTAGGCTGGTGCTGAGGCACTGCTGGACGATGTCATTGCTCACTTTTCCCTGCCAGCCTGAGCATGGTCTTGTATTTGTTGGCCCTTTTACTCTGAGACTAAACTGTGTGGGACACACATGGCCTTTTCATTGCCTTTTCTACTGCACAGGGTCCTGGACTCAAGAAAGCTCCCACGCACTTGTGCACTGCGAAAATTAATGCTGAGTCCAGAGCCCAGCGTGCTTCAGCTCCCATGTAAGCACAACCCCCTGGCCAGCTTGTGAGCAGCCTGCCTGAAGAGGGGAGAGAGAAGGACTGGCACAGATCTCACAAGAACAGCATTGGAAACTGCCCCCCCCCGGCAAGTTTTACTCACAACACTACCAGATGAAATTAAGCAATAATTTTGTCTGTGCACATTAACTTCAGAGTCAGCAATACAGACAAATGCTTCTCCGTTGATACCTCTGTAACGGCTGGCATCTGCCTTCACGTTAGTTCTAATCATGAAGCAGTTATCTAGATCGCTAGGTCGTTCCGGACTTCCCAAAGTGTCCAAAATATAAGGGTAGATTAAAAAATTGGCCTGTGAGAGAATGAGTGCACTTTGTGTCAGAAGGCAGGTTCTCAGGACGCTGACTGTTGGATTTTTGTGTCGTTGTACTCCCCCCACTCCTGTAAATGTGTCAGCAAACCTTGCGGGAAGAAGTTTCAGGTCCTTATAAAGGCTACATATTTATATACAGCACGGATTTTTATATAGATGCTAAAAATGGAAAGCAATTCCCACATGGATCAACAAATAGTTCTCTATAAACAGAATACACAGGGGCTGGAGTGGAGTTATATTTAATCCATTCTAGACCTAAACCACCATTTATGTGACAAGCTGCAGTGTAGAAAAGCAGTTTCCATGCCAAGTACAGTCCCTGTGTTGGTGCCAAGGCCAAAAGAGCAAGAGCAAATGGAGAACTTGCAATTCTTCCCTTGGGGGCCTTTCACAACAGCCTGCAGACAGCAGATGGGAAAACACCACCGCGTCCAGGCACAGCTCCTGTGCCCTCCTGCAACCCTAACAGAAACTCAGGTGCTGCTGGTTGTACCAGGCTAATCCCACCCTTCCCATACACATCCGGGGGGAAAAAGCATGTCCGGCTTTGTCCCCTGCTGTCCTTCTGCTCTGGCCCCCAGCAAGGGTCTCCTTGGACTACAGAGAAATTTGCCCAACCATTACCTCAGGATTCCTGAAGGGCCACGTATTTGACAGCAACTACAGGCTTTCTTCTGAAAGCAAGATGTATAATAAGTCATTGGAGTGGACATACACAGAATACATATTTGGAGAGTAGGATGGATTATTAACAAGAAGCGGGAGAGCTTTAAAGATACCAAATGGCCTTGCACAGAATCAGCAAAATGAAGGCTATGTGATTTCTGCCACCTTGATTTAGAGAAAAGAAATTGCCTTCTAAAGATCCCTGGAGAGAAAACTTCAGACAGAAGGAAAGATGATTAGTTCACATATTTGCCAGCTTTCCACTAAACAACAGTTGATGACAGCATTAGAGATAGGAAGGAGAAAGAAATTAAGGGATAAAAAGCACAGCACAAGTCACAGGATAAACTCTGCATGGAAGATGACAAAAAACTCAAAGTCAAATTATATAAAGCTGTTTATCTTAGAGGAAGAGGCAAGAATACCAGCTTTCCATCTCACATTGTAATGGCTAGCTCTCCAAAGAAACATTGTATGTGTCTATATGTGTGTATATTTCTGAATATTTCCTTAGCCAATACGGGGAACAAAGGTAAGCGCCCTTCTGAGCACCCTCTTCGCTGCTGAGAGTCATTACAGTTTCCCTCTAAGTATTGTGCAGATGTATCAGGATGAAAATAAATGTAAAAGATACAGTCATTCTACAAAAGTACATGCAGTGAAAATTACACACAGGAATTAGAGCAGTCCCTCAGTTCTATAGACTGGAGTGGTTATGGTAGTATTTCCCAGAAACATTGCTGAAACTAGTAACATATCCAAAAGCTGAAATTAACTTTACATACTATTGCCATACAGAACGTATGTTTCTAATTCAAATCAAATAAAAAGTGAGTTCCAAACTAGGGCAAAATAAATAATGAAGATATGGAAATCAAAGGATCTGAAACAGAATTTATACGTTATAAGTTTTGAGGAAGGACAGATGCCAATACACACATTAAACACGGCGACACTTCCCTAGAGAATTACGATAATACTTCACCCTTAAATAACACACAAAGCGCTTCACAGACATTAGTTAATTAATCTTCAGTCCTCATGTGGCGGTAAAAATTATACAGTAGGAAAATAAGGTCAGATCTTCAGAGGAGATCAAGCTGAGATTAAACAGTCTACCCCAAGGCTACACACTGATTTGACAGCAAAGACAGGGTTACAGCTCCCATCTCCAACAGCCACCCCACCACAAAAGAGAGCCTTTGGAGGGAGACAGACAGCCCCAAACATCTCCAGCAGCTGCCCAAACACAGTGAAAGGCTTAGGCAGATGCCTCCCTGTGTTCAAAGACAAACCCATAAACACATCTCAAGGGACGAGGTGTTAACAGTGCACCCATGGATCTCTCTACCCTGCTGCAGCTCTGCAACGCAGCACGTGCTGTGGGTCAGTGGGAGAGGTGTCTGCAGCAGTACACACCTCCGTGGGACTTCTTCCTCCCAGACCCAGATTTGCTGCAAGCCAAATACCCATCATTAGCTTACAGGAGGCCTCAAATACCTGGGACACATTTTACAAATATGGTGGAAAACACACCTGGTCAAGTCCTATCTACTGGTGCGCCTTCACAGCCCTGAATTATTTAAGACAAATGGAGAAAAGGTGAGTTCCAGGAGTGCTGGAAACACCCGGACAGACCGCAGCAGAGGATGCACTGGCACCCTCAGTCTCCCGGGAATCAAAAAATTCCCAGCACACAAAGAACATGCCTCCAGGTGGAGGATGAGATCAACCCATACTCCCTATGCACAGGAAGACCGAGTGGCAACAGCTCAGTGCTGTTGCCTCCTGTGAACCAAAACGGGCTGCGATGCTCACAGCAACGAAACCTGTCACCTATCTGAAGTGCTGCACAAGCCATCAGTCAGGCTGAAATTAAGCTTTATCCTAATGAAGGGTGTGGTAACAGCGACATTGCCCTCTGTAGAATGCCCCAAAGGAGGCACTAGGGGCAATCCCAAACAGCTGCCCCGCTCAGAGAGGCACTGTGATGGTTTCAACTGCTTTCAGAGTAAACAAGCTCTACAAACAGCAAAATTTTGCTGCACACTCTGGAAAAAAAATAAAACAAGCAGAGTGTGCTGATGGCCTGGCCAGAGGACACTTGCTCCAAAAGAACCCCAAGTTCTGCCATTTGTTGTGGCATTTGAACAGCTGCTGACAGAGTAAGAGCTGTCAGTTTTGCCTACGGCCACGACGCCAAGCAGTATCGACTCTCAGTTTTTTTAAAAAGTGCTTTAGAGTACTTTGAAAGTAGGAAGGCACTATTTAAAAGATTCAGTTCTCATTGCAGGACTGTCAGAAGATTAATCAATTAAAAGCTTGGCTACTGCAAGCAGCAGTATGTCTGCCAATCCCGGGCTGCCTTTGTGTGAAGATGTGGGGTTCAGTTTTGTGAAGTAAACCTGTGTCTAAACTTCTAATTATATTAAGAAAAGGTAAGTGCTAGAAAACAGCTGGACCTCATAAGCTCTAGCAGAAAGTTATTTAAAAAGCCAAGGGTCTAAATGACACCTCTTTCTTTTTTCTGCTTTGGATGCTGCTTTGGGAGGGGAGGGGTAATAGGTTGCATTAGGCTGCACCAGTTTCAGCCCTTGTGCAGAGATGCCATGCAAATGATCCATTAAACATTTACTTAGGAACTGAAAACAATAGCAATAATTCTGTGTTGCCTCAGCAAAATGGAAAAATCTTAACAAACTAAGGCTAAGGAAAAAGACATTGGGTAGCTGTCATATCACATGTGACAGGATGGCTGATAGAACATGTTTCCACGCACTGAATAATCTCCAGAATAAAAGTGTTCGACACCGTGCACACTGGAGAGAAAGTGCAACAGTGCCATACAACCAACTATCAATCACAGCAAAATAAAGTGTCAATTTATAAAAGAAGACGAAGGATGGGGATTCAGAGAAAAGGCATTACTTTGACCCAAAAAAAAAAAAATTTTACTTGGAAATTGGACATTTGGACGAAGGCCTTGAAATTCAGCAGAACTAGATGAAGACAACTCTTATTGTCCTTATGCTGTGGGTCAGTCAGGTTTGGGACTTCCCACCAGCCGCAGCTTGCACACACCGGGCAGCAGCTGGTCAGTGTGGACCAGCAGGATTCTCCCTTTCTTTCCTCATTGCCCTACAGCAACCGTGCTCAGCCCGAGCACCTGCGAGTCAGACACGGGAACCTTTTTCAGTCAGACATGGAAACGCTGCTCTGTGGGACCTGCATGGGACTTCCCTGCAACCACTGCTCCAGTTGCGCAGAGGCGGGCAATTCCCCACACATCCACAGCTGGGGACAGGACAGCAGAGGGGTCAGCCTGAGGATTAAAGCATCAGTTCTAACATGCCACAAAAAAGCAGGTGGAACATTGAGCTGAAACGGACAGGAGGACGTGTGATGGGAAGGGGTGAGGGAGGCACAGAGCTGAGAATGAAGCTGTGCCCGATGGACAGAGAGGTGGTGCCCGTGGTTTGAGGTCTGGCTCTGTGAGAAAGGCTGTGCAGGTTGGGAATGGGAGAGGACAGAGGGAGGGGTCCCACCAATGTCAGCTGTGAAAACTTGGTATTAACTGAGAAAGGTGACTTGGATGAAGATAAATATAGTCCACAAGCGAAGACAAGTAACTCGCTAGACAAAGACAGCAAGAGGAAGAGCATAGAGGCAGTGGCTTCTGCGAAGAAGAAACACACACGCACACAAAGATGTAAACAAGATTTCCACTTGAAGGAACTGGCAGTTCCTCTCTGTCACTGGCATTTACATTGCATTTCCTCCAGCCTTTATAAAACCTGGCTCCTCTAATTCATTCTCGAATGCTTCCGCACAGCTCTTTCAGTGCGTGTTCGGGCAGTCTAGAAAGCAGTGGTTGGACAGCTTTTGACTGAAAGGAAATGTTTTAGGCACAGCTCAAAGCCTGTGAGAGTCAAGAGAAAGGGTTGAACTTGGCCTTTAAAGAAATAGGATGCCAGGAGAGTCACGTTAATGCCTAAAAAAAACTTCTCCGCTTAAACCTAAGATGCATACACCCGAGTTTGGTCTTAGCCACTAGCTGGAGCAGACTGTTTTGAATTAATGGCAGGTGGTGGTTCATTCTTTTGGCAAGAGAGCAGACGTGAGTCAAAGTTTTAAGTTATTAATGCAGTGTTTGCCTTTCTTAGTAAAAAACACAGGGTTCTGCAAACTGTTGTCTAAGACCACATCTGTAAAAACGCTGCACAGGGACCTGGGCTCTGGGTGGACAGTCAGCAATGTGTGAGCCTTAGCAGCAGTAAAGGCTACCAGGATCCAGGGCTATAGAAACAAGGGCATAAGCTAGTAGATCAAGGGAAGCAATTAATCCCCTTTACTCAGCACTCGTTAGGCCACAGCTGGAACCCTGCCTCCAATTTTGGGGCCCCCTAATACAAGAAAGATGTTGATCAGCTTGAACGTGTCCAGCCGAGACCACCAAGACGGTCAGGGGCCGGAGCGTACAAGCTGCGAGGCTGAATTTGTTTAACCTGGAAAGGAGAAGGCTCACAGGGTCCTACAGAAGCCAACAAGTACCTAGGCAGGGTTTATAGAGAATGTAGCCATTCTCTTCATTGAGGTACATGGTGGGAGAATGAGATACAACAGTCTGGACTGGACATACAGGTGTACTCACCCTGAGCATAAGTAAGGACTGGAACAGGAGCACAGAGAAGTTGAAGAATCTCTGTCCTCGGAGATTTTCAAGACCTGGCTAGACAAAGCCCTGAGCAATCTTATCCGAATTCAGTGCTGTCCCAGCTTTAAGCAAGGTTGGACTATACAATCTCCCAAGAATCTTTCAAAACCAAATGATTTGATGCTACTCATGAAAAGCACAAGTTGTACACTGTGCATACATTTATAAAGGCACTATGTTCCTAAAACACTCAATTAGAATGCAATTGTTAAAAAAAACCAAACCAAAACAAAAAAACCCAACCCAACACAGTAACCCACAACAGTACAGACCATAGCTACAAAAACTCAAATCTTTTCTCACAAACTTTTGCAAAACAGTAATCACCATGACAAAGACAACAGGCGAGAACTGTGTAAACCAGTGCCATCTATTGCGTTTAAGAGACTTTATGGCCAGCAGAGTATTTATTCAACAGATTTACAGCTGTACAAAAGTGCGATAAGCAAACAAAATCAGGTGCCTTGTGCAAGCCACCTCAGATGCCATGATTTGCTCCGCAGAACACAACGAAAGAAAAACCACTTTTGGAAGAAGACTGATCTGAAAACAAATGAGATTAACTTATTGACCACAACATGTCTTACATTTTAACCAGAGATTACAGACTCTGCAGTAATCTTCCACTTGATTTAGATTTCCACTTCCATCTGATTTAGGTTTTACCACTGCAAAAATAATATAACTTTACATTTACTTTCACATTAAGTTCTTTTTTTATATATTTATATATATATAATGTTTCTCAACTAGATATCCTACAGTTTAATTAAATTAAAATTGAAATAGCTTTGTAAGAATATAGACCATTTAGTACCTGAGACACTAAGCATTCATTCTACTTCATAAAGAAATTAATTACGTGAGAGTCATTAACAACAACTGTAATTCCTTATGGATTTAAATTAAGTTTTGAATTGGAAGAATAAAGTTCCCAGCTGATTTAAATTCTTCAAGATGGTAAAAATGAATTAATGATGTTAATATTCCATATGCCTGAAAATTGGTGCAGGAATTAAATTCTGTGTTAAATCTAAAGGCAGAAGCATGAACAGTGAAAGCAGAGTAACCTATTTCTATCCTACTTATTTTCTCATGCTGAAGCCTGGAGTATATTTGGATGAGCTACAGTCCAAGGTTTCAAACTGGGTGCTGGTAAAATCAATGGTAACCTTGGAACTGACTCCATGAAAGGCAGGATTAGGCTCTGGCTTCTCCAGATCACGTACCTTCTCCCTTTTCTGCAAGAAAACCTTAGCTCTGTCTGGAAGAAATTTTTCCCAGCCTGACTAAAAGCGAGAATGATAAAAAAAGAACTATAAGGCATGATAAATACAGCATTTCAAAATTGGGCACCCTGCTGTTAATTATCATCATTGCCTCCACAGTTTATGCATATTAAATTTATGCTGGCACTTCTCCTTCTGGGGAAATAGTTTGAAAAGGGATAGGCAAGAGGAATCTGTAAAGCACAGCATGCAGTTTGAAAATTCACACACTGTATCAACTGGCTAGGAGAGCCAGTTTCCGAGATATATAAATCTAGGTTTAACTTCTGCAAGAAAAACACCCACATCCATCCCCTTTATCATACTAAAGGGACATCTCTGTTGGCTGACAGCATCACGCAAGGAATCAAGATGAAGATGCAGGACAAATTCCAAACCAGCATAACCCCCATAAAACCTTCTTTGCCCAGGTCCAGGGCTGTATTTTGGAACTAAATGGTAAAACATGAGCTCTGTTGAGGACATTGCTTTCCATTGTCAAAGCCAACCGAGCGCACAGGGTTCATTTTGTTTCCAGGAAGAAGACGCTGATTAATTAAAATGCAAAGGCATCTTTCTGCCAAATATTTTCCAGCCTTATGTTCAGCTAAGAATAATTAAGGCTTGCCCGTATTATCCGGAAGACTGGTAGCCGTTCTCAACGTGCCATCATCTATCACCCAACAAAAGTCCATATTTGCTGAGGAACAGATTGCAACCAAGTAGACGGGCAGCACGTTAGTCAAGAGTTTCACTTGTGCCTAACTCTCTCGGCTTCTCCTGTATAAAAGGCCAATGGCTGCTCTCTTTATTACATCCATGCCTGATTAGCCTATAAACAGTACCACTGATAGCTTTAAATAGCTTTTACTCCTTGGCCTTAGCTGCTGTTCATTGCACTCTCCCCTGCTGCTCTGGTGCGGAGAGGGAAGGGGCGATTTTCAGGACAGTGGGTGCAATGGGGCAGCGGGATGGAGACCCGAGTGCTGCCCAAGGGTCTCCGCGCTCCCCGGTAACGCTGAACCATGGGAGCTTCTAACACACCGGCTTAAATCCCATGTAACTTCCATGAGACTAGCCATGCTTTAAATTAAGCACGTGCTCAAAGTGCTTTGCTGATGTAAATAACAACAGCCATGGGATTAAAAAGCAATATTAAAAGAGGGGCAGAAGGGGACTACACAACTGAGCAGAAGTTCCCTTATAAGAGCCCACTGCAGCACCAGGGACCCGCCTGCAATTTTAAGGCAAGTTTCTCCATCTACTTCCAAAAGTATAATGGTGACCTCTTTCAAACAACCCTTTTGGCACTGAAAGGCCAGGAAATGTAGTCACATCAGGATTAATGACTTGAATTAGCTCTCTTGCACCTGTGCTTCACTGTATCCATGGCAAAGACGGACAGTAGCTTTGCCTTTATGAAGTAATGCTTGAGGATTTCTTTGGCGTTTGTCTAAGCAAAATCTTTTCTCTCCTTGTCTTACACCAAATAAACTACTTAGGAAGAAAAAACATCTCCCACTGTAGAAGTCTCTTGATATAAAAAATGCAAATCTCAAGCAGCTGTAATGAAGAAGATCAATTTTAGACTCCTGGTGGCTACCTTCCTGCAAAGCTTTATTATTTTTCATCAAGTATCTACAAGAACCAGATCACGTTTCTAGCTTTCCGTTCCTCTCCCGTGTAATGAGGGAGAATCATGTATATTGCTTTCATTTAATTTACCCTAGAAATTCAGAGTTATTGATTGTAGTTGGTAGACTTCCTAGGTATAAGAGACTGGAAGCAACATTTTTATGCCTTTTGTATTGCTTACCACAGAGATGGACCAGAAAAAAAAAAAGGGGGTGGGGGGGTGGGGAGATGTGCAAAATGAAGCTTTGAGGCAGGGGGAGAATATATCACTGTGGAGATTAAATACTGGGTGGCAACAGTTAAATATAAAACACAACTAGAACTGTAGGCTGCCTTTTGTGACATTTCTTTAAATAAATATCTGTGCAACTGATTATCTAACAGATATCATAAAGGTCTAGATAAATCAGGCAAAATTTGTATATTTATTCGGTGAAAAACATGCAGGTCTGTGGAAGGACCAGAAACTATTCTTTAATTTGGATAGTATTTAGTAAACAGTTTTGCAAAGAGAATCTAAAAAAGAACAGAATTTGGAGGAAATGTTGTGTTTGGATATTTTTAAAGCAATAATTTAATTCAGAAAGTTGCCAAAATATCAATTATGATTAAAAAGGAAAAATAGAATGATGCATTATGGCAAAATGATTCCTTTTGATTTTCATTGTGCTGAGAAAACTGGGGAGGGAAGATCCTCAAACAATAGTGACCAGGAACTATTTATCTTCTTTAGTATTTTTCATTTTGGCTACTGAATGAAAAAAAGAAATAATTATTACCATAGCACTAATTTGAAAGTATTTTTAGACAGCCATATTCCAAATAAGGAAATCTGTAATCAGGTCAAGGCTGTGCCCTATGATTACCCTCAGTAACTGAAAAATTCTGGAATTTGATAAATCTGAGGTCTTGAGTCATTCTGACATTGAGAAGTCAATCCTTGTAAACATACAAGCCAACCTGCCTTTTCACTGGTGTTTGCGATGATGTAAGAAAACAACTGATAATTCAAGAATGTTATTCAGAAGTTTTTCCTTTCTTCAGCAGTCCTAATGACAACCCCAAGCAACCAAAATGCACGCAACTAGCTCCAAAAAAATAAAGAAGAGAGACCTAAACTACAGGATTCAGGAACAGGAAAATTAAGCTCCTGATGATTTCAGAGTTGTCCATAGTTCAGAAGCTGCCTTCATCTAAAGGAAACTAAAGATGCTCATATAGTTATACATCATTTCAGGATCCAAGCCTTAACATAAATACATTAAAGGTTAGCAACTAGAAAGACTCACAGCTTGCCTCTGATTCATAAAGGTAAGCTTAAAAATATTAGAAGGTTGTATTAGACTTTGGAAAAAGAAGTTTCAAATTTTTAAATCAAACCCTCTCTGTTCAGTCCTGTTTGTCTGCTTTTAAAATGTGATTAGATAAGCACGACCGAGAAACCCGTACTAATCACAAATGAAACATCGATACTATGATACACAGAGCAAAAGAAACAATTGGCATCTTCATGGCTATTTGTCATGGGAAATTTTAGAATATTTTCAAGGCTGGTAGATGATTCCTTGTTTTCAAAATGCTACAGGAAGAAATATATTGTTTATTCACTTCTTGCTGTTTGATGTCATCTATCAGAACAGGAATTTAATAAGATGACACAAACCACTGTACAGAGTAATAGCACTTGAAGTAATTTTTTTTGCTCTAACTCATAAAACTATGTATTGCATTGGCTTTTAACAGTAAATTTAGGACCAAATACTTGATTTGCACTAAAAGAATTAAAGACTCACTGTTGCTTTTACTTCCAAAACCTGTTCACATTATACCAGTGTAGTATCAAGAGGGAAGCCCGGCTCTTACCCTTAAGCAGAGTAATAGCACTTGAAGTAAAGGGAACAAACCCAGTCTAGGTTTTGTCCTGGCTAATATGCGTTTTCATTACAATGCCTTTATTCGGGCTCTCTCCCCCTTTTCCTTTCTTTTGAACCACACTGCTACATTTCCCCAAGTAAATCTAGAGAAAATTAGAAAAAGGTACAACCGTTTCATGTAACACCCCCCCGTACACTGAATTATATTTATTAGGGGCTGGAATTGCACACTGACTGTTTAAAAACAGTGTCTTCCACTTACCAAAAAGAGATATTGTCGTTTTGTGGTAAATTTATACAAGAATGGTATTAATTAACTTAGGAACTAAAATAAAAGTACTGGTCATTTATACTTGGATTATCACTTTCCAAATATGTAACTGATCATGTATTAGGCCAGAACAAGCAAACCAGACCACGGTCTTACCCTCCCTCTGGTTTATTTCACAAAAAAAGATTGTTTTCTTAATGTATATGCTTTGACAGGCATCTTAGCCCAACAGCAATGCCTTCACGAATCAGTTCAACATTTTTTCTGCTTCTGCAACTTGTTCAAACTGGAAATTTAAAGCGCCCAGTCTGGAACAGGAGTCATGAAATGCACTTGTCCGGCTGCAGTAGTAGTTCTCCAAGTGTTTTGAGAAATGCCATCATGGCATACGGTCTCTTACCACTGCACTGAGACTTCCAGCTGTTCAGATACGGCAGGTCTTAAGAAGTTTGGCAAGAAACGTTGCCAAATTAATCTTAACTCGCAGCTCCTCTTGAGAAGACACCTGCTTGCCTATGCAATTCGCAAATCAGGCTAAGACACTTTCACTGAGATCTCCCTCCTCACCTCCGCTGTCTTTTCAAAATTCTTCACCATGTTGTTAAGAAGGGATAAAACACCTTACTTACAATCAGAGCTCCTAATTTCGCAGGCTAGAATACTTTGCATGATTCGGTAGCTTACAAATGAATGCACAGAGCCAGCATCTGTCAACTCCCTTAGGCAGCCTTGCTTAACGGAATGCAATTTCTTACCTGAAAAACATAAATAAGCAATATACATTTACATTTTATTCTGCATAACTTAATATCTTATTTAGTACCCTAAATCACACATGAAACCAGTTCTTCTTATTAAGCATGCAAAGACGCTGCATCACTTGTGTAAAATGTTTTTAAAATCAACAGTAGTTTCCAATTAAAACAGTTCAGATGTAAATATTTATACCAAATACAGAGACGTGATTAACATTCGTACCAGATACAAGCTCACTGGAGTACAACGCTTTCCATAATTACCCCCCACTTATGGCCTGAAGCTGTTTGATCCCCCCAAGCAGCAGGAGAAAGAAGGGCTGCTCTGAGCAGCGCAGGGTTGACCACCCGAACCACAACAGCCACACGCCTCCTAAGGGTCCTCCTTCCCACAAGGAAAGCCCTCTGGGATACAAGCCATAGCATGGCACATGCGCTTGGCAGCACCCTCCCCTGCTCTGGGGTTTCATGCACTGATCACAACTGTGAGACACAGCCCTGGCAGCAGGGGACAGGTACGAGATATCCACAACCAAGTCTCAAGCAGTGCATGAAGCTTGGCGCTGGTCCGAATCACAGACCAGCATTCGGGGGAGACTTCAGACAGCATTTTAATTTTCCCTCATGTCCCACTCTACAGTCCCTATACACCCGGATCAATTGGTATTGAATGTGAATTGCATCCCTGAGGCTCTGCTCAGGCATTATATGGTTTTGGTGGAAGTTTCAGCAGTAAATAGGAACAAACTTATATGCCTAGAATGATCTGAAATCCACAGGGGTCTAGACAGAATCCATATGGTTGCCATGAAGTCCTTGGCTGCAGTCATAGATTGATTATACTCATTTAAAAAAAGTATTAATGTATAAAGGGAAAAGGGACAAAACCCGCAACACTAAAAAGAAAGCATCAATAAAACGCTAGAGCTTTTCATTGACATCTTCAAGAAGCAACGTAAAGCCAAGTCAAACAGCCAAAGTGCAAATGCCTGGGGAAACTACGAGAACAAGGAGCAGATGTGCTGCCTCATCTCATGCGGGTCCACAAAACTGTATCCCCCTTTTTTCCCCTCTTCCTCCTCAAAATACCTTCTAATTCTGCTATTGGAGGCAACGGCAGAAAACTGCAGCGAGCCTGAAGTCAGGCTCTTGGTGCACATAACAAAAAATTGTCAAAAAGACCAGGAAAAATACCTGATTTTCTTTCTGGTAGCTGCATACAAGCTGTCCCAGCTCCCTGGGTTCCTCAGGCAGAACTGTGGGAAATATTTCTAACCGTCCCTCACCCCACATCAACTCTATGCAGTTTCTTCTCCAGAAAGTTTTTAATTGCATTTTAATTATGCAAATGTGCCATGGGCTTTCAGGGTAGAGCTCTGGCATAAGTTGAAAGGAATATGTATCCATCGATCTAACCAAAGTATCTGTAAAGCACTCGTTTCTGCAGTATTTATGCTCCTCCTTCTATGAGGAAACCATCCCATACTTACTAATTAAACTGACAAAAGTTCAATTTCACTACGCAGAAAACTTGGGAGAGCTCCCCCCACCGAAAAAATCTTTAAATGCAAGTTTCTGGAATTACCTAAATATGTATCTGCAGATGAGTCACTTCAAAGACAAATTTTCCTGCTGTGTTAAAGAACGTAAGAAGAGACCCAGGCCATGATATTTCAACAGATTTACTGACAAAGCTGCATTTGCAGGGCTCTCCAAGGTTTCTCCAACTTCAAAGGATATTTGTGAATATTGGTAGGTCAGAGCCAATGCATTTTATTTCCCCCACGGATTTGCCACGTAAAACAATATCCAAAGACAACTGTCTACATCCAAATGACCCAGTGGTCTTTGGGGCTGCCTGAAAGCATGCACCCAGTGCAGGAAGGAATAACCTTTAAGAGGTTATTGCATAAATTTACTGAAGGAGTTGACCAAGAATGAGAGAAAACAGCCCTGCTCCCGGGTGGGCAGTGAGGGCAGTAGCAGGTGGAGGAGGGAATAATGCTGCCAGTTTGGACTGTGTTCAGTCTGGCCCTGGACGAGGGGGTCAGAGAACCAAGCTCCCCCCAAACTGCTGCGATATGCAGCTTTTTGATGCAAAGCATAAGCAGAACATGCATCAGACGGAGGGCTGACCAGCTCTTAGAGCTGTCCTTGTACCTAGCAAACCCACTCATTCATGAGAGACTGGCAAGATGCTCCTGAACTGTGTTTTAGGAGCAAGATGACCTCAAGTATTGGCATAGATAAGGATGAGGGGATTTTCACATGCAGACAGAGGTTGAAAGTATGAACCAGAAGGGCCTGACTGCAAGGACCTTGCTGTCACTCAGAGCTGCGTACCATGATAGCAGCACGTACAAACAGGAGACCAACTGCTTTAGGGTCTCCTGAATGCACGTGGCTTCCTCCCTCACCCGCTAATCTCATAATTCACAATTACTGTATTTAATGTACATAAATGCTGAGAGCTCCCCGGGAACTATCACAAGCCACTGCGGAGGAGCAGGGCTATGCCAGGCAGTCATCGTGTGTAATTGCGTCAGGAGCTGTCGATGTTCTTAATGCTACAAAAGAGAAAACGGAGACGGGCTCCCAAGTGTTTGCTGGCTGCTCCCAAATGCCTGCACGCCAGCCACTCTCTCCCAATTAGCAGGACGTCATGCAGCCCCACAGCAACGAGCAAAGAGATTATCAGATATAGATCCAGAACTGCCACAGAGCATGGGAAGCACAGAGTCTCTCCCGTACACTTAAATATAATGACAGATCATGCTGCTCGCCCGGCTCAGTTAGGCTCAAATGCTGGTTTCCGTTACAGATGTTTTATGTAGGAGGGCTCAAAACTGACAGGTTTTAACCATATTTGATGGAAATTTGACGCAGACATTGCTGGCTCAGCTCAACATTACATGGGAAGAAAAGTAAAATTTATTTCAACTTTACAGGCTCTGATGTTGAGTTAGGAAACGTCCCAAGCCTAGTTGTTAATTCTCAGCATCACCTTTTTGTTTCCCTGCAGAGTGGAGGTTTTACCTTGCCTCTCCAAACCCCACCCCCACACACCTTAAATATAGGGTATCATTCCTTCCTGCAGAGCATTGCTAACCGACACGCTGAGCCACTGTGTCTGAGGTCGTCACACACAGTGAGAGGTGTCATTAATGCATGACAGTGACATGTCGCTCTGTTTGCACAGCACCATTTCAATGCCACAGGAAACCTGATATAGTTTGGGGACTTCTATCTAAAGTGTGACATTCCCATTTAAAATGCATACATTTGGGACAAGGAACAGAGGGACTTATCAGCTTGATGCTGGGCTGGCAGAATTGCTCATAGCCATAAAGGAATTACCTAAATGTTTTCCAGAGAAAACTGCTAATAAACCTTGCACCAGCACTTTCTTCATGTTTGCCACTACTTCTGCAAAGAATCTTTCAGAGAGATTTTTAAAGGTTGTACTTCTCCCTGAACTTGCTGCTGGCAAGGAAGCATGACGAGACCTCCAGAGGCCCATCGCTGAGAGGTCCCCAGGAGCTCAATGCAGGCATAGAATCATAGAATCGTTTTGGTTGGAAGAGACCTGTAAGACCATCAAGTCCACGTCAGTCCTGGTGACATCAGCCCCACAAACTGCACTGCCCCAGACACCGCGCTGCGCCTAATGTACAACACGTTCACCCTCAGTACATCTGCAGAGAGGGAAATTGGTGAAAACTCAACTTTGCCATCGAGCTGCCAGGTGGTCCTGGGCAACTCGTTCCACACCTTGGCCCTCCCTCTGTACCCTCGGTCTGGCCCAGAGAGACCTGTCTCTGCGAGGTCGGGACTTGCAGCGCACAGCAGCAGTCTCCCTGTCCCACCCCACTTCCAGCTTATAAAGAAGTAATGACAAAGCTGGCTTCGACTGCTAAATGGTGGGTCTTTAAAAAGACCTCCCTCTCCTGCTCATTTCAGAGTAAAACAAACGTTTAGACATCGAACACATGCACTCTGGCCTTGATTATACTGTAAAATATAAACTGTAAAGTAATTGAAAGGGACAGGTCTGAACATTTAGCTGATCTTTCCCAGACACTTTTAATTTCTTTGGTGAGTTAATGTATGAGAACATCCTGGTGATGAACGCACTGTTTATACCAGAAATCTAGTAATAAAAACAATATTCTTAAAAGAAAACCAAAATTATTTTGATATGCCTTTATGATTATTACACAGGGACTTGGGGAAACAAACATCAGCAATTGAAATGGGATAGAAAACTAAGATATCAAACAATTAGGCTTGCTTGCATCAGTTTGGAGGAGTACAGCCGTTGCAGATTCTACATTACAGCTATGTTATCCTAACTAGCTAGAAGACTGTGGCCACAGCCAAACAAGTTCATAGGTCTCTCTGATTTCATGGTATGCAAGCAATGAAAGATGAAAAAAAAAATCTTTACGTTATTTCAAAACTTTAGAAGAACACCATATTGTGTATAACAGTATGAAAACTTGTTTAAAAATTCAGTGTTATTTTAGCAGCAATAGCTTTCACTAGCAGCTTTCTGAACACAGCTGCGCAGGGAGGAAATTATTTTCCTAACATTTACTCCTTCCAAAGGCTAAAAAATGTCATGGCTAAAAAAGTCATGACTGCAACCTCAGGTACAGACTAACGCTCATCTAAATACTAAGCCTTAGCTAAGCGTGCCAAAACCTTAGGCAAGTTAGAGGTTTACTGGTGGCAAATAAAGAAACGCCAAAGGGAAACAGCAAAAGTTAACTTATCTGCAGTCAAATTAATATTCTAGCAGCCTGGAGAGCAAGTAGTTTCTCAGCTGTTTAAGTAAATATTGACAGCAAATGAGGTCAGTTGACCTGAATTTCCCATGAAGTTTGGAAGTGTTTGGTATTGAAACATTCTCATATTAAACAGTGTCAAACATTTTGTGAAACCATGACTTTTTCTCTTTTTTTCTGCTGGTTGCAAAATTCCTGCCCAGGGGAAAGGGCCTCCAACCCTGCGGGTTGCAGAGGACCAGAGCAGACAGACAGTGAAAGAGCACAGCTATGCACAGCAGGTAGCACCAATACAGCTACAAATACCGTTCCTCAGCATTCAAGGTAAGGTGATGAGGTGAATCAGATTTGGACCAAAGATTCAGCTCTGTGTTGCTACGTTGAAGCTCAAGAGAGGACAGAGAGAAAGGTACTTAGCCAATTAATTACTACCCAGCTCACTGCAGTGCAGACTGACTCTCCATTACTCATAGGCGGCTGCTAACAGAGCAATCGCTCTGCTGCAAAGGGCCCCCCAGTCCTGTCCTTACTGCAACCAAATGGGACGTCAGACAAAGGTCATTTAACCTGAATAACTTATAATAAACACACCTGTCCCTGGTAGAGAAAGCAACTAACTTGCCATGTATCTTTCTTCACAGGAGAGGAAGGAGATGGGAAACACTGCCTTAGTGTATGTCTGGTGAAGCCATGCAGGGTTGCCATCTCCCTTTTGTGGGGAAAAAGCAGCTATATTAAGGTGGCAGGATAAGGTGACTCCCACACCTGCCAAGGTCTAACCTAAGTTTTGGCAGAGAAAACACAACAGAAAACACAACTGTCGGGAAAACACAACGAACCAATCAGAAACCTTAAGCACCAAAAGACGCAGCCCCAAAACTTCAGGCTGACTCATCTCCAGCACAGAGTCATCGCCAGCACAGCTCAGAGACCTCCAGCTTCTGCATTACCAAGTGGTGCCACTTGAAGCAACAAATTCTCAGGTGTGGGCAAGAGTCACCAAGCCATTTTGTTAATGAAACCTTCAGTCCCTTCTGAACTGATCTGAATTTTCACTACTGCCTCCACATGTTTATGTTACCATCATCCTAAACCCCCAGAATTGTCATCCCTACATCCCAACACTGTCAATAAATTACCTAAAGTTCAGGGCAACAGAACGAAACACAGACAAGCTGATGCCCAGAGATCTACTGCTAAGGAAATAAATTTTCCTTCACTGCATAAAATTCAAGAAATGTGCTGTTAAAGTGATCAAAAGCTTAGTATTGGTGCCACTAAATCTCCGAGGGTTGCCATTTTGGGTGCCTATTAAGGGTTTATATTTATGTTATAAATCATCTTATTGCATTCCACAGAGAGGGATTTTAACACTAGGATCATACCCCTTAACTAGTTTTTATATGAAATTTAAAGGCTGAAGAACAGTAATGGTACTATTAAAGACACCTACTTTTTGCTTCCTGAAAATAATAGCATGCTACAGAGCCATGAAAAGAGAAAATGATAGCAGTGGAACCTGTAATAATTACACTAATAAAGAGAAAATAGCACTGAAGAAATTATGGAGGAAAAGACACTAAAATTTCTCTGTCTAGCTAAAGCACTAGCATAACCTTTCAGAGAATATATTTGCAAAGGATATAAAAAGTTCCAGTTATTTCAAAGGTTACGATTATCAGCTTCTCTTATTTAAATTGACACCAGTTATTACTATACTTTCTTAGTTCAGAGTCTAAAAAATACAAGGAACATAAATTGTAGATATAAAATTATAGTGTTATTTGTTATTACACTGTTATTAAAGTGATATTTACTCAGTTTGGGCTGCTTTTTCCCCTCCCTAGTGTAAGATTCAGCAAGGAACAGGAAGAGCCTGACTTTATGACAGAATCAGCTAATGGATTTTAAACTGCCCACATTTTCAGTGAGATGGAGCAAACAAACAGAAGAACCCCACGAGTATAGGCACCCAGCAACCAAGCTTTGGTGCTGAGACTATGGATGTCAGTCTTCCTGCCACCCTGGGAAAGCTGTGGATCCTCCTGACCCAGTAGCTCCTTAGCCTCTCTGCTTCCAGCCATCACCACCTCCCTTGCAGACCCTGGGCTTTGCCTCTAGACACAAGCTCCTCTCTGCAATATGTATCTGCGTGAAGGTCCCCACCCCTTAGGTGAAGACAGACTGCATTAAATTTGCTCTGAGCCAGTAGTTCCACCTGGGTTATGTGGGGAGTTGAAGAGGCATCTCCAAGACTGTGAAAGGAGAGAGCTGCACGCAGCAAAGAACAAAACATGACTATGGGCAGGAAGAGGTCTGAGTCTTCTTGCCAGACATCTCTGGATGCACGTGTAACCATTAGTATATTCCATGGCAGCAATAAAGAGGGAAGTCTACCAACACTCATTTTTCCCCAATCCTAGACAGCTGTAGGCACAGAAAAGGGACCCTGGGGTAGATTTCCCAGCATAGTACCAGACATACATAGTGCCCACAGGCCATGTCAACACCAGGGATATTTTTGTGTTCATAACCATGAGTAACATGCATGAAATTATGGCAATGCTATTCCTAATCACTGTGTCTTGTAATGTAATACCAGAATATTTTTTTTTAAATTGTCAAAAATAACTGTAATTGTTGATGGCTCATAGGTATAATCCACTATTTCATGTCAATAACAGTACAAGATAGTTTATACACAACCTCTACCATTTGGCTGATTTGTTAAAATTTCAAAATAAAGGAGGAACAACATCATAGCATTTGTTCATAAATAAACAGCAAAAAAAATTCTGCCTCTCATTCTATTAATTGTAAAGATATGCAGTGCTTGCATCTTCACTTCCTACTGACATCATCTTTACCAAGAGCTGTCAGCAAAATACAAAAAAAAAAAAGAGGGGGAATAATAGACAGTTTGATGAGTGCAACCAAATTTAAAGAGTTTACGCTGTTGCCTTCAGCTATATATCACACATCATTATTCACCCTGAGAGGCATCAGTAGATGCATTAGCAGAAACCAGTTCCCCAAGACACAGCTGAACATGTGACAGATGAAAAGGCAAAGTTTTTCTGCACTTGCTTCAACCTCAACTTACTTTTTCAAAAGTTAAAAAATAAGAATCTGAGCATAGCCTAACCATCCGTATGACTTACTCCACCCTTGAGCAACAGCAAGCATGATTCAGAAGAAACCCAGCACAAAACACATGTAATTAAATGGGAAAAAAAAAAAAAAGGCAGCCATCGGTAAAATGCAACATTAGCTCAAACCAAATATCCAAACAATACGTAAAGAGGCACAGTAAGGAGGGTATACAGTGTGCATCCTGAATTACGTGGAAGAGCCAGTTCTCACGTTTAAGATAGCTAAAGAAAAGCAGCTTGGAGAGGTCAGTGCAGAGGTATCTGAAACACCTTACAGTCTGACAAGCACTACCTGTTCCCTCTTACTAATATGATTGAAAATCTTTTCATTTTTAAAAGGTTTAGCCCATTGAAAGTGTCAGTAAAATTAGTCTTAAGCATCAGAGCAAAACCTGCAATTGCTAGCTGCCAGCCATCACATCTCCTGGACGCCAGTGCCCATCGCCTGTCTCTGCAACTGAATCTCCGTTGTCAAGAGCAACTGGTAGCGTTTGAGGGAAGAGAGAAAAAAAGAGGCAAATGCTTCTTTGCAGCAGTGGAAGGATCCACAAGATTCACACCAGAGAAAATACTGTTTCAAAAGGACTTCTGTGGCTCTGATGTCTCCAAAACTTACCTCACCTAACCATGAAGGGCTCATGACTCCCTTTAAGAGACTGCCTTTGCTGAGACACTAATTTCTTGTGATCTGTCAGGTGCAAACTGAAGTTCCACTATATTAAGCAAAGGAAATGTTCCATCAACAATGCGGGGGGGGGGAGAAATAATCACCTCATCAGGCAGGGGCCCTCCTTGGTCATTCTCCAGGGACTGAAATTACTACAGAGCTACATTTTCTTCTAACTGTAATATTCACAATTAAGCAAACTATTTTTCAATTATGCCGCAAGTTAAGTTTAGCTAAAATGAAGTACTGTAGGCTGGGTGAGGTTATGGAGCATTCCCAGATCTCAAAGGTCTATTGCCACAGAGAGTCTTCTGAAAAAAAAAAAAAGGAGAAAAAAAAAATATATACACACCTCCACACTATCTAGCTGGGAATAAACAAAAAATACTCAAGGCACTGGCAATAGCTAAATCTACAATTTACTTTTACTTTTCTACTTATTTGGGAAGGGGATGATCTTAATTATGTTCAGAAAGATAATAATCCAGAACAGAGCAGGCACAGACATGAACCTGTTGGTTGAACCAGACTAACAGCACGTGGGCAGATCCAGCTCAGGGATCAGGTAGCTGTTCTATTCCTGCAGCCTCTCTAATTTTTTTTTTTTTTTTTTTTTTTACTTCCTTCCTCTTCGAATTTGAAATTCAAAATAGCTGCTAAAGTCAAAACTGTTCATCCACTCATAAATGACCCCTGTAACACTTACTTCATTCCCCGCTAACTAACCTCACTCATAAATCTCATTAGGGCTCTGATGAGTGGAAGGGCTGCACAAAAGACAGGTGAAAATGAGACTAAGGTAGATAAAAGAAAAGTGCTGAAAGCCTGGGAAGAAACTGTCATTTTAATATCTAAATGTAGGGTAAAAATTAGCTGTTTCAAATGCAACAAGACCTGAAACATTCCAGCTTATTTTGTTCGCTCTTAATGCTGTGTAGAGATAGTTAATGAGAGGGGTACATTGGCCCAACAGTAATGCCGAGACCAACAGCAAACATAGCAGATGGCCTCTCCCCCAAAATGAGAAGCCACTTGACCTAAAGGGAGACATCCATTAGGTACAAGGTGCACAGCAAGCCTGACTCCAAAAGGGAGCCATCTCCCTGACTTAATCTCAACCCATAAGCTTTTCCATCTTATTTTCTCCCTTTGTCCTGTTGAGGAGAGGTAACGAGAGAGCAGCTGGGTGGGCGTATGGCAGCTGGACTTGGTCAACCCACCGCAGGGCTGCGGTGCGGAGCTGCTCCAACGTGGTCTCCCCACGGGCTGAGGGGAGGAGATGCCTGCTCTAGCACCCGGACCTCCTCCTCCTCTACCCTGGGTGCTCGCAGGGCTGTTTCTCACACTTTTCTCCTCACTGCTTTTGCCCCTTCTTAAACACATTTCCACAGAGGTGCCACCAGCAGCGCTGAGGGGCCCAGTTAAGCCCTGGGAGCCCCCCCGGCTGTGTCTGGCAGGGGCAGCCCAGCTTCTCCTCACAGAGGCCGCTCCTGCAGCCAACACCTTGCCTCTAAAACCCAATAGACAAATATACCATCACAAATACGAGCAACATTCCCGTCTCCCCCACAGAGCCGCAGTGCTATTTTTCTGCAAACTCAGAATTCACCTCAGAGGACTGTGGCCTTCTGACAGGACATAAACTATCAAACTCCTGCTACGGCCACTGCCGCAGCAAGGACAGACTCCCTTACCCAGTAACTTTCTGTCACACGAAGCAGAGGCGGGAGACAAGGTGACCTTCTCCAAGTAAAAATAAACCTCTAAAACATGGGGCAAACCATGGTCCCTCTGGCTGGGACCATCCGCCCGCCTGCATGCCCACTGCAGATTGTCCTTGTGCGCAGACAGAGCAATCCCCCCTGACCACCTGCACCCGCTTGAACAGTCTCTGGAATAAAGGACTTGCACCTGGAGTTACAAACAATTGATCTGCCAGAAAGGGCTTTATTTTTCCCCCCATAAAACATTACTGAGAGGTGTGGCTCCCATTTCAGCAGGGAACGGGCCTAATTTTACATTTGTGAGCAATGCCACAGAAGGCAAACACCTGCAGCATGTTCATGGCCCCTCTGATTTATAACTGAAAATGAAACAGAAACCCTCATTTTTTTGTTGGTAGTTGTTTGGTTTTTTCCCAGCGTTTCCAGTTCTGCTGTTGAAATTCAAGGAAAGTGTTCCTCATCCTTCTCTGTGCACTGCAACCACGATGCGATTTGCTGAGTGCATTTATACAAAACAAAACTTTCAACGAACAAAAAAAAAAAAAGGCAAAAAAAGTAAATAGGCACTCACACACATTAGTATGTTCTTAGCCATGTCTATTTGTGGGAGTTTGATGGATTTGCTATATCCACCAAGCATCAGCAAAGGGATGAGACCGCCCATTCAGGCATATAGGGGTACAGAATCAGAGGACAGTATCAACAAAGTAAATAAACAAACATCAGTTCTCACAATTTTGAAGCTTTTCACAGACCCTGGGACTTCTGACACTGCCATTATAGCCACTCCACTCACTGGGAGAAAGCTAAAATGTTGCAGTACTCTCTGTAGCCTGGAGGAATCAAATGGAAATGAACGGCATCTTCATGGCTTGCACCATTTTGACACCCCATTGCTGAGTGAAGTGTCCAGAGAGGCATAATGCATTTTACAAAGACCCCTTGTAAGCTGTTGGGCGGTCACTTGAGTTTTCCTTCTCTTTATGGTCACAAGAGCTTGCAACACATTAACTCGTTTTGACTCCATCCTTCCTCACCAGCTCAGCTCCTTTCAAGCATGTTGTTGCTAACAGAAACCACAAACTATGTCAAAGATGCTCCCCTTAGAGCCTCATCTTCTCAAGAAGACTTTCCCACTCCACATAACACACAACTTACACAAAGCAACAACACACGTGTGTGAAGGTCGAGTGAAGCTGAGCACCAGTTCCCACTCCTGGGGGAAGGCACGTGCCCACTTAACCAGGTGTGCTACTAAAATACCTTAACAGAAGAGGCAAGATTAAAAGGTGGCACTGCACGCATACATGATGGCCACATTCTCACACACTCACCATCATGAAGAGGAAGAAAGCACACTCCTCTGCAAAGGCAGCCTTGCTCCTTGCCCAGGTAAAGGATCCTGCCCTTAACTCCCACATGTAGAAGCAACAGGGTAGTGAGCAGATTTAATGATGGCCCAAAGGATGACAAACAGGCACCACACAGAAAATTATTACAAACATGCCATCCTGTTTTGACAGCACTAGTGTTGCCATCTTGAGTTTTTCTTCTTTGCTGTGAAAGCAATGGTTTTCACCCAGCTCCAGACAGCTGATCCAGTGGGCTTCTCAACCTTCACAGCTTAAAAAGCAACAGCAGACTAAAGTTCATGAAGAGAGCTAGAGGCCATGACGTGGCTGGCCACAGAAGGGTTAAATCAGAGCAGACAAGGAAAAAAAATAAATCCAAAACATAGATTCAGATTTCCCACAGCTGCTTTCAAGTTCCACTCTCCTCCCCTATTTAAGAGTCTATCCCACTATTTTTTAATCAGAACGAAAGATCAAACACAACACTGTCTTAGTTTTATGAATTACTTTGATTTAAAGGCCTCCATAAACCAATGCATAATTATACCAGAGGGAGGGGTGATTTTTAATTTTATCCTTTTTTAAATCAATACAGTTACACTAGGTATAACCCCCTAAGGTAAATGGGGGGATAGTGGTAGGAAGGTGCCTTACACTGCTAACATGTTGCCTATTCCCCTTCTCACTTGAGAGATCCGGACTGCTGTAAGGCAGCATGACCACAGTACAGCTACGTCCACATTAAGGAGTTGCACCGCTATATTTATAACAACCGTACCATTAACTCAGATGGAGCAGAAGCCAGGCAACCCTCTAGTTTGCTTTTTACTCCTCATCAAGGCAGCAAACCCACCGCCAGCCCGACGTTCAGCAAACCTCTGGCGTGACCACAGCTGAGGGCTGGGGTCCAGGGTAGCAGGGTGGTGCCAGCTGAAGCCCTTTGCCCAGCCGCAGCGGTGCTGGCCCGGCTCCACTCCTGTTACGGGATTGTATTTCACCAGGGCACAAGGGATGAAGGGCCAGAAAAAACCCATACTGATAAACAGCTGTTTTGGCAGCACCCGGAATGCTCTAAGAGCAGAGTACACAGCCCGGGTGTGTTGGCAAAGGGCTGCTTTTACACACCTGGCTTCTCACATCATGCTCGCATGCCCAAAATGGAAAACACAGATGGGCCTTGCAGCCTCCATCCAGCGGTCCTTCCTTGTTCAACAGGGCATTTTGACATGTGGTTAACTTTAAGCTTGTACTTAAATCCCACTGGTTTAGACAGGACTTAATTACATGCCTGAATGTTTATTCTCAGCTGGGAGAAGTGTAAATACATACTTAATATGGTTTGATGAACTGGTACCCAAGAACAGTAAGACCTGTTTCGGAGAGCTAATGTTGGGACTCCGTCATATAAAGAAACAGACCTTGAGAAGAGATTTCTACCATCACATGTGAAGGTCATTTTCTTCAGCAGATATCTGCCTATTTCAAGTTTAACTTGCAAAAATGTCCACTTTGGACAGGAGATGAGGAAAGATACGCATAAGACCGACTGTACAGCCAGGAAAGCTCCACACATTGCTCTGGTGTCTGCAACACCGTGATCATCACTGGGCTTCAGCTATACCCCCAGGATCCAAGAACCAACCAAAGATTTTAGAGTCTAATCTGTCTCAGTACTCCATAGGATTATGTTGTCCATTAAAATCAGGTGCTCCTTTCATTTGATTGCAAACAGTACTGCCAAAGCAAAAAGTCTGAGAGCAAAAAGTACAGAACAAGCTTTTATAGATGAAATTAGATCACTAGGACCAGGAAAGGAAATCAAAATATTATTTAGGTTTGTCATTTTATTCTTGGGAGATCAAAATGAAAAGATAAAAAAAAATCCCAATACCATATGACAGAAATACATGTTATTGCATTGCTCATATGATAAGAATAAAAGTAATAAAGACCATAAAGCTGAGAAATCTGCAGAATAGCTTTAAATATAACTGAGATTACCCATTTTATTGGCCAACATCATCTTCATTTAGAACTAATAAATATACCACACAAGAAACTGCAAATAAAGCAGTTTTGTAGAACTCAAATTTATCTTAAAAAAAAAAAGTATAAAATGAAGCTGTTTTTAAAAATTAACCAATAAATAAAACCCCACATCTGTTGTCATTGTATCAGTTTGCAAGGAGATTTAATTTTGTTGGCAGGGACATAAGAACTTTGGGCATGCATACCACTAGAATAATGAAATCCAGCTTCACCCATCAGACTGAAAAAAAAAAATAATAATATGATAACAATGAAAGCTGGTGCCCCTCAGTGGAACCACAGATTTAATAGAAACCATGTTTCTATGTTGCCTACAGCCAGGAGCAGATGAAAGACACTTGTGCGATTAGTTAACAAGTGGTCATTTAATCTCCCCTGACAATCCCTCCTTTTCAATTTCAGGTTCTCCTGTTACCACTCAATGTTTGAGTGCCTTGTTCGAATGTGGACCCAGCTCTGCACAGATCACACAAGTCTGCATTCCTAGGAAGAATGCAGATCCCTTTACTTTTGCCAGTAAAACTAGAAAGTACTTTACTGACTCAGAATGGTTTTGGTTTTTTGTCCTGTTCTTCAGGAATTTCATACAAAGATGATCTTAGATTCATGCTTTACAAAAACATCCTTATTACTGTATACACGAGGCTTCCGGTACATGGGAGGTACACGATCCACCTCCTCCAAATCCACTACATGAGCGGCTCCAGGATACAGACACTGGAAAATGTTATAAGATAAAAATTCACCACAAATCTGCTACTCCGTGTGACTTGCTCCATGCCCTTACTACACAGTAAACGTCAAGCAGCTCATCTTTTTTTTTTTTTTCCCCCCTCCCAAAGACCACGAAGTTATTTTGATTCATCTGCTATTTACCTGAAAGTAAGAGCTTAAAGATGGGCAGCTTCTCAAGAGAGCATGGCGCACAGGATTTAAGCACATCCTTAAAACACATATAGGCTAAAAGAGGCAAAACCAGGTTCATCAAGTTATACACTACGCAACATTCTCTGCAGTGCTTATGACTGATAACTAACCCTGAGTTTGCAACGCAGGTTTTGACTTGCAAAGTATCCTTTATGATTACAGCCCCGTCAGAATTAAAATAGGCAGTGTGTGGCCTCTAACTTGAGCCTCCAAATAGGTCTGGCTCTTAGTTCTCACTCTAGTCTTAACTTCTGACAGAAGCCGGAACATTATAGCAATGTATAATTTGTAACACTTGCATTTAAACTACATCCTCTTAAAAGGGAAGGTCTGGTTGTATTATGCCTTGCAAGTACAATTCATTAGATAAAGCAGAAAAAAAAAAAAAAAATCTCTCTTGCTTCGCATCCCCCCTTCCCAATCACTTCATGAAAAATTACTCAAAGACACCGTTAAGGCCAAGGAACACACTCTCAGTCATTTGGTTTCCAGCCATTGCCTTTTAAATGGATTGCTGGAAGCAGTGTAAATTTCTTAAATTCCACAACAGTAGCAAGTTACTGAGCCTCCCTTTCATCTCAACTGCTCAATTTATGCTCCAGCACACATTACTGCAGATATGACCTCTTCCATCACCAACCAGTGACGTTGCCAGTATTAATGCAAACAGCCTTGCTCTATAGCGACGTGTGAACAAATTGATTCAACTCATCTTGAATTGACATTAGAGGGTCCCAATTAGCCTCTAGAAAGGTTTAGAGGAAGTATTTTTAGCTGTCTTAGACTGAAATAATCAACATTTCTCTTGTCTAGCATTTACGTTTCAAGTTTGATAGCTCAAAAACTGATTATTCACTGTTCAGCCTGCTGAATCAGAGAGTCATATTCCAGATTAATATCTTCTCTGATTAGTCAGTCAAGTTATAGATACAGGTTTTGGGCACAAATTAATAAGGCACTGGAACAGAAGTTTAGAGTATGCTAAAGGAGGTTTGAACTACTCAAAGAACATGTCTGCACTGCATAAGTTGCTCATCTTTTGCTTAACAAGAGCTCTTAAGAACAAGAATTACTTTATAATTCGGGAGATTATTTTTTTTTAATTCTATTTGAGTATTACTCAAAAAATCACAAATTAAAGTCACACTGTTGCTCCTTTGTGCCAAGAATCCTATTTGGTATTCATATCTCTAACTCAATGAGAGTCGCTCAGGCGAAGCAATAAAGACTTCTGATGATGCAACTTGTCTTTCATAAAGAAAAATGCCTACATTTCCTAAAAGCTGGTGTCCAAGCCTTTATGGAGCACTATTGGTCACAGGTTCAGAGTTGGTAGGGTCACCCAGCCTGCAGCACATAAAATCTCACACTGCATGTTGATCTCTCTTCTTTCAATGTAAATTAATGCTTCTTTGCAATCCAATTAATAGATTTGCAAATTCAGTTTTCAGCCCTGACAGCACCTGATGTGAACAATCAGAACAAGCCAATGATACAATCTTTGCTGCGTTCACATTTAAATTTAATATATCCCACAAGACCAAGGAGAATCACCAAAGGCCACAACTTTCAAAGCTGCTGGCATCTCTCACCTCAACACCCCAAATCCCTCAGGGTTTCCCGCCATCCCTTAGGGACTAAGGGGCACATCTTCCAGCCTAAGTTAAACTATCACTGTAATGAGACAAGAGGCAAAGAGGAATATTTATTTGTACGAAAGCAAGACTTCAGCTACTGTACAGAATTAAGAGACATCCATGACATCTGTATTCTGTAAAAGGATTTTCACAAATAAATTAATAAAGTCAGTGTGCAGAAACTGCTGCTCACCACGAGAGGGCACTTTTTAAAAACCTAAAGCAGAAAACTCCTATTGAAGAGCAGATGCTATTCCAGTGAGGGAAGAAAGGGTTTGGGGATGAAGGAAATAAGTGCTCAGGGAAGAGCCAGCATAAAGATTAAAAAACCTGAAGCGTCAATAAGCGCACTCAAGCTTGAGACAGGACAAACATTCATGTGACAGACTGATCATTTCGTCACTGGCACAAGCACTGCGTGGACACAGAAGATACTTCGCATGTCTGCTGTCGTCTAGAAATGTCAGCTGCAATTTCAAAATGCTCACAAAGTCAAGTCTTCTTAGTAAGTACACAATTTATGCGGTTAAACTGCACTCAAAAGTACCAATATTAAAATATTCTACGAAAAGAAACATTCACCTTTCCCTTAAACTCCAGAACAACATACGCTACCCTGCCAGCCTTAGTTCTGAGCTGCATTTGTCAAGAACATGCTGGAAACCTGCTGCAGACAGGGCAGAAGCGCATTTCTGTTCCAAATGATGCACGTTAGCTGAGAAAGCAGATCTGCAGAAAGGTCATTATTTCATGTTAGAGGTCTGTAAAAGTAGCTTGCATAGATTCAGACCTCTTTTGCTATAATTCTTTTAAACGTAGAAGACAGTCCATCAGCTGCTTTAATAAAAGCTGGGTTATAATGCACAGCCACTGAAAGCTATAAGGATATATTTTTTCCTTTGTTCATAACTATATATCACAAATATAACTATTAGCATTTCCTCAAAACTGTATGAAAAATATTACAAATAAAAGGTATTCCTTTACAACACAGTATAAAATTACATGTTATTTTTACAAGTTGCTGGGGAATACATCGAGTATATTCAACCTAAAAGGAAAAAGACTATTTTATTTCAACCATCTTAAAAGCACACATGATTCAGACCCACGTCCAGTTATTATCCTTTTTTGATTAGAGGGAAAACAGTGATTTTTTTCCCTGGCAAACACATTTGTTCAGAAAGTGAGCAGCCAATACTGGCTCCAATAACCTTACTCCTTACTCCATGTCATCCCATTCAGGGTTTTCCACATCAATTGCCTGCTAATAAACCTTTTGAAAACATTTCAAAGGAAACTTGCTCTCCTTGGTCCCTCTCAGATTTCTACAAGCCTGACATCAGGATTGTGTATAATGAAACAATTAACAATGACTCTTTTCTACTCCTTGCCACCACAAAGCCAGTTGATAATAAAAACCCTGTTGATAATAAAAACTCAGCATTTGTGTCAGACTTTCTTTATACTGAAATATTGCTGTGTACAACACTAAGGAAACTAGCCATTATAATTCAGCTTGTGAGGAAATCTGATGAATTCAGCAGGACTGAATTCACCAGAGCAGTCATTCAAACACATATTGGCAGAACAAGGAATGTAAGCCAAACTGTATAACAGTCCTATTAACGGTAAAATTATCTAGCAGCAAAGAAGGAGAAGCAACATCTGGCTGGCAAAGACAGAGGGCTGATGCTCAGTTATTCCTTAAATTAAGGCTGCCAGAAGATGCATTTTTTCACACCAGATCCAGGGGCACAACAAAAACCTGTCATAAGTGAGCCCGGGGAACTCAACTGCTATGTGCCACAACCTGCACTTCTGTGGGTCATTCCTGTACCAACAGACACCTATGGAAAGCACTTAGCAGCTAAGGAAGGCTCTTCAGGAGATGGTATGCATCAAGATAAGCAGATCCTATGCCCACAAAAAGAAGGATGAGTGTTTTCCTTAGTCATATGAGGTCAGAAAGTGTGTGAATGGAAACATTAAATAGTTTTGTCTTCCAAATGTCAAAACAATTTCAAACCAGAACAATTAAGCAAAAATCCCCCATCATGATTACAGAGCTTATTCACCACCTCCAGAAGACAATACCATAGTTTAGAGGTTACCATCTGCCCTGTCTTTCTTCTGGAGCTCACCATCTACCTAGCAGACAACAGCACACAGGTGACATCTGAGGTGACACTTCAGAGACTGGTTCATTAGAAAGAAACTGATGGTTGGATATAGGACTGTCCATAGCTGACCTAGTACACCTCTGCCCTGTCTGCTCCAGGAATCTCTCTTGGGCAGGCAAACATCTACTGGGACAACCATAACTCCTCCCATTATGGTGTACAACATAGAGCTACAGAGGTCTACAAAGAGCTCAGGACTCAGCTAAGACCCAGCAAGTCTAGACATGAGTCTTAACCTGTTTGGAGTGTGTATGTTTCCAAACGTCCCTCAGTCACCAGTGTTCTCCCTAATTGCTTGTTAGTGTTTCCTCTTTCCTTTCAGGCTTAACCGACTTCAAACTAGTTCACCATTAAGCTACAGACTTCAGGTCTGCAGCAGACCGGGCACAAGCACTGCTTCACTACATCTATAAAAATCAGAGCTTTCAAACCAGACTTGCTTCAGTCCAAGACTGGCAGTGGCTGACATCAGGAAAAGGGCTGACAAGCGATACAAGGGAGCCCTAGGCCCGTCAGCCAGCTCCAGCCTGACACGTTTGGCACCACTGGCAGCAGAAGCAGCCATGCAGCGAGCCCAGCTCCACTAGACTTCCATCAGGCCCACCACACTCAGCAGAAACGTCAGTCATCATCTTTGGTGGCCATCCTCTAAGCCAGCTTTTGCTCACAGGCTGAGCTTATGAGCATGTTTAAGCTGCCCAAGGCAGGATTGTTACCTACTCACGTGCGTGTAAAATGACCTTGATGTTAGGAGCCCAGTTAAGGTCCCTACGCGGTACAGCAACACCTAGCTATGCTGAATTCAAGGTGTACAGCCCCATATAATTGTTCACCCTTCTTTCCTGCAAGGGACGCAAGGATTTCTTGGCAAAGAATTGCTACTTTATCTAAATAACGAAAAAAAAATCCCAACAGTGCAAATGGTATTCACCATTTGGGACCATCATAACAACATATCACTTCAACAGACCTCAGGCACGTGCACAGTACCAACAGTACTGCTCTCATTGCATACTGGCTGCTGCACTTGTCTACCCTGACAAGGGGTACTGCCACTTACAGCAAATTCAGTGGAATTTATCCATAGAAATATTGCACTAGATATTGTCTAAAAGATATGATGCTATGTGATGTCTATAGAAACCTCTGGGATGAAAGGTAAGAGAGTAATACAGATAAAAAAAAATTATAGAGCATCAAGCCCACGTCCCTGTTTGTACAACTTTGAACTTTTGAGCTAATTACTATCTTCTCAGTAAGACTGGACAGGCAACAGACATCTTTAATGCTAAAACAAAAAAAATGCTTGAGTGGAAACACTGAACTGAAAACAACAGCAGATTCAGCAAAAGAGACAGTCCCTGGAGTCACAGTGGTCCTGGCTCCAGAGGGAGCCACTGTCTCGTTTTTGCAGTGCCAGCAAGAGGCCAGCACACAGAAACAGCAACTGCTTAACCACCAAAAAGGCTTTCCAGTGGAAAAAACAGAGAGGATACGAGGGGAGACTCTTCTGCATTAAGTGTGGAATAGCATAATGACGGATACTCTCCTAATAAGGGACAGCAACCATGTGCATTGTACTATTGTGATCAAAACAAAACAGCTTGCTTTCTAAAGAACACAAATAGTTGAGTGTTGCCAGAAGAGAGCGAGCGTGGGTGCATGCACGCGTGTGTGTGTGTAGCAAAAGAGCAGTTTATATTCAAAAACACATGCTACGGGTTTGAAAGCCCCCTTGTTGAAAGAGGCTGCAGAAGAACAAACTAAACACATACTACAAAAAGATAACTGAGAAGAAAAGCAGTCCATTGGAAAGAGCTGCAAACAAAGACGTAAGAACTTCTTGTACTCAATTCCTCCCAAACACCTGTAACGTTGGTTTTTTTTTTCCTTGTTAAACAACAGACAAGGCCTCCTTTTGTAATTGCTTGAACTGTGCTGAACTTGGACTGTGCTCAGCTGAATGGCTTCTGATCATTCTGGTCATACAAAGCAGAGGAGAAATTAGCAGATGGGGGGGGGGTGTCAGAAAGGTGAGTCTGCACACCTTGACACAGACACAGCCTACAGCCAAGAGCAAAGACACAAGTCCATTATTTCCCAGCGGAATGAGTCCTGGAGGAGCAAGTATATCCTCACTGCAGTGAGGACTGGGATCAATTCTTGAGAGATATATCCACGGTAGCTGTAAAACAGCTTGCTCAAGGGGCCACCAGGCTCCCTGGGGGGTGCTACTGCCTGCACTGAACTCTATGGGTGCTAATCAACACCGGGCTAAACGAGCTAAACTTTAAAGACCACCGATTTCATCCTTGTAAGTTACAGTAACAACTTGGCAGCATTGGAGACACATTCAGGGTCACATACCATCCCAAAGCTTCCCTGGATACACTGCCCCTTCTTTATGGAGAGGAACAGTCCGTCTCAAAGCTATATCAACTCTAATCCAGAGCAGAGCATTTGCCTTGATCTCTGCTCAGAAGTCAAAGCATGGAGGGGTGGGTGAGTTATGGGCAGACATAGTCCAAATACATTTTCTCTTTTACAGCAGTCCAACTACGACTGCCAACTAAAATCAAAGTTTTGTGGTTTTCTGTCTGCATAGCAGCAGTCAGCCTTTGTGAGTGGAAACTAAATCCCAGAGACGCACAAGAGCCAGGCTGGCAAATGGTCTGGCTTCCAGCAAAGCAAGAGAGCGCGTTTTGCAGATAATAAAGTAACGTGACGCAAGTTAAGAGAGACTGGTTTAACTCTACCTGCTGCTTACTGCTAAAAAACACAAGATGTGCATCTCTGCTACAGCTCGTTTATTGGAAGCCTAATGAACTTATGCTTAGTTTAACATATCCCTAACCAGGACTGAGCAGACAAGCACACTGATTTTCTCCGAGAAGACTGCCAAAGGAGTGCTCCCGTTTCATGCTGCATAATACAGCAAGGCTGCACAGAGCAGCAGGAGAGAGGCACCCAGGTGCTCACTTCCAGCAAACATGGTGCATGCCAAAACTCAGCCTCCTCCACTCCTGTTTACATCAGCCCCTCAAACACCACCTGGGAGCAGGACATCCATCAGGAGCTGGTTGCAGCCCGTGCCCATTCAGCAGAGATGGGCCAAGCAAAGTAGGAATGTAATAAGCCACCCAGACATCATACGGTGGGAGATGGTGGCTGCCAGCTCTGCTCTGCCCTCTCAGCGAGTTCAGAGCTTTGCTCTCTACCAGCTACTTTATACCCCAAAGGGGAACACGACAGGAGCACATGATGAGCATGGAGATGGTTGCCCCATGGGAACCATGAAAACCCATGTAGGGCAAACAAAGCTCACTGGAGCTTCACAAGTTCTTCTTTGATGTCTGTCTCTCACCTCTGGCTTATGCAGGCAAACTGGAAGTGGAGCAAAACTGGACCACTTGTCCTGATATACAGCCAACCACCATGTGAAAAAGGCTTTGCCTTATCTTCTTCACCAGCTCTCTTCCCACCACATAGTAGCCCTTCTCATACAGGCAGGAGCAGAAACATCTCACCAGCAGATCTGCTCTGTAAAGGGAGTGTGGCTGACCTCCAGCACCCCTCAAGTGAAGCCACCCAGTTTTGTGTTATGAAACGAAAATGCTTCTGTGAGGTACCTAATAGCTGTTTCAGTATTGCTAATTGCTTGCTCACAGGTAAAGATCTACTCTTAAAGGAGAGAGCAGCAAAAAACACCCTGTAAGCTCCTTTCACTTCCTAGGTCCTCTCTGCAAGATAACGAGATGGGGGACTACAGCCCCAAACATATTATTTTGCTCTGGAACAGATCAATAACTTTATTTTTCCTCACATCAGAATGCTGCTGGGATATAACGCTGTTTTCACTGGGAATCTACTAAAAATCATTACACCACAATGAGCATTTTGGGCAGAAACTACATAAAAGAATTATTATATTACTGGCTGGATGCATTTACTACATCAAGCAGAATAAAATCAAAGAAATGCAAGTACGTGTGTTTAAATGAAAAGCTGCCTTTGCTCAAGCAAAGAAGATAAAGACCGTAAAACATATAAACAGGAAAAACTAATTATAAAAATCAAAATCCTTTTGAGCAGTCCGGATGGTCATTTGGAAATAAATCTCTACTCTTAATGCCTCAAAACGCCTGCTATGTCAAGCTTATTGCCAGAAGAAAGGCTGCTTACGAAGATAATTTTCTTTCATTAATGTACAACGACGTATTTATATGAAGAAGTTCCAGACAGAGAGCAAGACTTTTTTTTCCTCCCTTTGCAACCAACATGCTGTTGAATCAACCTTCTTTAAAAGACATGATCTGCTGAATTAAGGGAAAATTGAGTAGCTCACAGAAAAAAAAAAAAGAGGAAAAAAAAAAAGCAGGACAAATTAAAAGCTTGGCTTGACATGTTAATCTCTGTTGCTTTAATTATTTTGTTTAATGTCAATTGGAGAGAAAAAGAAATAAAAGACTACAACAAAGCTGTGTGTCCTGGATGCAGCGTGCTCAGCAGGACTTCTGCCAAAAGCACAATGTTTTTATCAAAACAGCTTCTGATTAAGCATTCCCTCCCCCTTTGACAGTCCTGTGCTTTTTCCTTTCTTGATTTAGAGCCAAATTAGCTACCCGTTCCAAGGGTTAATGCTCTTGAAAGCCTTATTATGGCAGCTATCTGCTCAGAGCTGCTACGTGTAAACTTAAACATACAACAAACCCCAGTTCATTATGCCAATACTACATAAAAAAGATAAGATAGTATTTCTTTGACTGTGCAAAGTCATTGGTAGCACAAAGAACTGTGGCAGACTTAAGACTTGCTTATACTCTGGTGAGCTTGGATCTGAGCTTGTGATCCTGCTCTGGAGGTAAGCAGGATAAGTCCTCCACTGCCAGAATAGCGGCTCCAGTCTGGCTACTGCCACTGCTACAGGGAATGCATCTTCCACTTGAACTTCCCCATCAATAATCTGAGAGAAATGCTGGCTGCAGCTGAACACTATTTTTGGTTGATTGACAACCTTTGGAAGAAAAAAAAAAAACAAACACCAAGAGAAAAGGCGATAAAAACCACCTCTCCTTTTTGTACTATTTGATCCAGTTTCTTGTAAATGACCCCATTACAGCATCAGGTATCTAACCAGTACTTCATGCCAGAGGGAATTGAATTCATCGCTGCCTCATCTGTGTGTATCTTGGAGGCACTAAGAATCACAGCAGTCCTGGAGATTAAACACTAACAAATAATAACCCTGATACCATCATTTTCCCTTAAACAAAAGGGAAACCAGTAAGCATAAAATGGTCAACTGGACCACTCTAACCAAAAGGACTGCAAGCTTTGGCACTGGGTCCAACACTGCACCAAGACAGAGAGGTCTCCAAGGCTTTCCATCCTCTCCTTTACCCATAAGTGCCACGTGCAGGAGGCCGATCACAGCCTGCTCGCTGCACGCTCGGATCACACCTCTCTAAGGAAGAGCTCTGAAGTGCAAACCACTGATCTGCACCTTGTCCTGATCTTCAGGCTGGCCAGGGGCCCCTAACCAGCATTGCCTTTGCTCATGAGGCTTCTGTACGCTTCAGTCAAACTTTGGAGAACAAGAAAGCAGGACAGGACTGTGTGCTTGTAGCACAAAACAAGGCAACTTTATGAGCAGTCAGTCGGAGAAGTGGTAGAGTGAGTGGTCCTTACCTCTTCCCCAGCTACCGCTGTATTTTAAGGGAAAAAGTCTGCAATTTCCATAGTGGCACTTCTATCCCACCTCTCGGAGGAAGTCAGCAAAGCATTTCATGAAGGGGAGTACAAAGCAGTCTTTGCAGCATCCTTCTTATTTGTTAACAGAGTTGTCCTAATTTGGTATTACAATCAAAGAAATGAGGCAGAGAGGCCACATCTCACTTGTATGAGCGAAGGCTCTTCGTGCACTGTCATACCCAAACCTCTCCCCCACCCCATGGCCTGTTGCCATCAGCTTACGCTACCTTTCAGTCAAGCTGCACAGATTCATTAGTGCTGTAATAACTTTCTTTATCTAGCTGGTTTTTTCTGCAGCACATCTCTGAGGCATAGACCAAGCCTGGAAAAAAACTAATTAGTGTAGACAGCACTGCAATGCAATTCACAATGTTAACAGCCTCTAAGTTTTCAGGAGGGAGCGCAGAGAGCGATAAATGCTGGTACACTGAGAACTAATGAAACCTCTGAAAATGCTTGTGGCAGGGAGACCCTATTGTATAAGGATTTAGATTTGAAAGACCATAAGGAAAAGCTTTTTAATTACAATAATATATTTAAAGACAACTGTTAGTTCGGTACTGTGCTTATTTAAGGCTTTATTGTTAATTAGTTTACACGAAGAAGCAGGAGAGAGTTGAGAAAAAAAATAATGAAAGATTATTTGCTCTAAATATTAACATTTGTCTGTTAATTTTGATAGAAGCTCATTCATGGACTGTACCACAGTTCAAAACTGAGGATGAGAAAACTTTTCTCTTTGTCTTGCTCACTATGGAATTTGCAAAATGTAGATTATGCCATGTAGAGCAGACACAAATATTGCAACTATTTCCTCAGTATTTCCGTAAATGTTTCTCATCAAAGCATTGGCAGAGGATGGAAAAGCAGCAACACATCACTGTTGATGTCCCATATAACAGCATAGTCCCATATAACAGCAATGTGACTCCCAGTCTGTTCCACCAGCTCAGCTTCCCAGGAGCCGGGAGGTACCCAGGCTCCGAATATCCTCGCATGATCTTCCAAGCCAGCCTCAGCCTCACTGGCACAAAGATGCTTGGCTGCATCCTTTGGGAACAGGGAGAGTAGTTTCTAAGAGGGTTCACAGGGCAAGCTGGCTTTGTTCTCGGGCACCGACTGTATTTGCAACAATATGATCCGTGTTCTTCACAGTGAAGACATTCTCTGCATTTGCAAGTATAGCAAACAGGCTTAGAAGGCAGAGCCACCGACACTCCAGCACCTGATTTGCAGAGGGTAAGAAATTCACCCTAATGAAAAGGCTTCACAATGGTTAACAAAAGGCTAAACTACCTCCTATTTTGAATGGCTTCACTGTCTTCTCATTACAGCTTTCTCCCTAAAAAGAGCTGCAAACGTCAGCACAGTCTGGGGAATTCAAGAAACAATGTCAAGACATATAGTCCGAATAAACAGATGCAGCAGCTAACCCTACACCAATCAGCGCCTGTTTTCCTATTGACCGCTTCTATCCATGAGCAGGCAAGATGCTGCAGAGAGGAAAGAAAACCGCATCCATTTGGTAATGCCACATTATAAACCAGCCCAGCCTTTCCTTTTCTACAGGCTGCTCTAGCTAGTAGGCAAAATAAATAAATAAAAATAAAAGCTTATAAGCTTGACATCTTTCACAGGCACATATACCCTCGACATCTTTCACAAGACCCCCATGAACCCCAACACAGTTGTAGAAAACAAGGTCAAACGTATTCACAAGCTCTTTTCCCTTTGCAACATCATAAGCATAAAAGGTAGCAGCAGGTAGTGTCACTAGCAGCTCGCAGCTCAGTGCCAAGGTATACATCACCCTGAAACAAACCGTGATCTTGTAGCAGCTTGAGTACAAAAAGCATGGAAATCCAGCCCAAAGCAAAAGCATGTCAGGAAAGCCAGGGCAGGTCTGCTTTGTAAGAAAATGAAAAAGAAATAAAAAAGGAGTCAAAGAGTAAGCAGGCTAAATGGGCCATTAGCACCAAACTCTAAAGATGTAGAAGTCAAATGGGATAGAAAGGTCCCATAAATTTTTACAGCTCCTCGGAGAAAAACACTATGATTATTAAAAAATGAAACTACGGGCATCTCACTCTCCACCAGCAGGTCTTTGCCACCTCCTCCTAATTTCCCTGCATCTCTCCTGTCGTGGTTTGGGCCTCAAATCAGGACGCTCTACCTTTTTTATTTAGATTCTGCAGGAGCATAAGCTTCTGCTGTCCTGTGCTCCTGAGAGTGGCTCCACCTCTCCTTGCTTAAAGTGCCTACAAGAACAAAGGAAAACAATTCACACACAGTTTAAAAGTAGCTGCTAAATATAGTTCTCATTCTTCAATTGTCTTACAAACTGAAATAGAAAAAGGCACCTAGTTTTTTTTTCCAAGATACTGAGCTTCTACTGAAGCATAGCAAGAGACCATTCTCTATGCTTAACAGCTTAGGCTGTCTGCCATGAATTGAGACAGGGTAAAAGCCTCAGAAATGGCATAAGGCAAGTACCACAGAGTAGTTTTTGCCTTAATACCAGCAAGCTCTTTAAGATAAGATAATACTAACACAGAAGATTCTAACAAATGCTGCATCTCTTTTCTTTTTAAAGAGTCAATAATGAAAACTGTAACACTGAGACCCCATTTGAAGAAAAGATGCTGAGAACAAATTGATAGATATCCAAGGGTTAGAATAGACAAACCATTTTGAATTCTTCCTTCTAGCTATACGTATGGCAGGGATAAGCCCCCTTACAACTGTCCCTCTTCCCAAGACAGTTTTTGAGGAAACAGTAGGCACAATTCCCATGAAGTTCAGGAAGATTATGAAAACAATGTTTACAGCTAGTCCTGGAAGATATTTTATTACACAGGAAAAATACCATCTTAATGTCCTAGTAAAGATTTTTTCAGAGTCATTGAGAAGACTTTTATGATGCCCAGTGTTTTAATGAAAGAGCTTGAAGCTTTTTTCTTTTTTTTTTTTTTTTTTTTTAATGTTGCTTAAAACCCTACAGCAGTGGCCCTGAAAGAAGAGTTTAGTAGCACAACGACCTCACTCGGAATTAGCTTCTAATTGGAGCTGTAACAGTGAAGTAGTAGGAAAAAGAAAAAAGGCCCTGAGGATCAAAATCAGTATCTTTTGACGCACCCCTAGTGTCATCTCAACAAATAAAGCCATATCCTAGACATCTGACAAACACATATACAATGGACTACATACAAGCTGAACCCCATTAGATAAATCCATTAGTCAACTACCAAGACAAGAAGTCTGTCCTCCTGAAGGTGCTTTCTTCATTTGAAGAACAAGATTATTTTCTCACAGCACATCAGAATTCAGGCTGCTGCTCCACCCAACATTACCTCCTTCACCTTCACACTATGAATGATTTGATTGAGCCAGTTGCAGAGTTGGGAGTAACTCAGGAACAAAGAGACAAGGACAGTTTTGCTTTGCAGTGAAAGTCTAGGGAGCAGATACTAATAGTGCAAAGTGCCTTTGGACAGGATAAAGGACTACACAATGTGCCAAAGACCCCACCAGCTCTGAGCTTTCTGTAAGAAAGCTTAAAAAGTTAGGGGGCACTTTGGGGGAGTATTTAAAATGAGAATAAAATAGGTTTGGGCTGCAAGATATACCTTTGGATATTTCCTTTTAACTATTCGCAATCGATACTACAATTTTTTCATTGACACTTGATGCAACTCTCGTGCAACACTGTCTTGTCTCTCCTAGGAGCCTCAGGGCTCCAGCCCAAGATGATATATCCTTCAGAAAGGAAAACACACTGCAGGCAAAGGCAGCAACACTGCTGATGAGGATAAGAGGTATTTCTTCACCGCTTTGGCCATTTCATTTGGCTACTAAAGACAACAGAAAAGCCCGTGATCAGAGACTGGCTGCCAAAGAGCATCTCCTTTTGAAAACCGTTCACCATCAGTGAGCTGAAGAACGTACATGGGAGGAAATTCATGTTTGTGTTTGCCTGCTTAGCCTGCAAAAACTGAGTCCAATGACTCAGACATATAAGGTTGCTGGCTCTCACTGATCGTAAAATATAGATGCTTCCACTTCAAAACAGGGTTTGCATCTGCTATAAGTTCAACATCAAATCCAAATAGTTGCCTTGACAGCTCTCCAATGGCATTTGAGTTTTGACCTGTATTACTGATACACAAATCAAACATAAAATAATTATTAATTTCTACTAACCTTCATTAGCTATTACTTAAGTTTTAAATGGTGTCTAAGGACCAGTTTCATCAATCCCTTCACAGCAATAAGTTTCCTGAATAAGATATAAGCATAAATTGCTTATGTAAGATATACTTTTGCCTTATTAACACAGGTCAATCTATAAGCTTTTAAAGTACATCATGGAATTTATTGCTGCTAACAGAACCAATGGCTTACCTACACCTTACTCTTGTCCGTCAAAAATATTTGGGGGGAATAAGCTAAAGCTCTTCATTATATTTGCTTTCTTGTTCAATGTCTGTTTAAACAGACTCTGAATTTAACATACATCTCCTACATAGACATATTGGTTAACTGTGTCCCTTTTTCCCTTTCTTTGCACAGCTGACAGCCCAAAGATATGCAAAACCAAATTTGTACTTCTTGCACAGCATGCCCAAGAGATGTCCGAAACCTGGATTTTGGGTTTAACTGTTCAGGAAATAAAGTAGAAAGAAGAACCTGTTTCAGATACAAATACTTTGATATCATACGTTTCTAATGAATCAATACTACAAAAAAAGAAACTACAAAAACCTACATTCTCCACCTCTGATGATTCAGTTTGTACTTCTAAACTGCTCTGTTGCAACAGTGCCACTTATGAATGACCGCAAGATGTCCCTGGAGCTGGTGGAGGCAGGCGCTCAGCTCCTACACATCTCAGGGGTGGAGGAAGTGTTGGAAGAAAGCATGACTTCTGCTCCCTTTAGAAAAGCCCTTTGCATGGAGATCCATAAGAAAGCAGATGGGGAAGAACCCAAAATCCTGACACCAGAAGTATAATCCATCTCCCCTTCCCACCTGCATGCTAGGGACCAAAGAGAAGCCCTGAGCAGAAGCCCACACAAGCCTGTTTCCACCGTTAAAAATATAACATAAGAGGATAAAGAATAAACAAACGGCCAGCATGGCTTATCCCAGGATGAGCTCCAGTTTGCTACATATTTGTTCCAGCACAGAGGCAGAACAAGGAGACTAGAGACTTACAGAACTCCTCATCCATACGCTTGGAGTTACTAACCTAACAATAAGAGGGCAAGCATGAACAAAGCTAACGCGCCTGTTTCACCATCTCTGAAGAGGTAAAAAGGCTTCAGCACTGGCAATCATGCCTTTTTCCTAGGTTTAATGAAACATCTTGATGTTTAACACTGCTCAATTCCTGTCTCTGCAGCACAGAAGCTTCTTCATTAATTGCTATTTTTCTCTGATGATAAAAGTCAGTTCAAGGTCACACCAAGCACCACCACACAAACTCCTACCTCTGCATTTCACCCTCCTGCTGTCATGCGTGACACCTCTTCACTTCTCTCACTGTCACTGCTGTTGAACCTTCTGCAGAACTGACAGGTAAAAGAGCTGACAGGAATTCCTTTGGACACAAGATAGAAATGAGATTTGGCTGAGCACCTCATACACAGGTGGAGAGAAGTACCTTCATGTGAAAGAGACGTGTTTTCATGCCTCTTCCTCCAAATTTCTTTTCTGCTCAAGAACCACCACCAGAAAAATATTGTGTAAGAAACAGAGATGGAGGAGGCAGGGAGAGAAAACAAAAACAAACAGGTTATTATCTGGCATAAATCTACTCTGGTTCCTAAAGGAATGAATAAAGTGAAATGAGAAGACATTCAACACACCTAACTTTCTCCTTTCACAATATTGGGCTGCTGCCCAGAATTGAAGGAGTGATGGGAGTTTGCTCATGTGAGCCAAAAGAAATGGTTTTCACTTGATAATAGTATCCTTTACAAGATAACAATTACAGTGTTTGCCACGGATCACATCCAATTCTTGCAACATCTCACACTGGAAAGAGTTTTTGTTTTTGTTAGTTTTGAGTAAGCTCAACTTCACTTTTACTCATTTTCCTTGAATGCTCCTTTTCTACCTGGCATTAAAATCTCTCTTTGGACATTTACTCAATTAATTTGCCTTAATTAAATTGAGATTACTCCACTTAGGAAGTGAAGTGAACTGAAATCAAATTAAAGCAACTTTAATTTTGAAAAGTGTGCAAACACAGAGGTTTAATGAGGTTTAAATAATCCCTTTTAAATTCACACCTTTAGTTAATTCAATTCAACTTTCCTGAGGATCCCTGTATGGGTATGTTCTATGTCAAGACGTATTTGAGAAAAGCAGCGAAGTGAAGAACAACACCCATAAAAAAAAAAAAAAAAAAAAAGATAAAGGCAACTCCAGCCACAGATCTTCTCTGTAACAGGATGAGATCACTTAATTTTCTGCTTTTATGTAACCTGCCAGCAACAAAGTACGGGGAGGATGGGGTGCATCTGTACACATCCTCAGCACATCTTTTTCACCACTTACACAAGAGGGCAGAGCAATGAAAACACAGACCTAAGATCCCTTTGTCAAATGAAGAGGTGAAAAATCATAGGGAAAAGGACACCAATAGCAACAAAGAAACAGATAAAGATAAATTAAACCTTACCCTAAGGTGAGACAGACTAGGACCACAGGCATTTATAGGGACTACTAGAAGAAAATGTCCAGGACCCACATAAAGGAGTGACATTGTACAACACTGAGGTGATTGTGCTGTTGTGCAGTCTCATCGGGGTCATAGAATCATGGATAGTTTGGGTTGGAAAGGACCTTTAAAAGTCATCTAGTCCAAACCCCCTGCAATAAGCAGGATACATCTTTGACTAGGTCAGGTTGCTCAAAGCCCCGTCCAACCTGACCTCGAATGTTTCCAGGGATGGGGCATCCACCACCTCTCGGCAACTATTTGGAATCCCTCTGCCCCTCTTTGAGTGGGCAACATGGGTTGTCACTGCCTGCAACTGAAAATGAGGAACAAGCTGGATGTTTCATTTGACGCACCCCTCCTCAACCCACAATCCAAGGCTGGCTAAGACAAGACAAACATGGTGAGGTAACAGCAGCCCTTTGGTTTTGACCGTCAGTTCCATCAAACCATCTGTTATTAATAGTTGTTTGTGGCTGTAAATGTTTGGTCGACTGACTTGAATATTGCTCCAAACCCTTACCCGTGGTTTCTCTTTTTACTTGTCTTGAGGAGCCTCTTGGCATTGGAAGCTGCTCTCACTGCTTGAGGGCATGTTCTCCGAAATCCTTCCTGGCCAATTTCTGAAGTCCTCTGGCTATCATTTCTTCTTCTCCTGTGCACTCTCCATCTGCCTTCAGACCACAGATTGGTTTTCCTCTCTCCAGCGATATCTGCTCTTTCTGAATGTGTCTGAAGACACCCCCCACCTGCAAACCGTGGATGCTTGTGAGCACATGCTTGCAGGCTGGTGCGTGCCCATGCATGGTTTCCCTGCCAGCGTGTCCGTCTGCGATCCATCCCGGCCGGGAAGCACGATGACAGACAGCCTCCAACAACCCACTACATGTCTGCAGAGTGACACACGCAGGGCTTGCCAGTTCAGACAGCACTTGCCAACAGCTAACACGGACACCACTATCTAATGTCGCTATTTTCCCACACCTTTGCACTAAAAAATAAAAATAAAAAAAATAAGAAAAGTAAGGAGAGCCAGCACTGCTAAAAGGTTGTGAGCTCAAGCTGGCAAAACAGACGGTGCAGAGCCTGGCCCTGTAGCTGCACACGCCGATGGTGGGACACTGCAAAACCCCAGCAGTGTGTGCATAGGCAGATGTGTGCCCATGCTGGCACAGCTGCACGCAGACCCATCGTTTTCTGTTGGGATTTTACTGTCATTACCAGTACCAGGAGCCCTGGCTGAGCCATGCACTGCACAGCCTGCAGAAAGCAGTGGGACTGCTTACGCACATGCTTATGCGCTGCTCTGAGTCAAGGCTTAAAAGCAAATGTGTGCCTGAGTATGAAATAAATCTATTTATGGCACTGAAAGCTGTGCAAACTAGACAAGTTTGCTACCTCTTCACTAACTCAAACTGCCATGACACACAGATTAGACACTGACAGCAAAACAAAACTCTAGAGTTTTCATATAAAGACTGTCACAGACTAATTCAAAGATAATTTCAAATTAGGCAAATAAATCCCTGTCCAAACTTTCCTTCAAGTATAATGAATTGCTGGTTTAGTTCAGGCATACGCATTTTCAGCTCAAAACAGCAGAGGATTGTTTTCTTCCCTCCCCAAATGTAATAAGCCACTAAAACACAAGGTTTAGCCCTGAGTCACTTGTACCTGCATAATCCTGTTCATCACTAATATGAGCTGTAATTAAAGTTCTACAAAAAATAAAGACTGGAAGGGGGGGTAGGGGGGATATAAAATAGCATTCAGGACAATACAAAAACGCTCAGTCCTTAAATAATCCCAGAGCACCACTTGGATTCACAGACCCTGACAGGAATAGATTTCTAGCAAGCCGAGGGCACTGGGAATGAATTTCCCCTCTCCTCCCAACACAAAAGGCAGAGGTACAATCAATTTGTACCAACACCAGAACTTACACTGGGAAACCACAGGGAGTAGGTTAATTGTGAAGAAAAATAACACTCGCTACAAAGCAATTAAAAGCCGCTCTCACGAGTGTTCAGAGTCCTTTGCAATTTACTCAAAACAAACATGTTTCCCCAAAATGAAAAGAAAAAAAAAAATCGAAACCCCTCAACCTTCAACACAAGCTCATTACTCCCTCCGGGTTCTGCTAAAACAAGCACTTGCAGTGTATTTTGCAGCTCTGTAAAACTTGTGCTTTTACACTCATGCCAAGATCTCTCCCTTACAATGCCGAGGATAAAGAAAACCAAAGTATTTTGCTGTAATTTCCATAGAGGATCTCAAACGCTTTGCAAGAGTTCAGGACGGCAGGGTAGGGCCAGCCTTGTGCTCACACAGAGTTTGGCACACGGAGACGCTCCGAGTCATCACCACCTCCCCGGGAACAGACAGTGGGGTGGAAAAGCATCGCGCCTTATTTCACAGCCAGATTCACTCAGACTTTTAGAAGAGGCTGACGAGCGCTAGAAAGGGCACGGAGCTCCCTGCACACACCAACGTTGGCTCTTCCCAGAATTCATCCAAGACACTCTTCCAAACAACGTGGCACATTGGCAGCAGAACTGCCCTTCATGCCGGCACCGACGGCGTTTCACGCTGCTGCGCTGAGCCCCGCGCTGCAGCGGAGCCTCTCAAATCCCACCGCAGCCGCCTCCTCCCCCAGCACGCAGCAGAGATGCCACAGCAAAGCCCTCTTCACCAGGGAGCCTGTGCGTTTCGGCGTGAAACGCATCACCGCGGGGAAAGCAGCCAGATTTCCTTGCCCGGCTGAGAGCCCTCGGGGCTTTCTGCCAACACCAGCCAGCGCCAGCTTGCAGCAAGGCAAAGCTGGGCCTTTCGAGATGGGAATGAGCTCCCAGACGGACAGGGGTGGTTTGGTCACAAAAGAAAGCAACGCTTGGTGCATTCTCCCGGCTAACACATCGGTGCCCTAGTGCTCTCCATTGCACAAGAAGAAAAACCTCCCACAGTTGGGAGGTGAAGGGATAGGGCTGTATCAGACCACGCAGGGATAAAGACCACCTGAGCAAGGGCCCTGTCAGCAGAATCTAACTTCTTCCATAAGCAAATGAAAGTTGGCAAGTCAGGGGAGGAGGGGAATAAAAAATAATTAAAAAAAAATTAAACTATAAGTAGTAAAGCTCTGGAAGTTTTCAAGGCCAGGTTGGATGGGACTTTGAGCAACCTGGTCTAGTCGGAGGTGTCCCTGCCCGTGGCAGGGGGGTTGGAACTTGATGATCTTTAAGGTCCTTTCCAACTCTAACCATTCTATGATTCTATAAATAAAAATCAGCAGCTTCTGCAAACTGCAGAGAGAAAGCTGGTAGTGCTGCAGAGGCTGTTCCGTGACCAGCCTCCGGCATCTTCCAGCAAACACCTCTCAGCCTTTCATACAGCCCTGAAGAGCTCTCAGCCACCCAACAGTGAATTCATGAGGGGAAAAACCATGCAAGGGTCTTGTGAATTAGGAGGAAGCTATTGTAAAGGATATTAAAGCTCATGCTTTGGGGATTAAGCCAGTCTTTATCTGTTAGAGATCAGGATGTGGCTAACAGTAGGGGACAGATTATCTGCATCTGCCGACTTAGGAGGATTTACACCTTCTGAAGCATCTGTGCCGGCTATTGTCAAAACCACCCTTCAGCCTAAGCCAACGCGCTCCTACAGGCAAGAAAAGAAGAGCTTTCTAGGTTGCATACAAAGGCCTCCGAGTGGCAGCACTTTTCAAAAGACTTTCAGCAATTTGGAAGAACAGAAATGAAATATTGATTGTACCGGGCCTTGCAGAAGTTCATTTTTCAACAGCAGAATAGTGAGCTGGCCCTACCTTGTGAACCCTGCCCGAGGAAACACCCGTCTCAAGGTCTATCAGGTACCTCAGCCAGGAGATCATGGGCAAAGAGCCGCCTGAAAACATCCTGGATTTCTGCAGGTTTCCTTGAGGGGGAAAAAGGTGCATACAAGGTCTCGGCTCATGAATAAGGAAGAATTCAGGTCTTCGCTCAATCCATCCCTCCATTAATTAGCTGCTATATATATTGAAAATAGCTGTTCCTTGGGTCTGGGCCACAGCGTAGCTGTATCAGGTGCTCATGTGTGCAGCAGATGAGAGCGCACACTCTGCACAAGATTACAGCAATTGCACAATAGATTTACAAACTCTTTAAAATTAATTTACCCCAAGTTCTTCAGCTGTGTCCCCACCAACCACGTTAAATGTATCCATTTATAGTTACGGTACCAAAAACAAACAGCATATTAAATCTCCAGAAAGCTATTTCAGAGAAATAAATCAATCCAAATATTCCCAAAATTCATCTTCCAGTTAAGCTGATAATCACATGCTCATAAAAAACAAATGTTCAACTGGAGTCAGTTTTGTAATATATTAATTAACATAATTTTCATCTGCGGTGACAACAGGCCATCTGCTACTCTGGCATGACAGGAGACTCCGAGTTTCAAGGCACTGTAAGCTGTTTCTTGTTGCGCATAGCTGATTCTCATCTGAAAACTAAGCAAGAGTTTCTTATCTCTTTTTGGATAACCAGTCCCGACAAGCAGCAAACAAACTTTTTTGACCTGTAACCCAATCCCCACTATCAGCTGCTCTCGGCTCGCAGCAGCGTGCTACCCGGCAGCTGGTACAAGGCACGATACTCCAATATCCATCCTGACTCAGAGTCAGAGAGTACCTGAATAGGAAAAGCCGTCTAGAGAAATAGTCAGCAGGACTTCCTCTGTAATAAATTAAGTGGAAGCGTCAATGGCAGAAGCTATTACCTGGATTATCAATAAAATTGGCCTGGGGCATAGGAATTACAACTAGACATCTCTACAGACACAACTGTCTCCAACACAGACTTGCTGAGCTACGGCCAACCGGCAACCTCAGACATTTTATTTTTATTTCAGAGGGAGTGAAAATGCCAACAGAAAGCCATCGCTATTTGTCCTGACTGTCTCTACCTTCCAGCCTCACAATAAATATGGAAGAATACAGAAATGGGTGAGGTTTTCTTAACTGTTGTTGTCACTCACAGGCTCCCATAACTCAATGTGATTGCTTACAGTACTCTCAAATAACACCTGAATCTGCAGAACCCCAGGGTGAACAACCATCATTTTGGCAAAGACAAGAGGAAAATCACCCACATACTGGGCAATAAGCCCCCTGAACTTCAATAAGAAATAACAACCTCATAGTTAAAAAGCAGGTTCATTTACTCTGCTATTTATAGCTTAATTATGTAGATGAGCAAGCTATTTCCAAGTCAGACCTGACAAGCTGCAATCATTTTATAAACAGAAAATCCCTTGGAAGATGCAGTTCAGTCCCCAGCTTTGAATCGAAGCTGAGAAATGATTATCAGCGTCCAGCTCTGCAGGCCAGAACCGTTTCCTAACTGTCTACGCCACGCTGAACACTGACATTCCTAGAAGTTGTCATCCCGCAGCTTTGAGATCTGCCGACCTCCCTTCACCTCGGCGTTCGCCACCGAGTCCCAGCTGGTCCCCAAGCCATCCTGGACCTTACATTTTTGAGGAAGAGGATGCCTCATCCTTCACAGGGTTGTAAGACACTGAGCAAGTTGATGGTGGTGGCTGTTAACAAATGTAACCAGACCACCAGTGAACATTTCCAGGCTCTGACACAAAATATTTTCCAAATAAAATCTTACAACACTGATAAAGGTCATTTACCAGAAATCAATATTTGGAAACAGACTCCTGAGTGCAGCAGATTAACACTGGTGACGATGGTATTTACTTTCATTAAAAGTAATATTTGCAATAATAGAGCATTAGTTTATGCTATGCGTAACACACGCAAGGAAACCTACACTATTTAAATGTAAATGAGAACGTTCATATTTGACACCAAGACTTTGCCATTCGCTATTTGCCAGATGTATTAAAGGATTTCTATTTACCAATTTTAGCATGCAGTGAACCGTGTGTGTTTTTCGCCAGGCATTGAAGCGAGCCCTGCGCTAGCTCTCGCCTGACCCCTTCCAGTCTCCTGTCCCCATCCCATAGATTACATTAATCCTCTTGTTTGTTCTTTCTTTAATTAAATGATACAATCTTTCAGGCAGCCTGTGCACAGATATCAGCTGATAAAACTTACAAAAACTGAGCGTACTCATAGGAATAATCTTTACCACGTTAATTAGCCCCCAAAACAACAACAAAATGGAACCCAAGATTATTAAGGGAGAAGCACACGGAAAAAACATTGTAAGTATAACAAGCCCAGACTTCCCAAGTCCCTGACTCTGGCTGTTGCCTCTCATCCCCAATAAGCACGGAAATAAGTGACCTGACAGAGCTGATAGAATGTCTATTTTTGAAGGGTTTTTTTAATGGACACATTAAATAAGTATCCACTTAGACAGGCTGAAGTAAAGTTGACCCTCTCTAGTAACAAAAGACTTGCAGAATTCCCAAGATCCCTTCGGAAGATGCATTATAATACTTCATTGTGACATTTAACATAGGGACCAATTCCCTGTCTCAGGCACCAACCTACAGGAGAGCAATTCATCTGGAACCAGCAGACTTGCGAGGGAGACACTTAGACTTATAACCTGGAAAAGAGTTGATGAGCACCTAAAAGAACTTGATGGATTTTGATGGATGATGCAAAGAAGTCAACTAATGAGCTTTGATTTCTGTTTTCTCTCCTTCTTCAATACCTTGATTAATTACACAATAATCTGAGAAACTGGTCACTGCAACAACTCAACCACCAGCTTTTAGTTGTTATCCCAAGGAAATGATAAAGTTTTTTTGATCTTACCAACTAGCCTCTCTTCTCCTGTCGCCGCTAATGATATTTCAAGGGAGAACAGTTTCGTCTTTTAAGAAAAAAAAACACATATTACAGAAATTCTTCAAAGTGCTGCCTCTCTAGCAATTAAAAAGTGACAGCCTGTTACAGAAGAGGAAGATACGTGCTATTTTTGTATACTGCTAAATAGGTAATGCCGTGCCAAGAGAAATCAGAGCTGTGGTCTGACTAGCACATATCCACAAGAGATGCATGAGTACGCATCTGCCCCGAGACTACTGCCAGCAGGCGAGGCAAAGCCTCACCAGGTCCCACACCGACTGTCCCCAGTGCAGGGAGGTGAAGGATTGGGCTGGGGGCAGTTAAAAACACGTATGCTGGAAAGCCACTTTAATAAAAGGAAAAGATGTAAAGCATGACATAATTTCTGGCATTTTCCCCGAGCACTCACTATAATGCCACTCTCCATGAACGTTCAAGTGAGAGGGAGACAGAGCAGCTTGCATCACTTTTGGATACTGCCATACCTACGTGCTGGTGCTGACGCAGGAACCTGCATAGATTAAGGTTTCTTATGAAGGCTTTTAACCACCAAGGCAGTGAGGTTTGGAGCGTTTGACGGAAGAAATAGAATTTAATCCAACCATTTTCCATGACAGTATTATATAGGACATGAGCCCTCCTGGCTTGTAAGGATCTGAACTAATGACCACAGGGTCTCTTCCAGTTTCTCATCTCGGACATATGAAAGAGGAAGCTTTCACATAGCAGCTAATGAAGCACCAACAAGATCTATCTTTATCCTTCACCAAGGGCAACAGCTTACTAGCTCAAGCAGATAACATTTATTCTGCAGTCCAGACAGCTTTTAAACAAATAAAAGATTTGAAAATATAATGTTATTGATTGACAAAATTATGAACTTCAACTGCTTTCTATAAAAGAACAACAGTTTGCATTTAGTTATCTAATGCTGATGGTGTGATACATTTAGCCTTCTTCATAATTCAAGGCAGTACATGTTTTTGCTGTTAAGGACACTCTTAATTTGAACTCTAATCATTTGGAGAGAAGTTATAAGTGCTTTCAAGTGTTTTCAGAGTCACATTTCCATAGTCTTACAAAATATTCAGAAGCCTCTCCTCCAGAAGATCCACACAAACAACAGGAGAATACTAAGAATAGACCAGACCTGAACATACCGCACCATGGTGGCACTTCTATACACAAACGAAGCTGGGAAGAGATATATAATTATTTGCTACCTGTAACAATGCCACATATCATTCTTAATAAGCGATCTGAATACCTGAGCGCACTGCATGACCCTAACCGTGGTCACAGGACACCAGGGTCTCCAACAAAGATGTGAAAGGATTACAGCTTCCCTATGCCCCGCTCCCTCTCTCCCCCCAGCCAAATGGGTCTGATAGCCATTACTGATTACTCGCCCAGGGTGGCAATCAGCACACATCCCCCACCCTAAACACTCAAGCTCACAGCTAGATCCGTGGCGGCACACTTCTGCCACTCTATCACTGTGCCACACAGCTAAGTGGCAGCAAAAGAAGAAAAAGCTTCACGCTGTGCGATATTTCTGCTGATGACAAGCCTTTAAAAATTTAAAGCACATGAATAAAAGCTTTTGTGGTCAGATAAATGACACATATGCTAGCAATTAAATGTTAAATTAAACACGGGCAATATGGTTGATTGTCAGCTACCAGAATACAAGTGGAGTCTTTCTGACTTTCAGAAAGTTTAGCTGGAGCTCCACGTGCTCAGCGGCCGCAGCACCCCAACAGGTCTCTGAGCAGAGGGATTCCCCTCGATGGGCCACCACGCAAAGGCACATCTCCCCGCAGGGAAAGCTCTCTCGTGCAACGCCTCCTGCGGCACGGCCCTGAGCCGCGTCTCGGGGCTTTCCCACCCTGCACACTCTCTCTCGCTGAATAAATCTTTGGTCTAGAGTTTCAAAGCGTGCCGTCCCAGCCCACAGCTTGGTTTTTCCTCTTGTCCAGCTGGCTCCAGGCTCCGCTCCCTCGTGCAGGGAGTCAAGACACGAGCCAATTGCAAACACAAACCAAATCCCTTCCAAGCTCCTACTTGCTTTAATCTCTTGCTTATTACAGCAACCCTGAATTTACAGATGTTACTTGCACAGAAAAAGGGGTTGGGAATTTCTTTTTGTTTACATGTATTTCAAATAGCCAACCCCCCGTTTTTCCTACACATAATTAACTGTCATTTCTGTCCCCCATTCAGACCACACTGCTTCACTAAAGCACATCATTAACAAAAGCATCAGTTGACTAAATTGACATGCTCCAAATGCCACTTAATCCTCAGAAAACAAATCTGGTAATAAAATTGCATCTACTAACAGGTCAGTAAGACTAAGCTAAATTCATGGGCAAGCTTGACCCTGAACACACACGCTGTCGTTTCCCACACGGACATATTGGTGTCACCCAGATGTTGCTAGGTTTGTGGCACTTGTTAGGACAATAGTGACATCTGAAATACATGTACTGAATCTGCCCATTCATAAAGACAGACGTAAAACTCCCAGACACTGGCTCAGCCCACGTTTTCATTCCCAGCATATAGCTTGTATCCATTTTAACTTAACTTTGTATTTCAGATTGCGGTTGATAAGCTTTCAGTCATGCTGTGCCACATCTTGTTTAATTCCACCCCCCCACATAGCACCATCTCCCTAGGATTAAGACCGGTCCCATACAAAGTCACAGAAGAACTTCAGAGTCATGGCAGAGAGGGGTCTATCAGGGAGAGGCACTATTTTTCCACACAAGAGTCTTAAGCCAGAAACATCAAATCCCACCAGAACGCCTTTCCATTACATCACAAAGTTGCCATTTGAAATCCTGTACACAAAAGTGAAATCATTTCCTTTCCATTTCCTGAAGACAGAAGAAAAAAAAAAAAAAAAAAGTCTCTCTCTAAAGGAAGGAAGCATTCCTCTCATAATTACAGTTTGGATTCATCTGAGTTTTGCAGAAACATACAGCCCTTGGTTTGCAGATATGTCGTTAGCCATGATTACTTGGAAGATCCTGTGAAACTGAAAAATGAGATGGTCGAACTCCTGGGTACAGAAGTAATTGCTTTTATGTTAGATTGCTTTGCTTAATTTCAGAGAAAGGTAGACTCTGATAAACCATACTCCTTCTCATATTTCAAAATGTGTGATGTTACAGTTCATTTAAGGTCCCCTTTCTTATCCTCAATACCACTCAAACTTAAAAACTCATTTTGCTTCCCTTCTTATACCCAATAGTCATCGCTGTTGCTGCTGTAGAGAAACCAGAGTCTGTATGGAAGTAAAATACGCAAAAATGTAGGAAACCCTGACTCTGTAACTCAAATTCCCTCAACCGCACTGCACGTTTTTTGGACTTGAACACTGCCCCAGCAGAACTCCGCCTGCACGCACGTCAGTTGTGTGGCTCCCATCTAAAGCTAAATCGTTCCTCCCTGTCTCAGAAAAGAGCAGCCATTACTATCCCAGCTGTAAACAGAAGACATTTTGCTACCAACCGTACAGGCAAATAACTCTGGCAAAAGTGTCATTATTTTAAAGAACAGAGCAATCACTGAAAATTTCCTGGGGTAGCGAGGAGACAGAGCAGTTAGAGACAGCCCAGATGATTGACCAACACACTTCAGAGTTCCCAATGGTTTGCAAAGTCTCTCTGACCAAACTTTGGTGGTTTTAATTTCTCCCTAGAAATCGGAGTAATCTGCCTCCTGAAAACACAAAACGAATATAACACCAAAACAAATAATAAGGGGATAAGAGAGAGATATGAAATCGCTGATGGATGTTGCTGGTAAAGCTTCTGTGCAAGCCTACCTTCTGTTCTCTTCAAATGGGCTTCACCACGCTGGGACCATTTGTTAGACCGCAGCCGCTGCCAAACTGCAAGATGATACCCCTGACAGTAACACAACTCATTACACACTGATTTATGGAACGAGAGCTCAGAGGGGCCCAACACACAATCTGGGAAAAAAATCCCACCAAATCCATCCACAGAGGTGATATTTAATACGTTTATGCATTTTATAGCAGCCTTAAGTGTGCTCCTATAAGAGGCAGGAAGGATGTGCTTATTCAGAAGGAAAATTCACTTCTGTCTCCCAGTCCGCTTTATTACATAGCAGTCTGTAGCAAGTGCTCTGGTTAAAGACAGCCAACACTCTCCAAGAGAGCAACATTTGGGCACAGATGTCCCCAGGGAGAGACACTAGCACCTTTTGAGAACACCTTGCAGGTAGAGCCAAAACACTTCGCTCTAAGCTGTGAAGATTTTACACTTGGCAAATATCCAGGTCAGCAGAAACTCCTTTTAACCTCTCCCCATCTTCCCCACAGGCTCCCGGACCTGGCCACCAACCCTGCCTTCTTTGCAGCTTTGTTCCCCATGCAAACGCACCTCACCTTTGGGTGCAAACGCTGGGGACAGTTCGGGACACGAAGGAGGCCAACAAGAGGTAGGGTCCAATGTTAAAGGTGCCCCCTGGCCTTTCTTTTTGCCCCACTGCCTCCTTCTCTCAGGTTGTGGTGTGCCAAGGTGTTTTACCCTACAAGCCTTGTAGAAGCGTGGCATCTTATAATCCCCTGGGACCCGCAAGTCCCAGCCAGGCACATGGAACACGCGCCACAGCAGAGCTCTGCCAGCACTATGGGCCCCTGTGCCACGTCTCTGCCCTCCGGCCCCTTCTCCCACGTGAAGGGCTCTGCTGTCTTGGCTACTGCTCAAATATTCCCCAAGCATCTGCCACAAGAAATAGCGAGGGACTTTTGACATCCTCAGCGTTGCCCACAGACAAGAGGACCGTTTACTCCTCCAGGAAAGCCACCAGCAGCCAAGATGAGAGGGGCCAAAAGCCCACAGAGACACGAACAGCGGGTGCCCAAGCACTCCTCACTGCCAAAACGGACAGTCGGTCCTTTTCCCATTAAGTTTTGAAAGACAGACTCTGACTGTCCATATACGTTTTGGCACCTTTGAGCCCCCCTCTCACACAAACTCCCTCCTGGGGCTTCCAGGAGCCCCGTGGTAAAAGAAATTTTACAACGCTTTATTGAAGCGAGCTGGTATAGAACAGACGAGAATGCTAAATGAGGTAACACCAATCCATCCTTTAAAAACAAACACCCACATGAGTGGTTCCAGGTATTAGTTATTAATTTAAAGTACTATTTTTTATCTAATACTTTGCCCAGGAGTTGAAATTGAACCGCAATCCATAAAAATTATGAACCTGGAGGTGGTGGTGGGGAAATAAACAAAGCAAGATGACAACTTCATGTTTTAAAAAGCATGCTATCAACTTGGGATGAGAAAATACACACTTCATTTTGTCCAAACCGATGGAGTAAGTAGCAGAAAACACAATTTATTTTCAGTATGTCACACACTGTGTGCATACAACTCTGCTTAAAATCCTTCTCCCTCCCCTGCTCCAACTGGTTAAGAACCTTCTAGCGAAGAAGTTAAAATGAGAATTAAATCTTTAAACAGCTTGTGTTTGCAGGAAAGAATGGTGTCAATGAAAACAAGTCCAATTTGTCAATCATACTGAATTGATAATAAAAAACAGCATATGAAAGCTCTATTTTAATGCTATTTAAAGTGACAATATTCAATCATTTTATTATAAAACAAATAAAATCTTGTCATGTTATTATTACATATTATTACAACAGTGACAATCAATAAATTAATACACACTAATTACAACACTTGACTACAGCACTTGATTAGGAAGGAGGGAAAAAAAAAATGACCACATCCCAGTGAGAAGAAATGGGAAGGATTTACAGCTCTCTAACAGCAGTGTTACGAACAGCACATCAAATCTCAGACAGATGTTTCCCTATGCAAACAAAGAGCTCAGTGACAAGACCTCTAAGATTTGTTGGGTTTGGGGTTTGGTTTTGTTTTTTTTTTTTTTTCACACCATGGAGCTGTACTGTTGCAGTTCACAACACCAGGCAGGCAGCCAGGCACGTATAAAACCACACACACACACTTTAAAAATGTGAAACACTTTCTCCTAAGTGATGCCATCAGTAATCAGTTCAAAGTGGTGCATTTAAAAAAAAAAAAAAGTTCAGACTATTAGAGTACAAAAAGTTAATTTATTTTAATTTGCACATAGTAAAAGATGATCAGCCAAGCAGTTTCCTGCAAGCAGATCTTTATCTTTCCACATGGTGACCATGGTCAAAGATTATTAAAATCCTGAGATTTCAAAGCCAACCTTTACACTGACTCCAAACTTAGTATCTGAAACAGAGTGAGGATAGACAGGGAAAGGATATAGGGAGAACAAGATGTGCAAAGCCTCTACAATAGCTGGAGCGTACTGTCACTGAAAGCAACAGTCTGGGTGGTATTAAAATGTTTCAGCTAACCTATTGTAGATGGCAAATCTCATTTAGTACTGAAATGCATTTTGTCTTCTCTCCAGGTTACCTGTTACTGCACTGCTTATGATAACACAACACTTGAGAAAGGCTGACAGACACCCTTTAATTAAAAGGGATTGAAAATGTACTTAAGGCAGCACAGTTGGCCACAGAAAAAAAAATAAAAAAAAAATCAGTGCTTTCCTTCATAAATTTGGAACATTTCTATATAAAGGATATGGATAGGCTCTTCCCATGCTTTAATTTAAATGAAGCTAGTTCATTTTTGGTTTGCCAGGTGCTGCTCAGAAGCCAGTCCTACCAGGCTACAACCCTTCCCACACCAGCTCCTCAGCCAGAAGCTATGAAAAAGAAAAAAAGAAAGAAAAAAAAAAATCAACTTTCTTCTCTTTAGACATTGCCAACGGTCATCTCTTTTCACACACTTCTGCCTTTTTGGCATAACGCTTGGAAGTTGCATCATCCTTTCAGCTTCACATTTAAAAGGCATCACCACACTCAACACTGACACTTTGGAAACCTGACCTCATCACTGCTGAGAAATAAATACTGCTTTGGACTGCCTTTCCCTCCCTTCCCTGAGCTGACAACGAAGAAATCTTGTGCCTGCCACTTCATGAGATTCACTGCAAAGCTGAAGTTCAAATTTATGACAGATGGTATCACAATTTCCACTTTACGTAAAGGTTGCACCAGTGTGCTGAGCTGATGAACTCAGATGTGTAAAATCTAATTTCAAGTGAAAATCTGCTGTCTGACATTGCTTTTTCAATAGTGAAACCTATCCTCCCACTCCCTGTGTGCGAGTCCTACAAGGTCACCCAGAGAAGTCCATCAGTGCAACGCAGCAGTCGGAGCTGTGTCCCCCCCTCCTCGTCCCACCGGTATTTTACATGAGAGCAGCGATGCAATGCTCTGCCTAACTAAGTACTCCTACGATTTTCTGGAGCAGAATCAGAAAACACAAAGATTTGCAGCCAGATCTCAAAAGAAAAAAAAAAAAAGAAAGAAAAAAGAAAAAAAACTCTTTGGACTAAAAAAAAAAAGCTGTGAAGCTCAGCTGGGTGAGGAGGACAGCCACATTTCCAGCACACTGCTCAGACCCATGGGGCCGATGCTGAAGTCTGAACGCCAGGAATTGCGGGGTGGGATCCAAGGGCTTGGGTTACACAGGTCAGGCGTGATGATCTAACAGTTCCCCTGACCTAAAGTCAATAAACCACACTAACTACGCAAGATTTTATAAATTAAACATATGCACAGAGCAGTAACAAAGGCTCTTCTGAACCATGACTTGAAAGATCTTTCCTAAAGGGAATAGTAAATATTTTTAGAACTACATTTGTGAAAGACAGATGCTATCCATAATTATGTTATTAAGCCTTAAGACTTCGGGCACCTCACTGTAGGGGAGACAAGGTAAAGAAAGGAAGGAAAAGAGCCATTTCCAACACAGAAGGTGTAACTACCTCCCACTACCTTTCCATTAAGATCTCAAGGTTACTCAGGTTGAGTTTTGCCTAGCAGGTAACAGGCACGGTATATAAACAAAATAACTGTGATTTCTAGTACCTGCATAGGTCTAATCTTACCATCTAGTATTTACTATATCTAATATGTTTTAAATATGTATACACCATCCATAGATGGATATACTAGTTATACACACAGTATATACAATACTATACATAATTTATACACAATACAATTATATAGTATTTACTTCTGGGCAGTGGCTACAGAGAAAGTACACTGTTTCACTTATGCTTTGGGTACAAGCAGAATACTCACCCTAGGGAAAACGCAATGAAAAATAAATGCTTTTGGACCATTTGAAAAACCACCCCTTTATCTTGCTGACACAGTGATAGGCGACGCTGTCATTTGTAAAGTTGAACAGTCTGATTCGGAGAAGGTGTCATGCTTCACTTCTGCAGCACGAGCCATTTGTTAGGGAGATAATGCATCAACTGTGCTTCGGCAAAAGAAAACTACATTCTGCTAATTTTAAATCCAACAGCTTTGTTACTTCACTTGAATCCTTAATCACACTGCCTTTCAAACAAATGGTCTTGGCTCTTCATTTCTCCTCTCTCCTGGTAATTTGATAATGCAACTTTTAAAAAATGTTTTCAGCCCTGGTGGGATGCTAGTGTGCTACAGCAGCCCTGGGTGTCTCACCTTGGTGGGGTTCAGTAACAGCTTCACTCCGAAGATACTGCACGAGCACTTGCGTGCTCTTCACTGCAAAGGGAGAGAGCTTCCACCTCCCGGGAGCACACACGGATTTCTCATGGCATTGTAGGCCTCTGCTGTTTTCCATTATTATAGTTTCCCATATATAGGTTCCATTTCCCCCCCATTAGTATAATTAGGAGGCCCTGTGCCCATTGTGCATGAAACAGGGTACAAGATCTCCAAGCACATGCAGTGGGTCCTCCCTTCCCCGCTGGGTGCTCACAGCTGTCTCCAACGGGGCTGCTGAGAGGAGACAGCAAAGGACACTCCAAGCTGCAGACCTAAGACCAAGGAAGCAAACTAACCACAGATGAGTGCTGCTCAGGATGAAACCCTCCTACACAACCTGCCTCGCTCCCACCGTCACGGGCTTTTTCCTAAAAACACAGATTCACGCATCTGATTCACTCTGAGGGTGGTGATCCCCTGGCACAGGTTGCCCAGAGAAGCTGTGGCTGCCCCATCCCTGTAGGTGTTCAAGGCCAGGTTGGATGGGCCTTCGGGCAACCTGGTCTGGTGGGAGGTGTCCCTGACCATGTCTCTAGATGATCCTCAAGGTCCTTTCCAACCTAAACCATTCTATGATTTATGATTTCCCACCGAGCGGGTGTTTCTGCAGGTGGGCTGAGGACCCTCAGGTGCTGGGCACACATGGAAGCTCTGAACCTGCACGGGGCTGTCCGAGAGGGGAACCTCTGAACTCAAACAGTTCCATCTCCGCCATACTTTAAAAAACACAGTACAATGACTGACCCCTGAAGGGCCCGACTTTCAACAGGAGCAACTGAGGCAATACTGAAATGAGCATTGCTTTTACATCACCTTTATCCATCACATACTATTATGGAAAAAATAAAAACCAAACCCCCACAAAATCAACATAGATGGCAAAACATGCTTTCCTCCTCTGGGGGAAGGAGGGATATTTGCACAAGGGAAGACAAACCCTCTCATACACACACACAGACCGCACAACAGCCCTGGAAGCAAGAGACAGCCAGTTCTCATGTGATGGTTCATGCACAGGGAAAGGAAAAAATGCTGGTACAAACCCCGTATATCAAAGCCTCACTGTCTGAAGTGGGATGGAGATATGTATTTTTAACAAATACCACAATCGCAATTTTCATAAGCCAGACTACGCCCTCCGGTTCTCCAACAGCTGACAGCAATTTAGGAAGCTGGGTTTCCCCAGGTCCCAGCCAGGGACATGCTTCTCCCTCCCCTGTGCTTTCAGGCTTTTTTTTTTTTTCTTCCTCTGTGTGTGTGTGTGTGCGCATACCACCATCTGGCAAGCTGAGCATATATCAAAACTGCCCTTTTGAAATAAGGGAAGCAGAAACCAAAAGCCAAGCCGTGCATTTCCAGCCCAAGGGAGAGAAGACCCGTCTTTGCAGCTCCATCCTCTGTTCCAAACCTCTTACCCAACACCCATCCCCTTGCTGGACCCCATCCCATGCATCCCTGCCCCAGAGCGGGTGGGAGACTAAATTCCCAGCTCAGCAGTTCGCTGGGACGTTTCTCCCAGGTGCCACTGACACAAACCAGGCTGACTCCTGGCTCCAGGTCACGCTCCCCGTCCCTGCCCGGCAGGCTGCTGCCTGCCACCTTCTGCGCTCCAGGTGCCTCCGTGGAAAATTAGCAGCTTGTTTTATTGAGTGACTGGTTGCTTGCCTTCTTTTATTTATTTATTTTATTTAAATGTAAGACTCATCTGCCGAAAACCTGACGTGCCCAACCCAACCTCTCTTTTGCTTGCTCCAGGACTCCCTTGGGGTCAAGCGACAAGGCATCCCTCCAGAGCCCGTGCCACCTTGCTCTATGCCATTTACAACCATTTTGTAAAAATAACTGATCTTGCCACTTTTACAGCTTGTGCCGCTCATTCTTCATTAAATACACCTCTCCTTGGAAAAACCATTTACTCTAGCAGGAACACCACGCATTTATTACTGGCACAGACAGCAGTCCATAATGTTGACAAATGCTATAATGATTGGTAAAACACTTACTGGTATAGCAGGCTTTAGGCTTAATTTCTAACATGCTGACAGCACACGGTGATAAATATCATATTTATTTGCACTTGAGCAGTAATAGCACAGGCAAGTGGCCTCTGTGTGCCCAGGTAATATCAGCTGTAGCTTGAGGATACTCCAGATCACACTCCACCTTCCAATTCCTTACATCTTTTGCCTGGGCCAAAGCTTCAAAGGAGACAGTGGAAATTCACAGCATCATTTTCCCACACACTACGTGCGGCGAACCCCAGGAGCACAGACAGTGGGGAATTCAAGCGAGTCACAACACATTATTTTGGTTTTTTTTTTCCCCTATGAATACAGCGATTCATCCAATCCAGGACTGCTCAGGGGAGCGTGCTGCTTTGAGGAGGAAAGTTCACGATTTTAAGGGAAGAACTTCTGGGAAACAGCAGTACAGAGAGAGACATGCTTGCTCCGCTGGCACTCGAGGGGGAAAGGTCCAACTCTGCAGCACCCAGCTGAAATCGGGAACCGGAGCCCGGGTGTCGAGCCGTGCAGGTGACCGCCCTCAGCAAGGGCCACCGACCACTCCGGAACGAGCTGCTGTCATGCCCTTTCCCCGCTGCATCCAAACATTTCTGGCTTGGCATAATCCTGACATACAACAGGGGCTTTCCTGAGGTCTGAAAAAGACTCCTCTAGATTAAACAAACAAACAAGAAAAGTAGTGTCTTGTTTTGCTGTTGCCTGTAATCCAATCGCCACAGTGCTACATTCAAACTCATCCTTCTGCGTTTATCAAGGCCACAGCCTACACATGCCCAGTGAAATTATCCCTTCCCAGAGGGAAATACACGTTCTCCCCTCTGGTGGGGCACAGGAAGAGAAGGAGAGCTGTGCCACTGGAGGGCTGTCCCTGTGGCCACCTCGGCTACTCATTCTTCTGATGGGACAGGAGCGATACTGCTCAGCAGGGCATGGGGAAAACCCACCTGGATTCATATTTGATGGATGCCCGCATAGGTAGTTACACAAAAAGCTATTTCAGATGAAGGTCAACAACTGGGTAAACCCATAACATTAGTGTACAATAAAGAAAACCAGATTTCCTCACGCAACGCTGGCTCACAACAGAGAGCTATCTTTGCGCGGGTAATTCATAACAGGTCTGCATTTCAACAGCATGCAGCAGAGAAATGATTCTGCCATTTTTCCCACAACATTTTAGTAGTACGATAAATAAGTTCAAAGTCTTTTCTAGGCTTTCTCAAGCTGCTTTCCACTATCTCTGACCGCGCGCCCCAGGAAGCTAGCGCACATACATAGTTAGCACTTGTGAACGTCTGCCTTCATATTTACAGCTAACTCAGACTGAACAGCATCCATTGCAAGCCATGGCAAGACAGAGAACTCAGGCCTGGGAATTTCACTACAGCCTTGAGCATCTCTGCCCAAAAAAAGGACCAGGATACTGTTATGGATGATGGGAAGAACAGGGTGCACAGGGAAGGGGGAGACAGGCAGCCACTTCATCTCCTCTCTGCTTTTTCCTGTGTCAGCCTTGGAGTTCAGAGACATAGAAAGTAACAGCAGTAACCAAACACTATGAAAAGCCAGAGCCCAGGAGAAGCAGAGCTATGTTTCCCTGAAACGAGTGGATATTAGTTTTCTGACAGTTTAAATATTGTATTCTGCTTACTGACTGTCAGTAAATTTACAAATAGTTGGCAGCTTGGCTTATGACCAGGACCCAAAGGAATGTTGACTGTAGCAATTTAATGGCCTGTTCCTATCAGCAGTAACAGCAACGTTTAAAATACTTCTCATTGCGAGTGAATTTATCTTTAAAAAAAAAAACAAACCACACCACCCAACAGCAGAAGAGATGCTAGTTTTACATTTTTCACCCTGCTGAGGCCTCATATTAGATCATTATTCATTCCACACACCCCCAGCCACTTTTCCAAAGCTTTGAATTTTGCTTCATTCCAACTGCTAGGACTGCAAACTCAGTGATGAAAATAGACAACTTCTGGCTTTTTAACAAAAAAAAAAAAAAAATCCCTCACTCCCTAACAAAAGCTTTATCCAGTATTTAAGCAGTGATGAGTCAGCGATGCTGCTACACCAGAGACACTAAGACTAGACATTCTTCTTCAAGTTTCCAAATTTCTTCGTGCCAGAACAGAAAATACATAGACAAATAAAAGCCTTTAGAGAGCCCTGTGATTTGAACACTTACAGGGCTTGCGATTCTCCAGACTCTCATTTACCAGCCTTGTATCACCCGGCATGTTTTGCCGGCAAAAAATACTTCAGCTCCCATCCAAGAGGTGGTGGCTTTGTGCCTCACGTGTTCCACACCACCCTCCTTTCCCACCCCCTCACACGTGGAGCAGCACAAGGATGAGCCCAAGCTCACACAGCTGCGCCGAAACCGCCCCACTGCCCCACAGATGTGCTGGCACCATCGGGCTGCTCAGGGCCATGCTTCATCAGCGGCCACGCAGGCAAGATGTGAGCTCAGGCTCTCTCCCCCGATGAGCTCCATCCTGAAAATTTTCACCAATAGCACTGATGAAGTGAATAATTTCTAAATGACTTTTCCATCCTGTCCAAAGGTGGTCAGTTAGCCACCCCCAAAGAGTTTTTGCCAGCACTTGCTTTGCTCCAGCACCGTGATGGACCTCCACCAGCAAAGCTCTCCAAGCACCAGTTGCACCTACACAGGCAGCACATCCCAGT
>NW_009648041.1:3705753-3781717 GCF_000708025.1 Charadrius vociferus | reverse complement strand
TGGTGAATTATTTCCTTTACCGTAGTTTCCTCCATCTCAACCTGCTTCCCATGAATTTCTGAAACTTAGCTCTAAAGACCGCACTCGACAGGCTACGATATGCATTTCACTGCAAAGAAATAAGTCTACGGAAAGGGCCGCAGTCAGTTAAACTAATCAAGAGATTGCACAGGGTGAACCAAGTGTGGGAAATGCATAAAAAAGGAAATGGTATCAAAATAAATTCAGGATACCAGTCTAGGAATTTGAACTGTTGCTTTCCATGCAATTATATAGGAGACAAATCATAGCTCTGGCTAAAAATGTAAACATCTCTATAAGCAATAGGGGAACAAAAGCAGGGTATCCAAACTAAAAAACTCTCACACCATTAAATGTAATCACTAAGCAACTATTAGCCAGTCTGAAGAGAAGATGAAAGGATAATGGAGGGAGATATGGGCTGACAATTACAGTGGAAGTGAAGTAAGTGAAATAGTCCATATTTATTTTTATTAAACTTCCATAGATATTAATAGCCAGACTGTTCTGAGGTGGAGGAGGGGAGAAAAAAAAAAAATAGTAAGAATAACCAAAATGCTGGAATTAGGCTCGGGTTCCCCAGGGAGTCCTTCCCTGTAGTTTAAGACAAGGACAGACTCATGGCCACTACAGCTCCAGACCACAGAAGGGCACATCAGGGCATGCAAGTCAGGCAACTGAGTGGGAGACTTTTGCTTATACTAATACGGTCCTTTTGGACCAGGCTATAAAAGGAGCAATAGCATCAGAAGAATTTCATAGCAACAACGAAAACAAAACTTGCTTTTCGTAGGTCTAGATTTTAAGGACATAGCCATTTCCCTCAGCAAAGCTCAAACAAGTCGGCTACTATCGTTATCATCATTTCATGAACAGGGGAGCTGAAGCATGGGGAAGTTGAACGACACGCTGAGACCATCCTGGAGGCCAAGGCCTGGAGTCCCGCTCCCACCAGACCGCACGGTTTCCCCCAGCTCCTCCCCACAACTGAAGGATTCCTCAGGACTTTATACAACTGCTTCCCAGCCTCAAACACCTACAAACGGGATGTCAACGGTCCACAGACTTCAAGAAAAATATGCAAGACACTTTATCTATCTTGCTGCCGCCAAGAAAACTGAAGTGAGGCTTGTTTTTAAAGAACCACCTCACCGTATTTAAGCATTACACAGCTGCACCCACGAAGAGATGTGCAGGACAGCTACACGCTGCAAAGCACTATTAGACAACTACTCGCAGCAGCAAGCGGATTGTCCCTTGACACGGCAGTACTTCTTTTAGATCTACCTACTAGAAAACCCAGCGGTATATCTGAATCAACACCACCACTCTTCCCAACAAGAAGAACATGTCCAGGATCCACGGATAGCATGCCAGCCGATACCATTCTAGCTGTAAAGCACAGCAGGGTTCATTTTTAAAGTGTTATAGGAGAACCTGCTCAGGGAGCAAGGCAACTACATGAGAAATACACATTTCGGAACATCTGCCTTTCCTTCCAAGAATAACCTATATTACATTTCAAAAAAACAAAAAACAACAAGCCTCCCTGTTCAAAACATTTGGTGAAGGGCCCAGAAGAAATGTTTCCAGGAGCCCTTCCTTAAGACCACATTGGAGGACTGCTTCGACTGACGCCTCAAAACACCAGTGCAGTTTCCGCCTATGCCTCTGGACCAGTTGCAGGTGGCTCAGCAGAGGTTCCCCTCCGTTCCCTGCCACACTAGAAGTCCCAGTACAAATTGGGATTAATACTAGGATAAAGATACATATCAAAAGACCAAAATGGAGCTCTCCAGGACAAGGCCTGTCATCTTTGCTGCATGCTGGTTACTGCCGAGGAAGACAAACACACAAATCCTCGAGCGGCCTCACAAAATCATACCACTGTTCTTTATTTCCCCTTTCAAATTGCTATACAGAGGAGTCATCAAATAAACAAACGCTGGTACTATTTGTAACTCTTTTCTGACATTTCCTATTCTAAGCTGAATAGCAAGTGACAGTTATAAAAAAAAACCCAAAACCAAAAATAATATTTGGGTAAGCAAATATATAGTAGATAAAATGCAAGGAAGATGGGAACAAAGGTTACACTGCCAGTATGGCATATGCTCCGATGGTGCGCTGTCAGCCCAGGACTCGGGATTCATATACACCTTTTCTGCAGCGGTATTAGCAAAAGCATACAGTCACTCAGATATATCACCCCGTAAAGGATATTGCTTTCCCACAAAAATCTCTGTTGCTCATCCAGGGCACAACAAGCAAACACAGACAATGAAGACACCTGCGGATGACATTTGAAAGACATGGCTAAAACTTGGGCAAAGAGTAAAATTGGATTTTTATCGCTCAGCAATCTGAACTCTCTTACAGACTTTTTATTAATGGCACAGAAATTGATTTTATTTAGATGCATCATATTCTTACACAGAACATGTCAAAGCTTTCAGCAGAAACAAAATGACCTGGTAATGTCATGACTCAATTGCTTCATGAAGCAATGATAACTGGGCACGCAGCGGCAGCTAAGCCGCTTCATGTCACAGCGACCTAGCGCCCACCGTGTACCCACACAGACACACATCGCTTCAGACATCTGCAAACTCGGATCCCAGGATTTTTTTTTCTCTCTGCCCTCACAGCATCAGTCTCCTTCATTAATGCCTTGTGACCCTTCTTAGGAGCCCTGACCAGTACCCGGAAAAATGTATTTTCATTTTCCTGCTGGGGTACATATCATGCCAGTTGGAAAAAGATATTTTATTTTGTCAAATTAAAGACGAAAAATAAAGGAAAAAAAAAAAATCAGAAAGAAACACAGGCAGATCCCCAGCAAAGCACTCCAAAAAATGAATCGAGTTATTCTGTTACGTTTGGCAGTTGTTCAAATTCACAACAGCACATACGGTAATAAACACATTTACTTTGAAACCAGCCAGAAATAGGTTTAAGTAGTAAGTCCTGCCTCAGAATTGACAAGTCACTTGCAAGCAAAAGGACCAGACCTTAATCCTGCTACACTGCGAAGTTCAGATTCCACCGCAAGTAATTTTAGAAGTAATCTCAGAAGTAGGTAACTTGCTACTGTTTCGGCCAGGCAGGAAACGGAGTGGGAGCTTAACTGCTAAATAAATGATTCTTTGCAACAATTAGAAATGAAATTAAGTCTTTCTGGAACCCCCCTGCAGCCCTGGCAATGCGCCCCAGGCTCTGCTGCCAGCTGAACCCACGCCAGATTTGCCAGAATAAAACCTGATCGGATACTGAGTTAGGAGTATACTCCAAATAACCGAGCATTATTTTTTTTCTTTTTTTTTTTTTTCCCCCAGCCTTCATATGAACATTAGTCATATGCATTTTGCAGCCATCAGTTTTGGCACGACTAATTCCATTTTCTTTTAATGATTTATTGGGGGGGGGGAGGGAGGAGATTCTTGGAGCAGCAGTCAGGAGAAAAAGAATGACCGCCTTTCACAAGATCAGAGATGTATTTGCACATAAACAGTTGAAGAGAACTGGACTCAACAGCCTGCAGATGCCCATGATATAATAAGAACAAATAAAAAGCTTATGACACTGTAACTCTGCACCAGCAAAAACATAAATCCCACTGGAAGCACTGGAGTCAGATGGCCTTTGAAATCACTCACAGGTTCTAAATTTCCTGGCAATGGACTGCAGGGCTGGTATTAAAACACAAAAACCTTCTGCCAAACAAATACTGAGGCAATAAATAGCGACAGTAAAGCGGAGACAGATAGACCTTTGAATCCATTGGTCAAGAAAACGGGTCTCTGGAAGACGGGGTGCAGATCTCTTTATGGGACCTGATCAAGCGGCTGCAGCAGATCCCCAACGCCGGAGGCACCCCACGGCACCCTTCTCCCCCCGTCCCCCCTTCCTCCACCAGCCAGCAGCGCTCCGGCTGGGAATGGGCAGCGGGAGGAGACAGAAACCGTGGGAAGAGGGCTCCGATTCAGTGCACAGCAAGAGCACCATAAAGTAAAAAAAAAAAAAAAAAAACACCAAAAAAACCCCACCACACAAAAAACTGGGGGGAGGGGTATGTTTAATGACTGGCAACAATCAAGTTATGGACAACTCTGTTGACGTGGGTTTATGAGAAGGGAGCCAGACTCCCAGGGGCTTTGGTGGCATTTGCCCTTTGCTTTGTCCCCCCCTGTGCTGAGCGCAGGTGAGTGCCCGGCGGGAGAGTCCCCAGGCAGGGACGGGCAGACACCAGCCCCTCACTGAAGACCCCCAAATCAGAGCCTCTACATTCAGTGGAGAGGATAGAGACCCATCAAGACTGAGCTGGAGGGAGAAGGGGTGGGGGGGCAATCAAGTCATCGCTGGAAAACAAAACACTTACAGTAAATCCCCATGTAAACAACCAACTCTGGGCATTTATTTTTTTTAATCTCTTTCTATGTCTAAGCACCTCATCTCTAAAAACCATGACAAAGTTCTCACTCCCTCATCCAACTATACACACCCTCTCAACACTTTTAATAGCAAAGTGATATAGATTGGATCAAAAACAGCGCTTCCATTAAGCCGTAATGTACCAAGTATCACTCCACAAGCCTTTAGTATTCACGGGCAGGCGCTTCCCGCATGAGCCACAGCTACACCATCATTTAGCCGGCAATTACTTTCAAAACAGGCTGCAGTACAAATAAACCCGTGATTATATAAATGCTGATACAAAGAAAAGACAACCCTTAGTACGAATCCAATGACTAACACAGAAGCACAACTAGAAAAATATTTTCTCAAGCACACTCTCAGTAATCCTACAAAACGTGTGCAGCATCCCCACTGTTGAAAGGATGAACTGGGCCGCGAGTTTACAACACTTCCCAACATTACTGAGCTGTAAAACACGGGATTCATTTTTACAATCAGAACTGGATGGAATTCAAAGCGAGGGGTCATTAAAACCTGAAAGCCTCTAAGATTTTCTCCTCTTAAGGAAAGTGAGCAAGTATGTGGTTTCTTTTTGTTGAATGCATTTTAAAAAAAAAGCAAACCATTTAGTCTTATATATATATAAAATACACCTCACTACTGGCACTTCCTTCATTATTGCAGTTTGGGCATTCTTATTTCCCCCCTCCCCCCCGGCAAGTGGAGGAAGGTATTTCTTACTATGCAATCTTTTCTGTGGAGACATCACAGCCTCTGAGCATCGGATCTTCTCCCCTCTCACCAGCTAAGCCCCATTAGCTTTGGTGAACACATACGGAGGTGGTATCCCAGAAGTGCTCATTAAATCACCCCTTTAATTCACAAGGTGACACCCAGACGGGACCAAAACAATGACTCAATATGGCACTGCAGTCACTCAGAGAAATTAAAGACATTTTACACATCCAGGCCTAATCTTCTATCAGTATTTATAGGTAACAGATTCATATGGATTTATAGCCTCGAGGGATCCCGAGATGATCTATTCCCATCTCCCCATGTAACACAGGCCACATCGTATCAATCAATTCCTCCCTGGCTTCTGCTTTAACTAGAGCATTTCCCTATACATCAATCCTTGATTTAACGCCTTCCACGACAGGGAATCCACTGGGTAACACTTGATAAATTGCTTCGGCGGTTAATTATCCACCCTGTTAAAAAAAAAGCGTATTCCATTTCCTGACAACGTATTACTTGTAAAATTACAACAGAGCTTTAATAAAGCGGCCTTTTTTAATCTGTAGCTATTGAAGAATGGACTAATAAGAACATAATCTCCCATTTTTATACACTTGAACAAAAAGGACATAAAAGAAGGTACTACTGTAGAGAAAAATGAGGAAGATAAGTTTTAAAAGACCTCCTAGAAAAAGAGATAGCGATACGGCCCATGTCACTCACCCAGATGTACCAGTTGGCCATGAAAGACGACTACTTTAACATACTCTATTGAAGTCACCTTAGTTCAGCAAGCAGTTAACAAAGGTGCTAAATCCATGGACAACACAACCCTGGACATGAGAGTAAGACCCCTGTGATGCTCTTGGCCTTTAAAAGCAGCCTCTTGGTCAGGATGATAACACACGGGCAACAAACATGCTCTTCCTTGTAAGGAACGGGTCCTTCCTGCCAGGGCAACAAGCCCACTCCGGATACAGATCTTCATCTGCTCAGAGAGCCTTCACATCCATCTTCACATCTAAGCAAACCTCTAGAGAAGTGGGTTACCGGCGCTTTCTGTGCTGTGTATTTGTCCATGCTGTTCAACATGAGCAGGTCCATGGTGCAACTTGGGGTGCACCAGAGAGCGGTTAAGTTCTCAGATAAGGGCAGGATAATGGTCTCCAGGTCCCTTGGCCAAAAAACTCATTTGCCAGAAGATACACATTCACAAAAAACATCTATTGCAACTGTGCAGGTGGGAAAGCTGTACTTAAAGAAAATCATGCTATATATTAAAAAAACAACCTCCTCTGTGGAAGGCCTGATCCAAAGGCTACTCACAGCACTGAAAAAGCTCCACTTTATCTTAAAAGCAGAGTTGGGCTACTCAAGCCCATCCTGGCCGGGTGAAGTGGGGATGAATTTTGCCAAGCTTACACTCCGATTCATATCAAATCAAGTTGAACTAACGAGGCAACATTTACTGTGACGAAAGCGAGGGAAGAATGGCTTCTCATACAAACTATCTCAGTGAGCAAAGAGTTACGAGTTCATTTCTCTGCACACGTCAAATATTTGAAGACATAAAACAAGCCACGCATGTATAAGCTTCTTCTGATGCATATAAAACACACATCATACTTAACCTCAGCAAATAAAAACCATTGGGCCTAAGCCAGCATTTTTAAGACCTTCAGGATCAAACTCTTTAGTGCACTGCCTAGGTCATTTATAACAATAATAAAAAAAAAAAGGAGGAGGAGGAGAGAAAAAGAAAAAAAAAAAAGCCTTTACTATTTTAAACAATTGTCTACTGATTACTCTGCAACATCCAACAGCCCACATCCCTGCTGTGACCATTACTTCCCAATAACCGTAACACAAGCTTCAATCTAGATTTATTTTAAAAAAGACACCAGAGAGATGATGAGATGAGCCTGCAGAAGGTGACATATCCGACCTCCAGAGGTGACCACAGGCCACATCGCAGCACTTCAGCGCTGGTTTGCACCTGCAGTTCTCCCACTTTCTGCTGTGGGCCACAAGATGACGCAAGTCCTGGCCAAGAAGCATCAACAGCCAAGACACGCAGCACCACCACGGTGCTCCCAGGACCACAGGGTTCACAGCAAGCAACATACCAACCTAGGACTTGGAGACCATGCCAGAAATTAAGCCTTTCATGATTCCCCAGGCACTGATTGGGGCCATATGGTTTGAAAGCCCACAGCTGGTTGGAGATGACCTGGAAACTTGGGCTATTCCAAACCAAAAACCCACAGCCACACTTTTTGAAAGCGAAAGACTTAAGCAGTGAAGACACTTAAGCAGCTCTTTGGTGTGAGCCTATGGACAGGATTAACAAACAAATAAAAGAAGTTAAATTTAGTGTGAGCCTATGGACAGGATTAACAAACAAATAAAAGAAGTTAAAGGAGTGAATACAAGTGTTTCAGGGCTGGTAAGCCTAAAGAGCAGCAGTAGTTGAAATTAAGCAAAGAAGCCCCTTTCCTTCACCATCTTCTCCCATTTATCGTCCATACTACTGTCAATTAACATATTTAAATGTCTACCTTAGTAAAGCTTAGTAGCTTTGTCCGACACTTCATGTCTTGCAGAGTCTGCTCCATCTGACTGTGCCGCACCCTGGCTTTCAGCCCCGCTCCCTGCTGACACCACGCTCCTAATTACACAACATTTGGGCAAAGACAGGCTGTGTGCCCCAAAATGGACACACAAACTTCTCCCCTGTCACTCTGGGCATCAGCCAGAAGCAGCACTGAAAAAAGCAGACGGTTCTACTCAGAACCGCCTCTCCTACCCCGCTTCACAGCATTAGACAAAATGGACAATAATCTCTCTTCAGGAGGGGAGAAAATTAAAAGGTAATTTGATTTTTTTAGAAATGCCATAGCAAAATACCTAGCAAAAAACCTAACAGAGCAGAAGGAGTTACGGTTCAGAGGTGGCTCAGAGCTCCCCTATAGTTTTAAGGATACAAGTATCCTGCTAGTTATTAAAAGTCCCTCTGAGAAACAAGCAGCCTCTCCAAAAACCTTTGTCTTCAAAACTTGGTATTATTTTTAAATCTTAACAAGGAATCCAGACACGAAGAATGCTCTCTCAACCCAGAATCCCTCTGATTATTATCAAAGGAATTGCTTAATATAAAGTCACTGCAATTGTAAAATGCCAAGTGTGCAGTTAATATGCTGATACCAAAAACAGTAATATAGCCGGTGCACATCCCAAACCTTCTGCCAACTTACTCATGGTGTGAATATGAAGAAAAAGAAAAAAAAAAGAAAAAAAAAACCCAACCCAAAATTTGCTACACAGATTTCAGCTGTCAACAGATTTTATCCTAAACAGTTTTTAAACCAAACCAAACACATAGCCAGCTGCTCTTGACTCCAGGTTTACTGGCAGCCAATTACTGTTTTACTAATTCCAGAAAGAGCAAACCCCTTCCTGATTGCTGTTAGGTTACGTGGCTGTAAAACACTCTGCGTTGCTTTAAAGCAGGAGTCCCTCCCCAGTCCCAGGCAGGGATGCTGCAGCCAGCGAGGAGGAGGAGGAGGAGGAGGATGCTCAGAGCAGGTAGACCCTTCCAGCAGGAGCCCTGAGCATCCATCGGCCACTTCGAGCCCATCCATCGCGCGCAAAGGGGTGCGGAGGAGGAGGCCAGAAACGCCGAGCTCGCTCTTGGGCCTGTCGGAAATTAGTCCGCAGGAAGCAAGCGAGGTAAAAGGTTAATGAAATAGAAGCTAAGGAAATAAAACAAGGACACAGATGACTGTGGCACAAGGCCCTGGGGCTGGCTGCAGCCCTTTCCCCAGATAAAGGGCTGCAGAGATGTTACTGGAGTTGGGAAAGCAGGGTGACGTCAGGATGTTTCTGCCTCCCATGGCGGGGCTTAACGTGCCCTCACAGGCACCACCACCTGAGTCACACTCGGGAAGAGAACCCCCACAGTGCTCCCTTCTGTCCTCCAGCTGGGAAGGAGCCGGAGGGTTTGCAAGGAAGGAAATAGAAATTGGGCAACAAAAGCTTACGTGACATGAGGTCACGCAGTGAGTCCTGATTTGGGCTTTCCTTGAAAGAAGCAGCCAAGTGTGGTGAGAGCAGAGGGATGTCCTGAGCGCTGCGGTATCCCCATGGGCCTGAAACTCCGTCCTGGAAACCTTAATCCAATGCCTCAGCTTCAAAACAGACTTCTCATAACAACATGAAAACAAACTTAAACCGATGGAATATTCCAAGTTAGCACTTTCATTTGGTACCCCACGTATGGGCATCCATTACCATACTTTATTTTGTGGCAGACAATACACTGCTCAGGCTTGAAATCAAAATTAATAGTGAGAGGTTTCGCAAGTGGTGTGGGTTTGGTTTCATCCCCCCCCGCCCCCGCCTTCTTAAAAGGAGCGCTAATTTAGGTTTTTTGTGCATAAACTTCCCTGTGCCGCATTTATGACATTGCTATGGATTTCTGTAAAGGAACAGTGTTTATAAGAAAGGGATCAACACCCTTTGGGTTTCAGATATAATAATTAGAACTCTATAATGAGTTTTTCTAATCGAGGGGTCTGAATAAGCCTCTAGCTTGATTTCATTGAATACAGATTCCAGATCTAAAAGCAACTCTTTCTAGTGTTACCTAATCAGGATATCCTAAAACGCACAAAGAAATAGAAGGGGGGAAAAAAAACAAACCAAACAAACAAAAAAGAAAACCCAAACAACATGCCAAACACCAAAACCATACATTGGAGAATTTCACTATTTTGCTAATTTACTCACAAGGTGCCAGAAATACATAAACAATCAAGGATCTTCCCATTGCGTCGTGAGAACCATTTAAGGACATAAATTCAAGAATATCTATGCACTATATAAGCTGCCGTTGAACCAGTCACACGTGGTGGGTAGAAAAACGATCTGGTACTTGGAATCACTTTTACAACTGGCGCGCTAAGGCGACAGACTTAGGAAAATATGAATGCAATGCAAGACTAAACCAAACAAAAAGCCTCACATAATTCACAGGAAATACCCTGCCAGCACTTCACCAGGTGAATGAAATTAGCAACCTGGCAATTAGCAAAAGGAATAAATCCCCATAAAAAAAAAACAAGCAGAAAGGAATTTCGAAGTGCAAGAATACAAATACTTGGCTTCATGCTTGCTGTTGTTACCAACGCAATATGTTTACCCATTTCTCTATGGCATATGAAACTCAACTCGGTCTGGAAACAAATCACTGAAAGTCTTGGCAGATTAGTAAATGTCAGATCAAATTAGACCTTCTCCTAGACTATGCAGGGGCTGTACAAATTTATCAGTCTCTCGCAGATTCTTTGCTCTCTTGACATGAATAGGTCAGAACAGCCCAGAGACAAAAGGCAGCAAGATCAGATAACTAGAAGTGCGCAATTTAGGAAGGCCATTTATTGTTGGGCTTTGTTTTACTGCTAACCTCACTCACAGAGAACTAGTTTCAGAGATGGATAACGCCATAGGAGATAGCAAGCAGCAAGAGAAAGCAGCTTTCTCTTCTCAAAGACTCTCCCTGGAAGGCAGCACAGGGCTGACTCTAAGAGGAGCCGGGCAGCCCACATCCCGGGCCTGAAACACCTCCGCTGAGCTGTGCGAACATAGCGGGAATGTTCAAGACTGCCTGCAGAAACCAGAGAGATTATCAAGTGTTATACAATAGGGACACATCCCTGGAGCTTTGCTGTCAGAAGATCCTGCGCAGAGAAGGTAAACCCTCTGGGCTCTGGCAGCGTAGAAGAAGTAGGAGAAGAAGTAGGAGAAGAAGTAGGAGAAGAAGTAGGAGAAGAAGTAGGAGAAGAAGTAGGAGAAGAAGTAGGAGAAGAAGTAGGAGAAGAAGTAGGAGAAGAAGTAGGAGAAGAAGTAGGAGAAGAAGTAGGAGAAGAAGTAGGAGAAGAAGTAGGAGAAGAAGTAGGAGAAGAAGTAGGAGAAGAAGTAGGAGAAGAAGTAGGAGAAGAAGTAGGAGAAGAAGTAGGAGAAGAAGTAGGAGAAGAAGTAGGAGAAGAAGTAGGAGAAGAAGTAGGAGAAGAAGTAGGAGAAGAAGTAGGAGAAGAAGTAGGAGAAGAAGTAGGAGAAGAAGTAGGAGAAGAAGTAGGAGAAGAAGTAGGAGAAGAAGTAGGAGAAGAAGTAGGAGAAGAAGTAGGAGAAGAAGTAGGAGAAGAAGTAGGAGAAGAAGTAGGAGAAGAAGTAGGAGAAGAAGTAGGAGAAGAAGTAGGAGAAGAAGTAGGAGAAGAAGTAGGAGAAGAAGTAGGAGAAGAAGTAGGAGAAGAAGTAGGAGAAGAAGTAGGAGAAGAAGTAGGAGAAGAAGTAGGAGAAGAAGTAGGAGAAGAAGTAGGAGAAGAAGTAGGAGAAGAAGTAGGAGAAGAAGTAGGAGAAGAAGTAGGAGAAGAAGTAGGAGAAGAAGTAGGAGAAGAAGTAGGAGAAGAAGTAGGAGAAGAAGTAGGAGAAGAAGTAGGAGAAGAAGTAGGAGAAGAAGTAGGAGAAGAAGTAGGAGAAGAAGTAGGAGAAGAAGTAGGAGAAGAAGTAGGAGAAGAAGTAGGAGAAGAAGTAGGAGAAGAAGTAGGAGAAGAAGTAGGAGAAGAAGTAGGAGAAGAAGTAGGAGAAGAAGTAGGAGAAGAAGTAGGAGAAGAAGTAGGAGAAGAAGTAGGAGAAGAAGTAGGAGAAGAAGTAGGAGAAGAAGTAGGAGAAGAAGTAGGAGAAGAAGTAGGAGAAGAAGTAGGAGAAGAAGTAGGAGAAGAAGTAGGAGAAGAAGTAGGAGAAGAAGTAGGAGAAGATCTGCATTACAAAGGACATAACTAGGAGGGATGAACGAGACAATCCAAAAGTTTCCCCTGAGCCGTGCTGGTTCTTCCACCATCAGTCAAGCACAGAGAGAAACTGAGGAAAGCCACATTGACAGTGCAGCAGCAGAACAGCCGAGCACCCTGATCCCAAGCCCACGGATCCTTGCAGGGAATCCAGTCCGTGCCCAGCTCAGGTGGCTTTGCCACCCACGGACTATCACAAAGACACTGCTGGGAAAGCGCGCAGGGCACAGGCAGCAAACAACAGCAGTCAGTATCTCTAGGATGGCGTATAATGCTTCTGAAACTCAGCAGCACACCTGGCAGCAAGGTTTGGACGTGAAATGACATCATGAAACCCCTTCTGTCTGATGGAGAAAAACAGCTTTTCCGCCACGTTCCTGCCTGAGGCGAGGGGCAGGCAGGGCAGCACTCAGCATCCATCGCCCACCCTGCTGCTGCTCAAGTGCCTACGGCAAACTTTCCAGCACCTGCAACTGTTTCTGAAGGATTTACAGCTCCAGCTCTCTTGCTCACCTCGCAGCACCCGCTAGGCACGTCCTGTCCTCGGAGCTGGGTGCTTTTGCTGGCATCCCCCCGGGTCCCGCAGCATTGGGAGGATGCTGCTCCGATCAGCTCACCTTGCAAACATCTCCGATGCATTTCAGAGCACTCTCCTGTAGCTCTGGTCAGAGCTATAAATGCCGACCTTCCCCTTTCCCATCAGTCACCAGGGAATCATTTGTGTTGCCTGACAAGATGATTGGGGGTGGGGGGGACATTTATCACCAGCCCTTCAAAGCAAAGAACAAAATCCACCCAACCCCCCACCGTGGCCCCTTGGCCATCTCCAGCACACGCAGGTGTTGGCAATACAGGAGAATGAGTTAAGGCTGAGCTTGATAAGGTCTTTAAGCCTATGCTTAGCTCTGGGCACCACAGGTCCTCCCAGTTTCATAAGCCCTACCCAGTGCCCCCAGACAGGCTGGTACATACCTCTAGTCCAGCCACAAGCAACAGGAGGTTTTGAATTTTGGAATTCACCGAACGCGCATCCAGAGTGATTCTTGCTGGGGCGATCTGTGCTATGAGAGCCCTTCAAATACGGACTTCCTCCATTTACATCACATTTGTATCAGAAGTTAATGACTCTCAATTACATAAAGTGCTTTTTAAAATCATGGTACAATTAGTTCCAAAAAACACGGAAGTATTCGACAACTTGAATTCTCATTAAGAAGATACAATTATAAACATGAATCTAGTTATTTGCAACAGATACCAGAGCAAGCGCTGTTTACAAAAACAATTGTTAGGTTTGTGTAAGGCAGGATCATCTTGTGCTTTTTATTTAAGGAACACAATGGTAAAGAGCACGGAACCATTACCGCACGGAAAGCGACAGTGCTTGAGGGGTTACTTTGCCTTTTCAAAGGGAAATCAGGAGCACAATAATGTTTTATTGTTATTCTTTCAAAATACACAAGCGAACAATATATTGCTTAAAAACAGTTTCTTGTAAACAACTTTAATAGTAAAACCAAACAATACCTTAAGAAATAAAAGGAATTTATATCCTGAAAGATCAAGTTAGTATTTTGGCTTGTTGATCTGAAATAGGATAAACTACTCCATTTATTAGAGCTCAAATCATTTAGGAACTATAACCACAAAGATCTATAAGTAAAGATCATGGCAAGGAAACACAACCGTAACATAAATATTTAGGATTTCACTGCAGCAAAGAACACAAACAACTTCTTAGCTACATGGGGAGAGGGCGAGAGCACAGCCCTTTCCAGCAGCCGCCTAACAACAACCAGGCTAAGAATTTTACTATTTGCAGAGAAGCAAGAAATTGAAGAGGATTTTTTTTTTAAATAAAAAAAAAAAAAAGAGGGAGAGAGAAAAAAATTACCCAATAGCTCTTCTTGGTAAGACTTGCAGCTAGTAAATCTAATTTCCAAAACTACAAGCTGGAGCCAAAGCTGACACTGGCACTGAGCACGCAGCCACACGCCGCCAGGCGGGCTGACTGATGGGCAACCCTGCCCCGACAGCCAGCGGACCGGGAACTTAATTAGAAAGAAACCAAATGAACCCGAGCTCTCAAGATGGCTCCGAAGGATGGGCTCGGGAGAGGCAGCGAACAAAGAGCCACCGCAGCGAGCACAGCAGCCGCCCGAGGGGTGCTCCTTGGGAAACTCCTTCCAGACTCATTCACTCTTACTCCAGCTTCTTCCTTGCGTCTTAGGGAGAAGAAAAATAACAAACCTGCCCTGGGATTCAGTTACGCCGTGCAAGCCCGTGCTCAGCACTCCTTACCTGCCTCCTTCTCTTGCTCCCTCCCTCCGTTTTGGGATCCCCAGCCAGGCACAAACTGTGGGCAGAGGGTGCGATCGCAGGCGCTCCTCTGCTTCATACCTGGGCGCGGGACACTGAGCATGCTCCCGGTTCCTCCCTGGCCAGGTTTCAGGGGAGAGAGAAGGAAAAAAAAAAAAAAAAAGAAAAAAAAAAAAAGAAAACCAGCTTCCCTGAAAGCAGATTAGAGATGTCCCAGCAGTGGATGAGCTTTATCCTGGATCCGTTTCAAAGCATTTCAACTCAAAAGGGGATAAAGCAGCGAGCAAACTGCACGCAGCCGTAGCCTGTTTTAGCAACGGACTCTAACTCAATCCACACCATCCAAAAGTCCTTTGGAGGTAAACACAGGAGATCTGGGTCCCATTTCAGGTGCTGGCAAAACACACCTGCATCTTTGTATGCGTCTCAATTTCCCAACTCTGCGGCGCAGCTGTGAAGGCCTGGCTTATTCCTCCTTTTGCTTGCCTTGCCTGCAGCACGTTTGGGTAATGTACAGCCCTTTACAAGGCATTTTTACAATACCTAAGACAACAGGGCCTTGACCTCTATTATAGCTGCTAAATAGCATCACGTTGCTTGCATCGCTGTAAACCCCAAACTTAGTCAAATAAGGAACTATCAAAAAAACCTCTCCTCCAGTATGCAAACAGTGCCAGCAATATAACCAAAGCTGCTGGAGCCGAGACATGAAATCTTATAGATCGGAAAGGGAAATGAGCAGAAGGATGCAAACGGCAGGCTGCTTTCCCGCAGCTGGAAGCGCACATTTGGTCCAGGGACTACCGCTTCCCCAGAGTCGAACGTTGCCAGAAATCTTGCACCAGAATCTGATCCCATTTCCATATAGCTTCCTTCTGTCACCCCGCGCTCCGGCAGGAAAACCCGCGCGCGGCTGGGCGGCCGCCGCTCTCCCAGTCAGAGGGCTCACTCTGCCCATTTCACAGCAGGATCCCCACAACACGTCCGTGTCGCACCTCAGGTGAAAATCCTAAATCATCTGACTTCTTATAAACGTACTATTTGTGCCAGGCACCGGTGCCAGTCTGGCCAGACGGCTGGGACGGGGACCAAGGCTCCAGCAGGTGCCCGTGCGGCGGGTGGCATCCCCACCGGCCGGCTGGCGCGCCGACTTGCACGTCCCAATTGAAACCGGCTCTTTCCTCACAAAGGCCCAGCAAAGCAGTCCAAGAGGACACGCCAGTCTTCACCAGAATGGCTTTGCTTTCCTGCTGGTCCATACTGGATGGAAAGGACAACATGGGTTGTTCACGTTCTAAATTTTCAAGCCAGACAGGTAGAATATTCCAGGGAAGAAAGATTTCTGGTACAGTGAAAGGAAGCACATACATAATAAATAAAGCATCCAGCATTGGGGAAGGGCCCTTCTGACTCTGCAATCCATAAAAGAAGCTTTATCAGAGTACAGCGTTTCCCACGTGGGACTGGAAATAGGTTACACTGGGAGAAAACTTCGGCCATGTCAAGGTTTTAGGGGTCTTTTTGTTTTAGTTCTGCTTGCTTGAGTGGGGTTTTTTTTGTCATCAGCAGTTTGATTCTTTTGCTAAAACTTATAATCCCAAGAGACCACCAACCTTTTCAGAGTAAATCAGACCTTATCAGTCCCATTATGCCTGCCCCTAAGCACCCCCAGTCTACCCTTTCCCCTACGTTTCTTACTGAACAAAGGCATAAAGCATCACCAGCATGCTCCCACCATCCTGGGTCCGGCCACATCTGCATCATTTGTCACCACCCCATGCAGTAGTTCATCTCCCGACCTGGTGCTGCCCCACAAAGTTGGGACCGCAGCACAGCTCAGAGCCACCTAACAGACAGTCCACGCTGCGACGCATACGAAGCCACCCAGAGCTGGGCACGTGTCACCTGAGACAGGGAAATGAGGAACCTCCAGGCACCCGAACAGCAAAGGTGCACCTCTACGTACCTGCAGTTACAGCATTGACATCAATAGCTTTGGCAAAGAGCAACGACCATGTTTCCCCAAAGAAGCTAATATATTTCCTCCAGGATTTTGCCTTTAAAAAGTCAATCACTGCAGCGAATAAAGTTTTATCAAGTGTGACAGAAAATAAACTTCAAAATATAATCATATGCACTTGTACTAGGAGCTTTAAAAAAGCCATGCTGTTCAGCACACCAGGCTGCTGCAACCTACCCAGTCCCGATACGCTCGGTTCTGAGCAAATACAGCACTGAACTTCTTGACGATTTCAATGCTGCCAAGATGGATGATTTTCACACATATCTGATGGTTTTCCAAAAAAACTCAGCTCCTCGAGTCATGGGATAAAGTAGAAATATGCACTTTTATTAAGTAAAAGGCTTTTAAGATAGTCATTTTTGCCCAGGGAACAAAAACAAAATGAACCTTTACATTACAAAACTGGAAAAATCCTAGAGCTGAAGGACCCTTTAACAGTTAATGTTGCTTTAAATGGGGGGGCACTAAATAAGCTAGATGCTTCTTCTTTTTTTGAGCTCATCTTACAACTTACATGAACATCTAAGTTGTGGGTTGTTTTTTTTCCCCAGAAATTTATGCTGTGAGTAATTCTGAGCAGTGAATAAATTCAAGGAAATGACGAGCTCTCTGCCATTACTTCAACAATATGAAACAAGGTGACACGCACAGAATAAATTCCCAATTATTCCCTCAGTGCTTCCTGTCACCACAGAGTGCTCTGTCTTTAAAATAATAAAATTAAAATTTAAACACAATCTGGAGAGCTGTAAACGCACAGACGAAAGCATCCGTGTTCCACTGTAGGATCTTCTCCCTCAAAGCCGAGTATTTCCATTGGGCTTCCAGGCCCGATCTCCCAATTTTTGAGGTGAAACTCCCACTGAAAGCCAATGCAGCATTGCCTGCTGGTGCCTGCCAATTCCGAGCCACCTCAGGAACTGAAAGACTTCTAAAATTAAGGAATACTAATAAAAAATAAAGCATTTAGCCGGTACACCCCCCAGCCGGGTCCATCCAGCCCAGCTCACACCGGGGCAGTGCAGCCCCGACCCATCAGCCCCGATGCTGAGGATGCAGCGAAGGCAAACCCCGGGGCAGCTCGCACCACCGGCTGGTGCTGAGCCTCTGGACTTGCTGTTCTCCATCCCATTTCTTGGGATGTCCCACGGGAGGGCCAGCTAAGTACTCCCACAGCTCAGGCTGAACTCGCCACTCTCCTGCCCCGCTTGACCTGGGACCCCCTCAGCCCCGGGGAAATGAGGCCAACAGGAGCTCTTCTCTCCTCCGCGTCCGATTCACTTGGTGGCTGCGAGCAGGAAAGGGCCAAAGCTCCTCCATCATCTCCTGATCCACATCCAAGCCACCTCAGACACTGCAGGAGAGTCTCGGAGAGGAGGTCTGGAAACCTTCTCCTCCTCACGGCGACAGGACGGCCGAGCTGCCCAAGTCTGCCGCTCCTCCAGCGACAGCCGGATTCTTCCCACAGCAGAAGGTGGCTCCAAGCGCTCCGCGTCCTCGCGTCAACTCTTCACCCTGTCTCATTAAGACATTCCTCCCCGCTGCCCCCTCCTTGCTCTTAACCTCCGCGAGCACTAATGGGCTCCTTTGCAAATCCAGTGCACATTCAGTAGCGCTCAGCAGGCTCGGAACGCTAATATTCTCATGCATATACAGAAAAGCAAGTTTTATTCTAAACAGAAGTGGCAGCTTCTAATTTAAGACTATATAATTTGACTGCTAGGCACAACAAAAACTACCTATTTCCCATGTAGGCAAACAGTCTGTTATAACACCGTCTCAAGGTGCAATTTCAAATAAAGGCGACCGACTTTTGCGTTACACAGAGAGCGTGCGTGGGTTCCCTTTGCTGCTCACCCCTCCTGCTGGGGCTCACTCCCCGGTAGCCCGGTTGTATTTTTTTATGGATGAAAATTCCACTCCTTCTGCTAACACCACCAACCAGTCACCCAAGAGCAAGAATTGCATTAAATTACTTCACCCGCAGCCAGGCTGCCCACGGGGACAGGGGTGAGGGAGCGGGTGGAGGGGAGGCAGCCAGGGACCAGAATCCCACATGATCCTAAACACGCACAGGGCTTCTCAACTGCTTTTTAAAAATGCTTAGCCTTCTTTACACGTGTGTCCGTGTATTTATACATGCATATACATGTGCACATATATAGAATCACAGAATGATCAGGGTTGGAAGGGACCTCTGGAGATCATCTAGTCTGACCCCCTGCCAGAGCAGGGGTACCTACAGCAGTTGCACAGGACGGCGTCCAGGCGGGTTTGGAATGGCTCCAGAGTGGGAGACTGCCCCACTTCTCTGGGCAGCCTGTGCCAGTGCTCTGCCACCCTCAAAGTGAAAAAGTCCCTCCTCATGTTAAGATGGAACTTCCTATGCTCAAGTTTGTGCCCATTACCTCTTGTCCTGTCACTGTGCACCACAGAAAAAAGACAGTTCCCATCCCCCTGGCACCCTCCCTTTAGGTATTTATAAGCATTGATAAGATCCCCCTCAGTCTTGTCTTCTCCAGAGTAAAAAGCCCCAAGTCCCTCAGTCTTTCCTCATAAGAAAGATGCTCCAGTCCCCTCATCATCTTTGTAGCCCTTTGCTGGACCCTCTCCAGCAGTTCCCTGTCCTTCTTGAACTGGGGAGCCCAGAACTGGACACAGTACTCCAGATGCGGCCTCACCAGGGCAGAGCAGAGGGGAAGGATGACCTTCTTTGACCTGCTGGCCACACTCTTCTCGATGCCACCCAGGATGCCATTGGCCTTCTTGACCACAAGGGCACACTGCTGCCTCATGGTCATCCTGTTGTCCACCAGGGCTCCCAGGTCCCATGCCCTCCTATAACATGCAATTTAAATCACGCACAGTGTCACTGCAGTGACTTGTGTGCCCATCACCAACAGACCCAGCAGAGCTCTGACAGCCCCACACACTTGGCTGCAGCCGGTGGGCTCTTGCAAGCCGCCGGGGGCACTGCTGCTCCACTGCCCAGGCAGGATCGGGACCTGCTACACCCCACGTTGCACCTTTTCCTTGCCGAATCGCAGGAAATACAAACTTTCCACTTCTAGGCACTGGACCCCCGTCTGAACCAGGCACAACCTCGCTCCAGCAGGAAACATCCCAACCGCACGGATCCGGAGCACGATGCACGCGGCTTTATCCGCTTTATTTTTCAACCTGCTGAATTGCCAGAATATGTTTAGCTGTTATACACGGACCTCAGATCCATAATCCCACCCTCAGCAGCTGTTTCAGTGGCTGTGGTATTTACAGCAGATGTTATGGCTCCGTAGGAAGGTAAAACAATCGAGACTTCCGAAATGGGGGCTGCGGGGAGGTGAAGCAGAGCACAAAGCCCGCGCCGAGATGCAGCCGGGCTCGGACACTCAGCTGCGGATGCAGCACCAACGTATGCGGTAAAGAGCCATGTCGCAGCGTTCAACAGCTTAAGGAAATTTCAAGTGTTATCACAGTGGCATGAAAAAGCTGTCAGCTGCCTGCGAGTCAAGCAGCAGAGGCTGAAATTCAGCGTTTAAAGGATGATTAAATATAAGTGACTTAAATTATACATTCCAGTTCTTGGAACTGACACCATTTAAAACACACCATCTATTCCCCATTTCCTCTGACACTGATTACTATCCACTAAAAGATGAGCATTTTCTTACAGGCACTCAAGCACCAAACTAGGGATTTATAAATTGGAGATAATTAAAAGGTTTTGCATTACAAATAGAGTAAAAAATTCACATTCCATGGGGCACCTGAGAACACTTAAAGAGTCAAAATGGACATTTTATACCTGAAAACCTGCCTGCTCTCTATCAAGGCTGCTAATTCAGGCACAAGAAGCTTCGAACTATGTTACAGCAGATTCACAGTCAAACATTTGCTGAAGTGGTGGACGACCCACGACAGAATTGCGGCCCGTCGTTCATTCCTCCACACGAAGCTCTGTAAGCCAAAGCTCTTTTAAGCTGACACAAATAAATTGCCCGTTTCTCCTTAACAAATGTACAGAGTGACTTGCAAGATGTCACCTTTCAGATTTCAAAGACGGAGGCCATACAATTTTCTTGGCTAGCAATGATGGCGCTCTACCAGGAGCAAGGAAGGGAGGCTCGAGGGATAGGGATCACCCAAGGTCACAAGAACTGGGAGAGCCCCTTCCCCATCCACCCAGAGCACCACAGCCCCTGCCAGAGGCCAGTTTGGTTGGCCCCAATTCCTGATAGACCGGCAGCTCCTCGCAACTGGGGGCACACTGTGGCCTTGCGGTCAGAGGCCACCACCCAGAGCATCTGAGTATTTGTCTTTGCCTTGGACAGAAATTGTGCTGGTGGTGTGAGCAAGAGACACCATGCTTGTGAGCTTCAAAGGAAACCATCTGAGACCATTTAGCCCTCTGAAATGGTTTGGCAGGAAGACTTTTGTTCTTAATTTAGCCTGGAGAACCAGGAGAAACCCATGAAGAGTCAGTGGGATTTTCCAGCTGAGAACAAGTTCTTACCCGGCATTTCTAACCCACAGAGCTCAAAGTGCTCTGCAAGAACCACCAACCCCTTTCTCTCAGCAGGGAAACTGAGGCACAAGTCAGTCTCTCTTGTGAAGCCCTGGGGCAAGCCAGTTGCGATGTCCACCCCTTGCACCGGGCTGCCAGCCACCAAGGTCATGGTCCTTTCCTTACACCTTGCCGCGTGCCGTTTGGCAGAGATGTGTCGCATTTGAACAACTTGACTGATACGAAAAGGCATTAGGACTGGTTGCTTTAGTCATCTTGACATGCAAAGCTTTGATGCATTGCAAAACATTACCCTGGACCAAAAATAAACCTAGCAAGTGATGGTGGAAGGGCTTCAACACCCAGGGGCGATGGCTGGAGCCGTGGCAAGGGGAGCTAAGACTGGAAGTCACAACTTTATCCCCATTATACATACCAGAAAAAAAACAAACCAAGAGGCATGGCAAAGAAAAGCAACTTGCTGCTGTGCTGAGACGGTTGAGAGCAAAGCCCCTCAAAATCCTTCCTGCATTCTGGTCTCATGCAGGATGCCGGACTCTCCACCCCGGTGACACTGCACGTGAAGGGATTAACACCTGCCAGTGCGACAGCAGATGATGGAATTGCACATGGGCATCTCAGTGACTTCAAAAAAGGTCCTTTTAACATGATTTGCTTCCCTCCCCTGAAATTTTCAAGCCAGAAAAAGCGGTATCGATCTCACTGGCTGGTAGGAATAAGACAGAGACCAATTAAGCACAGAGAGCTCACGGAAGGAGTCTCCAAGGAATCTTTTCATTTGAACAAGGAACCTTACAAAATACCAGAAGAAAGAGAAAAAAGAAAAAGAAAAAAAAAAGTAAAAAAGCCTAATTCTGCATCTTCACTGCCAGCTCACTTTTCGCTGCACTCGCAGGAGCGCAGAGCATCGTAGACTCAGAACAGGAGAAGCAGCTCTGAGATACTCAGAGGAGAGCTGTGGCTGCGAGCATAAGACAGAGGGAGAGGAGAGGCAATACAAACAGCAGCAAATATAAACAGTGACTCATGACACGCAGCAAATAAACAGCGCTGTAACAGCTTTTGCAATTATAATTCAAACCAAAATAAACAAGAATGACAGTCCAGCACAACGAAAGGGAGGATGACAGTGAAGGGCGGGGGGCGCGGGTACTCCATCACATCCACATCTGTTGCTCTCATAACATCCCAAATGAGCAGCTCCAGAAAGAAAAAGAGAGAGGGAAGGAAAAATGTATGGGACAGCAGCAATTTCTTGTGATCTACGTCCATGCTTGAAGTTTTCATGACTGCACTGAGAGCAGAATTTATATCCCAAAGCCATGTAGCAGCCTACAACACTGCTACTGATTTTGACCCCCGGGCCCTGAAAGCACCTCTAGCAACAGAAATAAAAAGTCCAACTTGGTGGGTTAAAGAGTAAAATAGGCCTCATGTGGTGGGTGGATGGACAGAAGGCAACAGAGTGGGGGGGAGAAATCACACTATCGGCAAGAGGCACTGGCTTAACTGCTCTGCAAATCCTCCAGTGAAGCATATTCACAATTTCTTTTGCTGTTGCTTCATTACCCTCCTAGTGAGGAACTCTCCCCCAGTACGTACCTCGAATATTCTTTTCAGGCAAATCAAGGTATTTTCCCCCAGTGGGTACTAAAAGCTGCTCATCATCCTTTTTACAGAAATCTCTTATGCGTCAGAAAATGTATTGCCTGCACTCAGGCTTCTATTTCCAAATACAATTCCTTCAGCTTTCCCTCTCTGGCCTCATTTGCCGAGCCTCCCATCTGTGCGGTTCATCTCCAGACTTGCAAGCGTGACCGTTTCCCTCCCGCCTCGCACCGCCCGGCACCCCTCGCTGCAGCGAGAAGCAATTATCAGCCTTGTCTTACGCACAACGCTTCTGTAATGATGACTCAGAGAGAGATTTGACTGCTTTCCTCAAACCTCAAGACGCTGTTGACTTGTTCGAGCTGGCCATCCACAACAGCCCCCATCACCACGTACCACCCTGCGCCGCTGCTCCTCCTCTCCTCGCTGAGCTCCTGCTCCCTCCAGAGCCACCACTGCACCCTCCTCTTCCCTGAACCTCACAATGCAGGTGCCCCATCGCTTTTGCTGTTCACCAAGATGATCTGAAGTTCTGCTCCGAAGCCTTCGTCACATCAGCAGCCCCTCTCATGCACTAACGGGTTATCCCATTAAAGAGGGAAGTCGGACAGACTTGCCTATTTTTTTTCTTTTTAAGTTAGCTTTTCTTTTAGACCCCATCCTCCTCCTCTCTGCTGTTCACAAATTGCTCTGGAACTTTTTTGAGGAATCGGGGTCAGATTCTCTGATCCTTTATTTTCTGGGTCTTCCCTTCACCTCCTCACTGAAGGTCTGGAGTGGGCTTCGCTCTGCTCCTCTTCCCTCCCCACCACATCCCTGGGGAACATGGACAGCAATCACCAATGCTTCAGAGCTTCCTGAGACCAGGTTTTCCTCAAGTCATCTAGAATAATTTCACCAATGCCAGCACACATGAGCAGTGGATAATCCCTTCTTTCTCTATTCACATTCCCTTACGTCCCCTATCTGAAAAATCTACACATCTGTGGATGTAATTAGCATTACAGTTTTGTGAGGACCGAAACAGAGGAAGCACAGAGCACGTCCACCTCTTGCAACCCCTCATCTCTCCGGGCTTGCTCTGCTCCTCTATGCCCTTTCTCACATATTCCACTTTTTCTGCAAGAACTTCCCCCAATTTGGAAGCCTTCAAATAAATAGTTTTTCCACTAGAGGGCACAAAGGCAATTTCTCCTAAATGGAAGCTGATGTTAGAAGGATTAATAAAACAATTACTTGCACCTCACCAAAGGTATTTCAAACTCCAAGAAATTAACACTTAATAAGTTGAGATGTAGTTCCAACTCACCAACACCACCAAACACCTCTAATGTGTAGAGACTGCAAACCTAGAAATCCAAAAGCAACACTAACAAGATCTCCTATACAACACTAAGCACTTTATCCAGCGATTTCTACACTGCCCACAACTTCTCATTAGGCACAGACCACGGTATTAAGACAGCACTGCAGACAGAAAATCCATCCTAGTACTTTCTGAGTTGAACTTATCCAAATTCAGCTTCAAGTTGCTGAACTTTTTTACGCATTTGTTTCCCAGATCAAAAGAAGTTCTCTTCCAGCAAAGATCTTCTGTTTGCGGATACTTTTAGATCATAGTGGGTCACCTCCTGACCCGTCTTAGGTAAACTAAAGAGATTTTAGCCTTTAAGGCTCTTCTACACAAGCCAGCTTTTCCAGCTTTAAAGCTTGTACTGTAAACTTCTTACAGGTTGAATCTATAACCATGACGCCTTAACCAGTTCCTCACCAAAGAACAGTGCTGGTCTGTAAGAAATGTATAAACTCAACAGGAAAGCAATTAAGTCAAACATCTGGTTACAGAAACCCAATGAGCGGGACAAAAGCAGTCAGTTCAGAGCAGTATGTACCTTGAGAGCACGGTGGCCCTCAGGGTTCATCAGCTTCCCCAGCCCCACCAAGAGCTTCAGGCACAGCAAGCCTTGCGTGAACCTACCTTGCCGACTTCTGTAATCCTGACAACCCGCTCTTTCGTGGCCCAAGCCCAGGAGATGTGCAAGCGCTTGGTAGCCCACTCGTGTGCGGGTGCCTACACGCACACCCACGCTCCCCTCCATGACCGGCTGTCCTTCGACGCGCACTCACTCACTCCTCCAGCCTGCAGGCAGCGAGGGTTGGGTTCTGCCTACCACCGCCTGTGGATTTCCACTTACTGGAAGGTTTGGCATGAACGGAGCCAGCCCAGAGACTTTTGCTAATGGAAGAAGAGAGACAATAGCAATACGCAGGTGCTTCCTCCCATTTAAAGTGTTTACTTGTGCAGCTTAACACAGTGACGCGATTGTGAATTAGATCTGCATGCTGGTTTACAGAGTTCAAAAGGCAGCATGTAACAAAAGGAACCCCAAAATACTGCTTATTAAATGAAACGCTGCAGATGAAGTGGGTTTTTTTCTTTCTTTTTAAGCTCTGCTTCCTTTTCCAATGCCAAGTAAGAGGGTTTTTCCAACCGTACAATAAAAGCAATTTCAAATGGGAAATGATACATGCTATATCAAAACAAAACAAAACACCCAACACAAAAGCCAACGATTTATCAGTCTATCTCCACTGCCCTACGCAGCAGCTCCTTGTGGCACGGAACGGACAACTCTCGCAGCTACTAGTGAAGGCTGAACTCAAGACCGTTATAACTGCACGCGCTCTCAGAAAAATCAAAAAGATCAAGAGAGAAGGTATAGCTAAGCCACAACAAAGAGTTAAGGAAAACTTCAGTCCGAAAGAGGAACAAAGGCGTATTTGTTTTATGAGATAAAGCAAGCAATTCAGCTGTGTTCCACAGCAAACCATTTGGCTTAGGAGTGAAACAGGGAAGGGGAAAGGAAAGAAAAAAAAAGAAAAAAAAAAAAAAGAGCATCTGATTCTAATTTTGTTGCCTTAAGCTTATATTACACGAATCAAGATGTTTACTAGGGGTGCCAGGCACTCAAATCCATGGTTGGATCTTGTACATAGGAAGTATCAGATGTGCTGAACATCTTGCAGTTCCCTCTACAGCCAGTGAAGGCTCAAACACACTCAGCGCTTAACAGAATAATAATAAAAATAATAATTAATAATAAAACAACAAATGTCAAGATACTTTTCCTGGTATCTAAATAAACTCAGAAACCAACTTTATAGACACTGATTTATGAAAGTCTCAGTCCTTCCATAGCACACACCACCTTTTTACTATTCGAGAATTTCCAAATAAATTATCCTCATATTCAGGATTCTGAAACTTAAGACTGCACCTCGCTTTCACATAAAACTACACCACAAAATGCTAGATGTGTTGAAACCAATAGCACAGATTCTCATTCCACCCCATTCTCTTAACGTCAAAACAAATAGAATTGAGTCCTTTAATGCAAGTGTTGTATTATTTTGCCCACTCTCCCCAGTCGCTGCTATTTTAGATGTGCTTCCATTGATTTTCCTTCTTGGTGGGAACAGACTGAATGGGATTCGGCACTTTACTCTCTGCTATTATTTTCTGTGAGATCTGGTGGGATGATTGTTCAGAGAATGTCAGATCCAGACTCCTACCATTCTCTATCATCAGTGAAACTAGAAATGGCAATTAAAATCTTCTCCACTCCTTCTCTCGACTGCTCCTGTCACAGACGTGCTGGAAAGTAAGTGGAAAGTACTATTTTCATTGATGCGAGTGACAGAGTAATGCAATGGCTTAAAAATAGCAGGTTAATAATTCTACAGTTGCTGTTGTGCAGCTCAGCAATCGTATGTCCAGTTTACTACACTTCTCCTTAAAGTAACATAAGAACATAGGCAGATGTGTGCTAAAAACAGCTGCAGCAACTCATGAACTCAACTGCTGACTAACAGTTTGGACCAAACCCGTTTTACCTGTGCTGAAACGGTCTGTCTGCACTCTCACCTCCACAACCACTCTCCTCATGTGAAACAGCACTAGCAAACAGCAGGTGGGCTTCATAACCACTTAAACCACCATGTCTGTTCTGCAAACAAATCTCTGGTAAACAAAGGCTACATGAGCATAGAATCATAGCATGGTTAGAGTTGGAAGGGACATTAAAGATCATCCCGTTCCAAAACCCTGCCATGGGCAGGGACACCTCCCACAAGACCAGGTTGCTCAAAGCCCCCTACAACCTGGCCTTGAACACCTCCAGGGATACGGCATCTACGGCTTGCCTGGGCAACCTCTTCCAGTGTCTCACCACTCTCACAATAAAGAATTTCTTCCTAATATCTAATCTAAATCTACCCTCTTTCAATTTAAAACCATTACCCCTCGTCCTATCACGACACTCCCTGATCAAGGGTCCCTCCCCAGCTTTCCTGGAGCCCCTTTAGGTACTGGAAGGCCGCTATAAGGTCTCCCCGGAGCCTTCTCTTCTCCAGGCTGAACAACCCCAACTCTCTCAGCCTCTCCTCATAGGAGAGATTTTCCATCCCTCTGATTGTTTTTGTGGCCCTCCTGTGGACCTGCTCCACCAGGTCCATGCCTTTCGCGTGATGAGGGCTCCAGAGCTGGACCCAGTACTCCAGGTGGGGTCTCACCAGAGCAGAGTAGAGGGGCAGAGTCACCCCTCAACCTGCTGGCCACACTTCTTCTGATGCAGCCCAGGATATGGTTGGCTTTCTGGGCTGTGAGCACACATTGCTGGCTCACCTGAAGCTTCTCATCAACCAACCCCCCCAAGTCCTTCTCCTCAGGGCTGCTCTCAATCCATTCTCCACCCAGACCATATCTGTGCTTGGGATTACTCCAACCCAGGTGCAGGACCTTGTACTTGGCCTTGTTGAACTTCAGGAGGTTTGCACAGGCCCACCTCTCCAGCCTGACCAGGTCCCTCCGGATGGCATTCCTTCCCTCCAGTGTGTTGACTGCACCACACAGCTTGATGATGTTGTTGGCAAAGTTGCTGACGGCGCACTAAATCTTACTGTACATGTCACCAAAGATGTTAAACAGCGCCAGTCCCAATACCGACCCCTGAGGAACACCAGTCACTCGTTACTGGTCGCCACTTTAACATCGAGCTGTTGACCGCAACTCTTTGAGTGCAGCCATCTAGCTAATTCCCTATCTACTGAGTGATACATCTGTGAAGTCCATGTTTCTTCAATTTAGAGACAAGGATGTTGTTCAAGCATCTACAGTCTTCTCTAAGTTACCCACAAAAATGAAGACAAGGCATTGTGTGCAATGTGTTCTCAGGAACACGCAGCGGGATGTACTGCTCCAGGGTAACTGCTAGGTAGTCTGCCCAAAATCACTCAGCATCACTATGAGCAACCCATCCTGAATTGCTCCACCGTCCCTCCCAGGAACTCTGCAGAGGGGAACCAGGGACCTTGCAAGGTGGCAGACAGGAAGACAGCACTCCTGTGTCTCTTTGATTGTTGGTTTTAGTCTTTAGTCTTGCTGGACACAAGCAACCCGTGTGTTTTATTTTTATGGCCTTCATTCTACTGCTGCACTCAGTTCCTGAAGAGATATAAGATGCCATTGCTTTAGAGAAAATTCAACTGAAAAAAAATTTAACGCACATTCACTGAAAGACAGCATCAGAAAGTAAACAGGTGAAAGTAACTTCATTTACCAGCAGTGGCTTATGGATGCTCAGAGACGCTGAGATTTATTACACACTGTCTTGGGCAGGTGGGAGGACAGTGGGAGCAGAGGGGAATTTCTGGCTGTAAAATGTCTCAAATGGCAAAACCCAAACATGTCTTTACCAGACCTGTTACTTGTACTCACTCCAAGGCTGAGAGAAGGGGGCAGCCAGGGGCCCAAGCCGTTGCTGAGGACGCCCAACATCCTCCAGGACAGCGATGCAAGTCCAGGGCTTGGTCCCACTGGGGCAGGAGGGCTGCAGGAAAGCTGTCCCCTCCCAGTGCCGCTGCTGGGCACCATGTGCCGGTGCACCAAGCCCTGCACAGTTCAGTGGGACAATGGGATTGGGTGGGACAAATTGGGAAAAATATTAGGAAAGGCTTTTCCAAAGGTCTTAGTATGACAGAAGAGGCCAAGTTCTGCCTTACAAGTAATAACTACAAGGAAACACTTCCATGGGAAAACACACTTCTGCAAAATCCTGAGCTCTTTTTTTGTTTCAAATGACTGAGAATAGAAGAAACGATTCACCCCCGAAGGACTGCAGCCTGCAAGACCTGAATCCTGAAAGCAGCAACGCACAGAAGTTGGAGGCGAACACAACTACAGTCAGCAAGAAGAACAAATTAAAGGTTTTCATTGTGGCAAATGAGGTTTTCAAATGGACCGGCAGCAACACAATGTTCAAAACTTTGTTGCATTACTTTTATGATTCCTCCCAGCAGCATGCAACAAAACATATCTGAGCTGTAATCAATTTCTTACAGCCTTATATAAACATTATAGGAATTTTGTCCTCTGTAATACTTCTTGCTCTCAAGGCTGCAATAAATAAGTCAGTTACAACCCTGCTGCCGCTTTGTCTCCTGTCTTGCTGTCTCGAGTCACTGCTTTTATTTCTTTTAAGCTACCAGTGTAACCACTTTCAGCTTCAACAAACAATTTAAACGTAACCTGTAGCTAAACTCGAGGCAGAATGAAGCATTTTACATTCACAGAGGAGGAGCAGAAAGGAAAAGCTATTTTCCACTGCTAATACCACCTCCCTTCCATCTACAATCTCTTCCCAGTATCAAGGAAGGGAATTCCGACTGCATATCTCTTAACCAACAGCTCAGAGAACTGGGCCTGGGAAGTCCAGGAGACAGCAGTCACTATATTCACATTTTCAAAAGCTGTGTAACAGGCACCCTGGCCACGGCCACATCAGCTGATGAGGATGCTACCACTGGCCCTTGCACGTTGTTGGCAAGCCACCTTTTCCAGTGTCACCTCACTGCTTGAAGAGTGTTTTGCTCGTATCTTAGGGGGACAGGAGAGGACCAGGATGCTCAGCTCCCGGAGGGACGCATGCCATTGAATCTTTTGAAGATCTATCTTCATCACCTTCTGGGAGATGAATCGCTCCACTCCAGGACCGCACTTCAGCCTGTCCTCAGGCCCTGCCCAAAGCACCTCACCCAGCAGATCCAGGCACAACTATCATGCTGTGTCCCAGGTTGTACGGACATCTGAGAGGGGAATTGCCTGGGCACACTTTAGGGTCAGGACTCATGGCAAATTCACCCCACCACTACAATAAAGCACCAGGGAAGGTAGGGAGCAGCGGGGGAGAAGAAGAGACACCTAAGATGACTTCTAAGCATTTGCATCCTTTGAAGACTTCACTCATGCATAATTGAAAGGGATTGTTTGGACTACGAGAAAGTAGAATTTATTTTTTTTCCCCACTACCAGACCCATCACGTGAAGGATGCTGTCATACAATTGCCTCGGGGGAGGTTTGCAAACTTGGACAATTTACTGAGAAGCAAAGCAAACTACTACTGTCAGCAAGTGGATCAGAGCCCAGATCCCCGAGAGGTTCTGACAATGGGAGGACCCAGAAAAAATAAGCCAGCCTTGACCCGGCGTCGGGGGAAGCCGAGAGGAGCACACACATCTATTTTATTTCACTTCACACTAACCTCCATTTGACCAGTTACACAAATAAATCTCTGCTTGTCCCAAGCGCACTTCTAGAGACAGAGGGAGAATTCAGAAAACCTCACAACACAGCCAGACCTCACTGGTCACTGCATTGCGACTGAACTCAAGGGTTTCAAGAAATAAAGCATTAAGCAGGCAAGAATGGCACATACAGCCCATAAAACAAGGGAAACTTCATCCAGAAAAAAAAAAGTAATCCATGCTTAGAAGAGAAAAAAGACAAAAGGTACTTAGGGATTTGATATGTGATCATGATCACTTCCATTCCTCATGGGCAGAGAAGCAGTATCTGGTCCCTGGAGAATATATCCCAGGGCAGTGAGAGACACGGGAGCAACAGCCCCGGCACCAACCCAATGGGGACCGGACACAGCTGCCGCCGCAGGGACCTGCAGCCTTTACAGCTAGGGAAGGCACCATGCACACACTCCGCACCAACGCAGGGCTTTGGCCTGACTGAAAGAACAAAGCAAGAAGTGTTTATGATGTCCGGACTGCCCTCAGCGCAGGAGGGATCCGGCACATCTTGTTTTCAAGCAGCACCGTGCCGCAGCGCTGGCAGCTCCGTGTAACTGTACTTCTGCTCTCCTTAGAGCAGAGGGTCCCCAGGGGCAGGACTGCACCTTCACAAACTGATTTACAACATCTCCCGCACACAGTTCTCCTGAGGCTCCATTACTGAGGCTATTCGGAAACTGCTGCTATGAAGGTGGTACGCTTACACCTCATCTCAGCTTCCCCTTGCTTAAATCAGTGGAGCTCAGACGTTCACTTATCACTGAACCCTACAGCGCAGGGTCAGCTTATGTGTGCCAATATCAAAGTAAGCCTGATGTAAAGCCTCTCATTTTCTAATTGACTTAGTTAAACAGCGTGAAGACTCCCCAGATTAATACGATAATGGCAATATGGGCTTGTGAAGGGGCGTAACGCAGCCAAGGGCAGGAATGGAAGTCAAAGCCCTAAACCCTTACACACACCAAGTTAAACAAACCATCCTCTGCAGCTGAGAGCAGTGATCATCCCACGTCCTCTGCAACACCGAGGCAGAGCGACGATTTGTACAGCCGACCCCGAGCAGCGGAGATGATCCAGCCAAAGGCACGCTCCCCGGGGCAGGTCAGAAGAAACACAGCACAAGTCAAGTGAAAAATAAAGAAAACTTTCAGACTGCTTAAGATGTTCTCCCCTCCCTCAGAGGCTCACCCAGCCCCACCACCTCTCCTGCACACCCTGCCCGTGGCAGAAGATGCTGCCCACCAAGATGGCCAAGGCTTGACCTGAGCTTCCCATCAGGAAGGTTCGGCTCAGGCCTCTGGAGCACGGGAAGCTGCAAGCAAGGCAGAGGAGATGGAGTCACTGCTTCAGTGCACTGATCCATACAGACAGCAAGAGGCAGGGGAAGGGAAAAAAAAATGCACTAAAAATTCTTTTGACAGGGTGAAAAATGAAAGCAAAGTGAAACACAGCTCAATCTGTCAAAACAAAATCACAGCAAGCCCACTGAAAAGAAAAAACCACACAGCTCAACTCGCATTTTCTAGTAGGCAATAACTGGTACATTTGTTTTCTTGAAGAGAAGCGGGTGGGTTAAGTTTGCCAGACAACACTGAGCAGATCTGAAAGGTAATCACATCAGAAGCGCAAACAATGAAATTTTGCAGTGGCTCTAAACACAACCGGGGACATTAAGGACTCGCTCACTTCCACCTTGCAATTCAAAAGACTCTCAAAGAAGTTTTTACAGTTGCGCTGTTGGGCTGATGGATGGAATCCCAAGCGCCTGATCAAGACAAGCTTTGCCCTTTCCCTCTGAGCTCACCATTCAAAGAGGAAAGATGATGCTCTTAATAGCAAACGAGTCACAAATTGGCACGGCAAAAGGTCCCGTACAGTGCATTTTTGGTCAGGATGGTAAAGGTCAACCTAATATTCAGAGTACAGAGAACCCATTAACCTGGTAAGAGAGTTCTAACAACGTTACCCAGAGGGTATTTTGAATGGTGAGACAGCTTGTAATTAGCTTAGGTGGGCCAACCTAATTATTCATGGCCTGAGGAAGCATCTCCCAATGCAAGAGGGGTACAAGATATATACTTATAGTTCTTTCCCGATAAGCTCATTATAAGCTTTCAGAGATGAATGACCACAGCATTTGACTGTTTTCGTGCAACCTGGAGACGCACGCAGTAATGAGCAAGGGAGCAGGAGAACAAAGGCAGGGGCTGTGTGGGACTCTTAAGTGAAGAAGGAGAAAAAAAAGAAAATCCAAAAAAAAAAAAACGACACACAAAACCAGACTTCTGCTACACTACAATGTGAAATTGCAATTTGCTACCTTCATTTTGAAACGGACAATTATACGCATGCCCATTATATATAAATGTGTGAACAAGCATTTCCATAAAACCCATTTTAACAAGGCCTCAAGCATTAAAAATGGGAAATAATATGGTGGAAACAGTTAATACAGATGTGTAACACCCCATATATATTCAGAACTGCATTCGCACATTAAAATCTTAAAACCATTCTTCCAAATAAATCAGCATTTTAAAAAAAAATCTAATTTTCCAATGTTTCCATTCCAGCAGACCTTTGCCTGCTCAGACCTTTATTAGCCGTAACAGGGTTGCAGGTCTGCACAGAAATCAATCTACATCAAACTGGGACCTGCACAAGATAGATGGGAGGAGGAAAAAGATTTTTTTAAAGAGGTTTCTTTTTTCTGTTTCTCATTTATTTTTTTCAGGGCACCTTCTAACATGTCTAAGTCTCCCCAGTACACACAGCTTTTCCAATTGTATCTGCATTGTTTTAACCTCTCCTCGTTATCACATCTATTGGTTACCTATTTTTGCAAGGGCTGAAATTCTACCACTTTTGTATTACAAATTCTCTCTCTCCTGCCTTGAGGTTTCCCCTTTCATTAGAAATTAACTTTTCCATGTCATAGATCATCCTTCTCATAGCCAAGTGCTTGGTATCTGGTACCCTTTATTCCCACGATACCCTTGGACAAAGCCGAGAAGAGCAAACCATCCTTGGTGTCAGCGAGCTCAGGCCACTTCATTTAGGCGATTGTTTACATATGTGCATGCCATATTTCAAAATCAACTATTTATGAGGGTGGGTAAATCTTAAGGAAATCGTTATCACATTTACTTTGGTTTCACCACTGATTTGAAGAGGGCTGTGATGCTGCTCCTCAGCTGTAGCGCACTACAGAAGATTCCCAGCAGCATCCCTTGCATCTGAGATAAGCCCTCAGTAAGAGGTGGGGAGAAAATGAAATTTAACCCATGGCTACAATTCCTATCCTCTGGCTCAAACTCTAAGTCTCCTTCAACTGCTAGTTCAGTATTTTCATCTACTAAAATATACGAAATCACTAGGATCTAGTGGAGGAGGAAAGGAACACGTATGCAGCTCTCCAGCAGTGCAATTCAAATTTTGTTAATTTTTACAAAGCCTAATAAAGTAGCGTCCAGGAGTACCAAGCAGCTCTAATGAGTGTCCTGCTGCTGACCTTCACTCGCTCGCGTACCCGTACACGATAATCCTGTCTCCTCCTTGGGCAGGACTGTGGATGTTCATCAGGAGGCTGTGAATTCCAGCCCCACCTTTGGGAGCCGACAGCAGCATCACTGCCAGGCACAGGCAGGACCGGGGCTGCCAAGAGAGCACTCGGCCGGCCAAGGGGAATCATCCTGCCAGACAGACTGTACGGGCGCACCTTTGGCTACACGTGGACATTTCTGACACAACTTGGCCTCTACAGAACAGGATCAAGAGGGAATTTATAGAGACTCCCATTACCCATCGCCTTCTCTATTTTGGTATATGAAAAGCAGTTTGAAGGTGCGAAACTACAAGCAAAGAACTAGTATTTGCCATTTTCCATTAGGGTCTGAGAGAGTCTAATGATTTTTTTATTTTTTTTTTTTTGAAAGGCTTCTAATGATGCAGCTCCTTTTTGTGTTCATTTAAATGTGCTCTGCCTGGTGTCCCAATTAGTGTGATTTATCTACTAGCACTTAAATCACACAAACGAGACTTGGGGACCTGCAGCTCTAAGCAGAGCCAACACGTAGACCTCACATTTATGCACGGGCAGGTCTCCAGCTTAAGTGTATTTTTCACTGTTAAACAAAAAAAAAAAGTGCTTGTAGGCCACCTTTGATACGAATGGCTGTTAGAGCCTGCGCCAGCTTGGGAGCTGTGCTCGCAGGCACGTGTGTCTGCCATATGTGAACACTCACCCTCACTCAAAGATGAGCCCCGGACAATCTCAGCGACGATCTCTTCCCATCTCTTTCTGTGGGACACACGAGGGTGAGTACCACCACTCCCACAAGAGGCTCCGCACGTCGGTCCTTCTGCAGGACCCCCTCCCCAACCCCACAACAGGCTCCCCGGTCCCCCTGTGAGAGCTGGGATCCCTGCCGTGAGGATCCCAAACAGAGTGCTCACCTCAGGGATGGCTGCCCACGAGGAGCACACGCCAAAATATCACCATTGTGGCTTCCCAGCAAGCCGTGGTGTCTCACCATGCAGATACCAGAGGACACATTGGCCACACCACTGCTGCGATGGGACAGGGCTGATGCCCATGCGTGCTCCAGAAAGGCCCTTCTCCACTATGAAATAATCAATAAAAGTCAGGAAACAAAAGCAGCAAATGCTGTCGTAGCTCTATCACCTGTTGGGACATGATTTTTAAAGAAACACTCGTCTAGAAAAACCATCTGAGCCCTCTCCACCTCCCAGTTTCTCTGCAGATAAAGCGGGAACAACACCAACCAACACAACAGTCCATGCCATACACCATGAGTGGAAGTCCATGGTCAGTGGCATTCAAAGCACAGCTCTAATTTTCATTCAAACCTGGTCCCACGTCACTATCTTGGTGCCACGTTATTTGTACTTTTTAATCTGCTAAAAACCTAACACATTCTTCCACGCAAACTTAGCCCTGCAAAATTGTTCTCAAAACTGTGAGAGAAAGACTGCAAAATTAAACTCCTTGATAAATACGCAGAAATTTCCTCACCCTTTTGTAAAGCGTAACTGGAAGCGACATGCGCTTTCACAGGGTAAAATCTGGGAAGTGCCACCCCGGCGGTAAATGCCGTGCAAGCCCTGCTTCCTTCCTTATCTCTGGCCAATGAAAGACGCTCCAGAAATTAGTCACCTCCAATTTCCACTATCAGCAAGAACCTTAACAAAGAACGCATTTCCAATGATACCGACCCCTCCTCCGCCCGGGCCAAAGGATTTACAGAAACATACTTTTTTTTTTTTTTAACTGAACACCAGACCAACTCGTGCCCTGGGGGCTCACTGGCCAGAGGAGAACAACTACTGCTCAAACCTCTCTCCTCCTCAGCCCAAGGAATACCATGCCCTGGCTTCAGAAGCTTTTGTTTCCTCTACTGATCACCTTCATCCTGCAAATATGCTTACTTCTAGGCTCGTCTCTCTCTCTCCATTAACGTCCTGCGTTCAACACATTCACATATCCCATGTGTCCTGTTCACTGCTGCATCCACATCCAGGAGTGCAAACAGCCCCTGTTTTACCCCTCCAGTGCTGCCCTCCTGCTTTAACAGAGCCAGCTGTTACGTAGGGCTGGGGAGCAAAAATATAATTATCAGAAAATGTATTTAGGAAGAGTAGATTACCGAGACAAATGGGAACAGTGGGAGAGATGAAAGCAGGTTTGTGCTGGCAAGAGCATGCAGCGATGGCCAAGTGTCCAGATGCCAAGTTGAAGAGGGCACCCTTGCCTCATCTGGTTTTCGTTGGATGGTTGAAACCATCCCTCACGAGCCGCGTTTCAGATGGAGAGATCTCCCTTGCACGTGGCCGGCCAGCAGCACACCCAGCCCCGCCACCACTTCAAAGGAGTCGAGGCATTTCCCGCTGTAATCCAGCTGAACCCTCAAAGACCATCTCCAGCATCCAAAAGTGGCATTTTCCACTCCCTTTTATGGCCCAAGCGAGTGCCTGTCTCTGCTGGCACCATCACTGCCGGAAGGCAGGGCTGGGCAGAGCTGCTCATCAAACACCAATCCAACCCGCCAAAGATGACGGCTCCGCTCCCTCCCTCCCTCCCTGGGAGCATTACTGCCTCCATCACCTACAACCACCCAGCACGCAGCTGCATGGCAGGACTTTGCCCCAGCAGAGGCTAAACTGGCAGCCTCATTAGCAGTTTCTGAGATAAGAGGAAGTGAATTGTCCCAAATGTTCAGCAGAAGGCTTTGGGCCACCCCAGCTGAGCAGCCAGGACAAAGTGTGGGCATAACGTGCATTAGCGGAGGCTAAAAATGGAGCATTTCAACTTCCAAGGCTGCAGCTCTATCATTTGACACAGAATTAAAGTGCTTACTAACATGCACGCATTGATGGATAGCAAACTGCAGCAAGAATAATGGGATGGCAAGAAAAAAAATGGCAAATTAACGAAATAAAGCCGATTCTGATGGCATGAAATTCTTGTCACTCCTGGATTAGCCTGTACTCCATTTATCAACCACTCTGGGGTTTAGTTTTGTTTTCCCTAATTCTAAGGAGGTGCTTTGAAAAATGCGACATTTCTTCCCTCTCCAGAAAAATAAAATCTCATCCACTGCATATTTTTAAGATTAACGATCCAAGGTCAACCTCTCGAAAGGAGCTGTAGTGATGAAATATTTTTCCAAACCACATTTCAGTGAAGAAGAATTTAATCTTGACTTGGGATACTTGTTTTTAAACCTAGGTAGGTTCTGGGGCTTTTTTGGTGCCTTAAACAGTATCAACAAATTAGGACTCCAAGCCTGATTAAATCAACACCCTTCAGGTCAATCCTGGTTACCAAAGTGACAAAGGTCAAGCACTACAGAAAAAAATAATGATTTCATGATGGACAGAAATGGTGTATAAATACTGTCCTATTCTTGTTCTCCCAAAAATGAAAAAAGGAAGCCAAAGCCAGCACTGCCTGACAATAGCATACAGCAGCTGAGCAAAGACACCGAGAGAGAGAGCTGTATTAGTGAAAGGGACCTCTGCTTGGCCAAGATACCCCTTCATTTGGGCAGAAATCAGTACAGGACCCTTATGGACCTCCTCATTATGGGATGCAGTTAAAGCCAGATGCAGCAGCCTCTTTTGGCTCCACCGATGTGTGTAGAAGAGGACATTTACACACAACCAGAGATGGTTTTGCATTAAGTGAATCTGAGGATCCAACGAGCGCTCACCCCAACATTGGAGGATCCAACAATGCTCCAGCCCCAGCACCGCTGCCCCAAGGTGTCCGTGGGTGCTCCCATAGGTGCTCCCACGCTCAGTATTAACATCAACCCAGGTGACAAGGACTGGAGATTATAGCAAATCCACATCAGCCTCCTTTACTGTGGGTAAGGCAGGGTCTAGCAAAGGTGGGCACGCAGGGAAAGGAGGAAAGGAAAAAAAAGAAGAAAAAAACGTGTCCTTCAATTAGCAAAAATTCCCTGGGTGATGCAGAGAAACCTATTGTTCCTAATGCCAGCAAGTAGGTCAGGACCAAACTCTCGAGACTCAAAATCCAGACATCCATCACTAACCTGTGGCTTATATCTACATTTTGCAAAAGAAACGCGGCAGAACAAATTCCTCCAGAAACTGCTGATCTCTGCAGGCTCCAAGGACATGTAAAGAAACTTTTACATGCCAAGTTTTAAACCGTAAGAGCAACAGAAGAGGGCTGTTTGTTCTTAAAACCTGTTCCCCGGCTGAAACCCTCAATTCCAGAGTGAGACTAATGTACACAGAGGTGTTTACAAGCCTCTCCGATGAGAACTTTATAAACGGAAGAGCCGACACAAGCTGAGCTGTAGCCTTGAGAGTTATGAGCGCAATACCACACTCTTCCTGTCTCCAGAGGTGACCCATCTCTTACATGTCAGAGCACACAAGCGTTAATTTGGGACCGATGACTCACAATTCCTGTTTTCCAGAACATTCAAACCAATATTGCAAGGAAACCTGTTGTGGGGTTGTGTTTTTTTTCTCTCCCCCCCTCCACCCTCCCCAGCTGAGTGGCTGGGTAAGAACAGGAAAGGCAGGAAGAAGTAAAAAATTGAGCAAAAAATGGGTAAACACTTCTGTTAACCTTTCCTGAGCCTTCCCCAAGTGATGCGCTGCAGAAGGTCCGCCCTGCGCAGGTCACAGGGCGCGCAGAGGCTTTGCGTCGAAAGGCCGAGTGCTCGTTGGGAACGTTGGCGATGCCCGGTTGATCTGGAGCAAACTGAGGACAACCAGACCCAAAGGCTCAAACATCCCAGGTGCACCATCGCACGCTCAGCCCCTTCTAGGAGTTGCACCGCACCGCCTGGCTGCCGCGGGCTCAGGGGAGCAATATCGTAAGTTTTTATTAGTTCTAAAAAACTAGTACATAAGGGCGCCTGGCTCCACAAGCACTGAAACTTTACATACAGGGGAGAAAAAGAGGAGGGAAAAAAACAGAAAAGGCAGCTGATCACTTAAATTGGCTGGGGGAATGCCAGCGTGGCTCTCTCCAGCGGAACAAAAGGTGTCCCCAGCAAGCGCCAGCCACCAGCAGAGTCCCAAGGAACACGTTCCCGCAGGAGAAGCAAGGACCTGCTGCAGGTATCAAAACCACCCGACGGCTCCCAAAGCTGCCGTCGCAGGAGGCCGGTCTTTGCCTTCGGCGCTGTTTGCACACCGTTGCCAAGGCTGGAAGCTTTTTAAACATTTGCCCTATTTAAACAGTGCCGAAGCAACACAGCTCAGCAGGTGGAAACCCATCCAAGAGGTCCATGCGGGTGCCCTGAGATGGAGCAGTGCCTGCCGGGTCCATCACCGACCGGACCATGATTCTCTTAAAGAATAACATAAAAATGCAGATTATATAAGATTTCTAGCAGAGACAGGCTGAAGGCTCCCAGGTAAGGTAAGACCACACCACACCACGGTTTGGATGGACACTAAGGGCCGCCTTCCCCATGCCCTGGCGATCTGGCAGCCCTGTGTCTTGCTCCCGCAGGTGTCACCTTGGTAAATTAATCCCAAGGGATGTCTTTGCCATCCACCAGTGAACAAACAAAGGGATTAAGTGATAAAATTGTCTACTACCAACCTACATGCAAAGCTACAGCCAGCCTGCACCGCTGGCACAGAAGAAAGCACACAAACATTCAAGGCACCTTCAAACCCTCTCATCAGCTGCTTTTCCTTTCTGAGAAGCATCACCTTTTCTGGAGACGTTGCAGAGCCTATAGTAATTCCTACCAAAAGTGCCATTACTTCATTTCCTCTGAAAAACAACAGCTTTACCAGCCCCTCCTTCCCTCTCTTGATCTCTCGTGAGCAATGCGCTTGGATCTCCAGGAAAGGGGTAAGGTCAGGAGCAAATGCCTGGATTGCTCCCAGATTAGCAGCCCGGAGGGAGTAATTCCAACAGAAAGCATTTACAATATTCTTGGTATTAAACGCTTTTGGCCAAGATGAAATTTGTTAAAGTTTGCACTTTGGGTTTTTTTCAAGCTCTGAAGTCATTTCTTTCCCCAAAGCTGCCTCCACAGGCTGAATTTGTGGGAAAAGGGAGATTTTGCACACAGAAACTGGTACAGCTAAATAATAAACTGAGGCAATTGCTCAGATGCTCAAGCCTGATCAATTATTCTCCACAGAAGCAAAGTACCCACATTAGAAAGGCAAATTGTTGTACCTAAACGGATGATTGTGTCACCCTAATTCCCTGAGATTAATCCTGTTTCAGTCAAACCCTTATCTAAATACAAATAGGAAAACTAAACATACAATCAAGCAAACATCTAAAAAAACCTTGACTACAATTTGGCTGGACAAGAGCTTTATGAGAAGCAGCTGGTTTATACCCAAGATTTCTGAATTATTTTATTGGGATCCAAGAGCTCTTAGAAGAGGCTGACAAGACCCTATTAAATCACCAACATTTAACAGTCCCATTTATTACATTTTGCCCTTCCCCCTCTTCCCAACACAAATCAGTTTTGTCTTTTTTTTTTTCCTTTTTATTTCCCAACTTTACTGATTCTGCACACAATGAATTTCTATCACAATATTGGATGGGGAGCACCTCATCTATTAAAATGCCATCAGTATCAGCTCTGTAGGTGATGACTTCAGAGAGGAAATAGGAAATATCATTGCTTCTCCCCCCCTTCCTCCCCCCCCCCACACTTTACAGCTTAATACTTTCACATTTTCTTGCAAGGAAAAGGGCACTGTGCTCTCAGACTGGAACCGATAAAAACCACTATGAAGCAAAGAAAGGCCTAAAGGCTGAAGGAACCAGTATTAACTCCTGCAAAAAAATACTTTTTCTCAGACCAAGAAAACAGTACCAGGGGAAGATACTGGATGAAGAAAAAAGATGACAGTTTTGGGGTGGGTTTTTTTGATGTCAGCTGGAATCCAACCCACTTTCTTCCACCAAGTTTTTATAATCTAATGAATCAGAAAACCCTAAAGAAAACACAGTCAAAAAGCATGTTTAAACCTCAGCACGGCCTGACTTGATGACGCTTCCAAACAAGCTGGAGCAAACCTGCAGTGCATGAACATACCTTCCGTTCAGATGCGATATATTTGCCCTGAGAGCAAAGGTCCTGCCCTGCACTCTCAGGCACCGGACCGGCATCGCTAGCCCCGCATAAAGGCAGCAACTCCTGCCAATTCAGGCAAAAGGTTAAAAATTCAAGCTTGCAGATTGGCACACGCCTTATTTGAGGGCATTGAGGGAAGCGTGGGAGAATGCAGGACACCCATGACATTGGGCTGCCTGATAGTCCTTGGCTGAGAACACTCAGAAATATTCCCACTGCTGTGATTTCACACTGAAGCACAGCACTATGATGACTGATGGCCACACAAAACCCATAAAGACAAAGATATTTTAAATATTTCAGATTATTATTCTTTAAACAGTTCAGCAGAGTTTCCCATCCGTCAGTAACTGGGACGGATATCCCCCCAGCACTACAACACTCCCGCAGTCCCTAACTGTGTCTTGCTGTTTAGGTGGAAACCATGGATTTGGGACAAGCGAAGACAGACGGCAAACAAATGACCAAACCTGAGTTTTGGGATTTAAACAGCATCCAGGAAGGAGCTGCAAATAGCTCCAGTAAAAGTGAAGAAAGGAAAGAGGAATCCCTTCTCTCTTATATACCCTCGATGCTCTGATGCTCCGTGCTAAACATCACTGCTGGCAGGCGAGAGCATCCAAGCTGGACCAGAAGAGGCACAGGACACTGGGTGGAGTAGTGACAGCAATGCCTCCTAACGTGCTCCAGAGAAACCTTCTTCCCATCTCCAGACTTAATATTGATTTATATCCTGAAGAATGAAGCCATATCCTGTCCAATATTCTTAATTTCAAAGGGTTGGGTTCTGTTTTGGGTGGCTTTTTGCCTCAGTCTCAGTTGCTCCAACAGTTCGTGTATATTTAATTACTGGCATCGTCTCAGACATCGTTGAATTTTGGCCCTCAGCAATACCCTGTGGCAAGGAGCTCTGCAAATTAACAAGGGGGAAACCATTCCCTGTTTCTTTTGGAGTGCAGCACTAAGGCTGCATAGTTAAATTCCCAGAGGCCAGGAAATGAAAATATTAAATATTCTAATAACATCACTAAAGAAGTCGTGTTTTACATATATGTCATTCCGATCAAATATTTTTCCTGTTTAATCATTTAGCTTCAATGCAACTCGTGCTGGTGTTAAAGGTTCACGCGCAAAAAGGAGAAAGGAAGGATCTCACACAGGAATCCCATACAGGATATAACATAACCAGGCAACCACTGCTGCAGACACTCGAATTTCACATTTTCTAATTTTGTTGATTCTAACTAGACAAGCTTAATGGCACAGTAATTATATAAATTACCTGGAATACATAACACTGCATTTATACATAATAAATGAACTATTGCAGAGGAAACGTCAACGAAATATCGTAACTTGCTTTTTAATCAGTTTCACTTCAATAAAAAAATAGAAAAAAAAATAGTCAAAGGCCATGTAACTGCAGCAAAACGATGAGCAAAACTAGCTTCTGTGAGAAGCTTCTTCCCGCAGAGCTTTGCCTAAATCTGGGTAATTAAAGAGCTTTCCAGGAGTTTGGGGGCTGCAAACCGACAGGCACATTTCTCTCAGAACTATCACACAAAAAATTCAACTTTCCCACTCCAAAATGTAGTAAAGTCCTAAGCAGCCTTAGCTGAAGTTGCCAGACAGACCGGCAGGGCCATAACCATGCAATGAGCTGTCACAGAAATTGCAAAAATTGAAACAACAAACCTCTCCTTCCCCCCCGTCATTCAACAGGAGCTCTCCCGACACCAGCCAAGCACAGATGCAGCACTGCTGAGACCGTCTGGCAGGAGCAGCCACTTAGTCCAAAGCTGCGATAGTTTATACAAACATTTTAAACCAAGAGTAAGATTTCACAAGCATGACACGGATCCACAGGCAGTATTCAAGCAGATGCTGGCGTGCCGGACTTGCGTTTCTGTGTCTTTTTAAGAGGGGATGGGATAAAGGTCAACGAACGTGAAAGTGAATTGCAGTGTCCCGGAAAAATGTGCGAGAGCAAGACTACCACCTCCCCAACACTTCTGCCCTGGACCACACAGAGACATCCCGTCCTCCTCTGCACCGTCTTGCTGCAGACAACTGCAATATTTTTCTTTTTTTTTTTCAACTAACACTTTTGCATTACTCCTACAGAAAAACTCAATACTCTGAAGGCTGCTCCGGGGGCAATGCTCAGCAGAGCCCTCCTGCCTCAGCAGGAGGACGACCCCAGTCTGTTTGATCACAGGCTCCTTGCCTGAGCCAAGCATCATCCTCCGTAAAAGCGAGGTTCGGAGTGACTGGCATTATTGGGGCCCCCTTGCACAAAAGCTGCTTGTGTTTTACATTTACTTGACAGTAAAATACCCAGTATTGTTGAGTTGCTGCAAGACCATTGGAAAAGAGCACTTTGTTGGGGCAAAAGCTACCCCGAACACTCAACCGAGATGAAGTCCCCAAGTCACTTAACACCACAGCTCTCCTTCAACGCGTTCCTCCCTGTGAGACATTGAAAGTTGCAGGAGTTGAACAGATGCTTCCAATTCATTTTCTTGAAAAAAGAAGAAAAAAAAAAAACCCTAAAAGGCCAGCAAACCACTTAAGAGAGAGCACAGACTTGAAATACATACATACATTCAAGAAAAATCAAACTGTAGGCTTTGACTGCAGCCAAAAGAACAAAGTATCTGACCTCAGTCTTCAAAGACAGGGAAATTCAGAAATAACACTGATTCTCGTATTACTCATCCCTACTGTGCTGGGTTGTTACAATCCACGCAGGCCACCCAAAGTTAAAGAGACCTCCAGAAAAATGTTCAACTCAAAGGGATATGTTAAAAACAAGCCCAAGGCAGGTTATGTGGTTGAAATGAAATGCGTAGCACCCATCAAGAGTGTTGTATATGCCATTCCTGAACTGCAACAGTCACACTCATCTGGTTATAATTTACAAATTAGCACTAGGTAAAATAAGAATTTCCTCACACCTTGAAATCTGAAATACCAGCTATTTTTCCCACAGTTAACTACGCCCTCCCTTACCTTTCAACAGTCAATACATTTTTTCATGGCAATAGCATATCTTTGGCAAGTATTTAAGCTCTCAGCTCTGTTCCCCATCCCCTAGGTGATAGTTTCATGTGCATCGAAACCAAAATTGTCATTGCGGGGAGAGGGGGGAAGCATCAACCCCAGTTTTGTCTGACCCACTCCTATCACTGTTTGTGATATATCAAATGTTTGTCCAACCACACACAAAGTAAGGGTACGGAGCTGGCAGGGAAAATAGCTCAGCAAAAGGGGTTATTTTACACCAGATCTGGCCAGGGGAGCAACAACTGATGCTGGAAGGGCGTGGGAAAAGACCCCAAACCCCTCTTTCTCAAACAGTAGCACTTTGGCCCTATTTTGGCAGGTGTGTCATCCCCTTCGCACGCCGAGCACCAGCTAAGTCAGCTGAGATCTAACTAACTCGTTGCCCTGATGGCAATGCTCTGCCACAGAGCTCGGGTGCAGCAGTACCTGCAGCAGGGCTGAGCGATGTGGGGACCCAGGGACCGGTGGGCAATGCAGCAGGAGACAGGACATAAGCAATCCAGGAGGTTCCTGGAATGAGTGGATGATAACTTCCTTCTCCAAGTGACAGAAGAGCCAATGAGAAGATGTGCGATGCTGGACCTTGTTCTCACCAACAAAGAGAGGTTGGTGGGGAATGTGAAGCTCAAGGGCAGCCTTGGTTGCAGTGACCATGAAATGGTGGAGTTCAAGATCCTTAGGGCAGCGAGAAGGGCACACAGCTAGCTCACTACCCCTGGACTTCAAGAGAGCAGACTTTGGCCTCTTCAGGGATCTACCTGGTAGAATACCATAGAATAAAGCCCTGGAGGGAAGAGGGGCCAAAAAAGCTGGTTGATATTCAAGGAGCACCTCCTCCAAGCTCAGGAGCAATGCATTCCAACAAAGAGGAAGTCAGGCAAAAATGCCAGGAGGCCTGCATTGATGAACAAGGAGCTCCTGGACAAGCTCTGGGTGGAGAATGGATTGAGAGCAGCCCTGAGGAGAAGGACTTGGGGGGGTTGGTTGATGAGAAGCTTCAGGTGAGCCAGCAATGTGTGCTCACAGCCCAGAAAGCCAACCCTATCCTGGGCTGCATCAGAAGAAGTGTGGCCAGCAGGTTGAGGGAGGTGACTCTGCCCCTCTACTCTGCTCTGGTGAGACCCCACCTGGAGTACTGGGTCCAGTTCTGGAGCCCTCATCACGCGAAAGGCAAGGACCTGGTGGAGCAGGTCCACAGGAGGGCCACAAAAACAATCAGAGGGATGGAAAATCTCTCCTATGAGGAGAGGCTGAGAGAGTTGGGGTTGTTCAGCCTGGAGAAGAGAAGGCTCCGGGGAGACCTTATAGCGGCCTTCCAGTACCTAAAGGGGCTCCAGGAAAGCTGGGGAGGGACCCTTGATCAGGGAGTGTCATGATAGGACGAGGGGTAATGGTTTTAAATTGAAAGAGGGTAGATTTAGATTAGATATTAGGAAGAAATTCTTTCTTGTAAGGGTGGTGAGACACTGGCACAGGTTGCCCAGAGAAGCTTTAGATGCTTCATTCCTGAAAGTGCTCAAGGCCAGGCTGTACGGGGCTTTGAGCATCCTGGTCTAGTGGGAGGTGTCCCTGCCCATGGCAGGGGTTTGGGACTAGGTGATCTTTAAGGTTCTTTCCAACCCAAACCATTCTATGATTTTATGACCGATGCAGGTACTGAGGGGCAGGAGGTCCCCGAGTGGGACATGGACCCCCACAGCAGCATCGCTGCCTGCCAGACGCAGAGGAGAGCTGCAGGCAGTAGCTCAGGCTCTGGTTCCTCTTCACTGCCCAGAGCAGCACTCCGGTGAGGTAACATGGGATGACTCAGGACTGCTCAAAGAGAGCCATTAATTACACCTCTCACATAAGCACAGTCATGCCCGTACGGGCCTTTTCCGACGGTTCGCTCAGTTATGACCGTGTGAGAGAAATGTTAGTGAGGATGGAGCAGGAAGGAGTTTTCAGCCACATAATCTGGGAAATGCCAAAAACAAACTAAGCCCTTTGATTGAAGCTTTCCTCCATCACAGCCAGGTCAGGAACCGTGTCTCCGCAGAGATCCACACTCAAATACCCCCTTACACTTGATGCAGTGCTGGTTAAAGCTAGGTTGGGCACAAAACCAGACCAAAACAACTTTCTGCAGGACTGAAAGTGATATAAACACCATCAGCTCACTGGGACAGTAGTAGGACAAAACGTCCCCCAAACTCACCTGCCCCCAACCCCTCTCTGCAGACCGACCTGACGCATCGATGTGGGCAAACTGCCATCAGGGGCACCAGGACACCTTCCCTCTGGCCTCCCGTGGACCTGGTGGCCCAGGAGGGAACATCTCCAGCCACCACAGACCCATCCTAGTGCACGTGGGTCCAGCTCCCAGAAGATGGCCTTTCACATTGTATAATCCTACCTGCGCCAGGAGATTCTGCAGCTTGATCATCTTCATTTACATTCCACCATACAAGGTCCTCTTCTACATGGTAACAGTTTCTTATTTAAGCACTTTTGTAGCTCCATTCCCAGTGGTTTCTGCACATCACCCAGGTCATCTGCTGACAGTTGCAAGCAAAATCACTAAGTGCTACTGGAACTTGCACCGATTTGTAACAAAATGGCTAGGAACCAACATTTGCATCAAAGGTGCTTCTACCTCACCCTTTTGCTAAATACAAAGTGGTTTCCCTGTTGGGAAAGATAACAAATACTAGAAATAAGAACAGTTTTGAGCAGAAGCTCCCAACAAAGCAGAAATCCTGGAAATCACCTGAGGAAATCCACTTTCCCCCCTATATATAATGTTTATCCAACAAATCAATGCTAATTACTCCTGCCTGTTTTATTTTCTCACCCATCACAAGGATAGCCACGCTCTGCTCAGCTACTTTGTGCCCAGCGCCGAGCTAAGCATCACCCTGAGGAGCTACTGGTGACCCCCCAGCAGCTCTTGGCATGAGATGCCTCTCAGCTTGGCAGAGTTGGAGAAGCAACATGTAGATATAATCATAGATACATCCATACACACACTTTACAACATCAACAGTCCTTCCTGCACACAACAGTGCCCTGCAGCAGAAACGACACTACTTCGCAACACTACAAGAACATGAATTTCCCCTGGGAAGGAGGCAAAGCCACACCTGCAAACATTGAAAAAAAAATATATATATATTTCGCACAAAAATTACACTGAGCTTGCCAACTACTACAAATGATTCTGCAGAGAAGTGGTGTTTACAAGGCTAGCCAACAACTTCAGAGTAAACCCTGTAAGTCAATTAAATAGCACTCTGCGGCGCGGGCGACACAGTGTCATGGATCATCCAGTGCTCAAAGGGTGGAACTGTTGGTTTTAGTCAAAGGCAGCAATCTGGTAGTAAATACAACATTGTGTCCTGGCCAACAACTGACTGGTGTCATTAGAAAGTATGTGTTCCACCAATTACAAAATTAATTATAAAGTCATGTCAGGTCACTCAGTTGGAAAACAATTATTTCACTTCACGACATTAAATGAGAGACGGTGCCCCACCTTCATCAGTATGCAAATTGCAATGGATTGCTTGGGACTAACCCAGCTATCTCCAATGCTGGCAGGTACCCAAAACCTAACCCAATATACTCCTCAGGGGTGAGATGGATGAATATCACCCTGTAAGAATCCAGTCTGGCAACAAGGGAAACGCAGTGGGTGAAGATGGATGGCAAATTCAAAAACGCTGCCCTAGCGAACAACTTCCATAGTAAACTTTCTAATTTACCTGCAGTCAAGCAAATATAACAAACACGATGCTGTGTGAGTCCCCATGCCCGAGCTGGGGAAGGACCGATGATCTCAACCCTCACCCTGAGACAGGACAACGTGTGCTGACGGATACCTGTCCAAATAACCTTTGGAGACTGCTGCATGTCCCGAGCTCTGCTGGAAGACCATCACTTTGGTGTTTGGGAACGGGCTGGTTGACTGCTTTTCTTTTTAAGGTAAAAGCAGTACAAAACCTTTGGTAAAGTGTTGGTGGTGTCACGATGTTATGACTTCAGAAAATCTGCACTACGTATTTCTGAGGTAAAATTCCCACACATCCCCGTACAGAAAAGATCTTGTGCCTTCTCTGATCACCCAAGGGCTGGGACACCAGGCTGCCCTTTTTATGAGGTTCAGCTGTACTTGCACACACACAAAAGACTACAGAGATTTCAGCGGGTGAAGTTATACACATCCCATCTTACTTCCCAAACAGTAATTAGCCTTCTCCAAACCAAAGCGTGCTGCCATTTACAACTACACTACGTAACCCCGCTTCTCCCCCAGATTTACCGGGAATGCAGCTCATAAAGCGCTCAACTCCCATTTGCTTACCTAATTTTCCCCAGGTGATGAGGTGCCCTCCTCAGGGCAGCCCTCCAGACTGCTTAAATTGCCTCTGTAACATGAAAGGACAAACCTACCTTCTGTAGGAGATGCCTTCATCCTCCTTCTACAGCATGTACTTACTAAAAATATCGCAGATTGACAAGCACACGCATTAGTTTTAAAGAGGGCAATGAAAAAACTGGATAAAAAAAAAACAAAACAACCCCCAGATACTCATCTCCCCACTTTCCCTGTGAAACACCTGCAGCCCTGAGACGTGGTTTATTACATCCAGAGCAGCCGTGCATGTTGAACCTCCTTTTATTGCTTTGGGGATTGGCATCACGGTTGCCTTCAGTTTGACAAACACTTTCTCATACAGCACAACAAAACAAAGCTGGCTCCCAAGGAACAGGAGAGAGATTTCATATATATGTGTGTGTGTGTGTGCACGCGTGTATAAAAATAAGTAATACACACACATTTGCATATGGCACATGCTGACATTTCCTTATCAATGCAAATAGCCATGCCCTGATGCTTCCTGAGGCTGTGTGATGATAGGAACAGTGTGAGATGTGGATGTGAGGAGTCTCACACCCAGACGCCCTTATCACACAGGTATATACACTACACTACTGCAAATCCCAGGCGTTTTCCATGTTAATCCTTGAGCCTCTGCCTCCGGATCTGACCCAGCTCTGCTATGCAGGGGCCATTGGCAAATGCTCCTCCACAATCTGCTGCTGATGTACCCATCGGGCCCATTTCAGAGAAGTGATCTTGTTCCAGATACAGAGGGGTCAGTCCTCACCTCAAAGCACAGCAGATATAAATCTTCTGCCTCAAAAACCGTAAAAATAAATAAAAGTTATGCAAATCCCCCTGTTTAAAAGCTATACAAGATGATTAAAACAACTTTGCTTGTTTTGCAATGGTTAATATCCCCCTCCCCCCCGCAACACCACGCACGCTCACACAATTATAGCAGTTAAAACAAATAAATCAGAGCTGCTTCTCCAAGCCATAACAAAGCCCAGAAGTCTGCGGATCCCAAGCAGCCTTAGAGGCAGCGTTATCATTTTTGCACAGTTGCGGGGAGCTCTATTTATATAAACACACTCATTGTTTCTGCTGCAAGCGCACGGACCGGAGTTATCTCTGTTATCTGGCTCTGTCCTTGAGACCCAGCTCCCCTGCTCGCTCCGCTCTGTCACACCGCTTTCCTACTCCAGGCAAGACCAGGGATGGCTGAACCTCACCAGAGGCCCCTGGAAGCAGGGTTTTACAGCCTCGCTCAGTTGTTCACCTTGGTGCATGCTTCTGAATTGCCAACACCACAAGGAAAAGGCAGGAATCAAACTGTCTCTCCTGGTAGCACAGCTGGACCGTGCTCCAGAAGGACTGGAGCACTGCACTTCGGGCACCCCTGTACCCAACAGGACCATATGAAAGGGCCAGGGAAGGACCTGAACCAGTGGGTAGGACTGGCTGGTACAGGAGACGATGCTGTAACATGTATGTAAGTTGGCATACTGGTACTTTTCAAACAGTACATTTGGGGTTTTATAGCCCTGAACTTCCATCCCAACCACCCTCTAGCAAACCATGCTACGTGAGAACCAGAGACCTAGGGACGAAGGCTGCTCTCAAATAATCTGGGGTCATGCACATCCCCACGCTTCACAGCTCACAGCCGCCAGCGACCAGAAGCAGCAGATGACTCATTTTCAAAATCTCATGTGAACATGGGCCACTGCACCAACAGGCACAAGCCGTCTCATATCATCAAAAAGCAATCTGCTTTTTTTTTTTATTGTTTTTAACAGGTTTAAGGGGTTTGTTTATTTGTTTTTAAACAAGTAACTTGCTATCTGTTTAGCAAGTCTATTTGCTATCCACCTGAGGAACCTGAACATACCAAGATGATCTTTAAGGTCCCTTCTAACCTAAACCCTTCAATGATTCTATGAAATACAGGCTGCACAGAGGACAGATTTAGAGCAGCCCTGAGAAGCAGGACTTGGGGTAGTGGTGGATGAAAAGCTGGACATGAGCTGGCAATGTGCACTCGCAGCCCAGAAGCCACCTGTATCCTGGGCTGCATCAAAAGAAGCATGGCCAGCAGGGCGAGGGAGGGGATTCTGCCCCTCTACTCTGCTCTGGTGAGACGCCACCTGGAGTACTGCATCCAGCTCTGGAGCCCCCAACATAGGAAAGACACGGACCTGTTGGAGCAAGTCCACAGGAGAGCCATGAAGATGATCACAGGGCTGAAGCACCTCTGCTATGAGGACAGGCTGAGAGAGCTGGGGTGGCTCAGCCTGGAGAATGCTCTGGGGAGACCTTATAGCAGCCTTTCAGTACCTAACAGGGGCCTACAGGAAGATGGGGACAAACTTTTTAGCAGGGCCTGTTGCAACAGGACAAAGGGTAATGGTTTTAAACTAAAAGAGGGTAAATTTAGACTAGATATAAGGAAGAAATTTTTTACACTGAGGGTGGTGAAACACTGTCCCAGGTTGCCCAGAGAGGTGGTGGATGCCCCATCCCTGGAAACATTCCAGGTCAGGTTGGACGGGGCTCTGAGCAACCTGATCTAGTTGAAGATGTCCCTGCTCATTGCAGGAGGGCTGGTCTAGGTGACCTTTAGAGGTCCCTTCCAACCCAAACCATTCTATGATTTTATTTTCCATTTTGATTCGGCTTTCATAGATGTCTTTGCTTATGGGAATGACATTTTATTTGTCCTTTTTATGAAGGTTTAAATTTAAAGCTCTTTCACATTTTTAATCAACTGTCTGTATTAATTTCCTCTGCAATTCAGACAAAGTTTACTTGTATCAGTTTCTCGAGTTATATTCCCTCTTGCTGAGTAAGGCTGAAACATACTCATTTCCTCGTGATGGATTATTTTAATTAGGTTCTACTCCTTTTGAAGTGCATGTCTTCTCTGGATGCTTTCCATCTCTTTTGGAGTTTCACCTTTTGCGTTGCCTTGCCTGGGCTCAGCACTGCGTTCCTCGCCAGCCCGGCTCTCTGCAAGAGCATGCAGGAGCACTTGGATTATCTTCCTATCAACAAATGTTCAGTTTAGCAAAACATACTGGTTTATCTGGTTTTGCTGCTGAATCTTTAGCTGCAGTCTGAACTGGTTTAGGTGGTTAATAAAACATTAAAAGACCAAATAAAAGAAAGTATTTAAATCCAGAGTGATGCAAAGATATTCTTTATTTTTAAGAGTGACTACTACATGAAATGTGCTTTCCAAGTCTGATGAGAGCCTGCCTAAAAAGAGGCCTTAAATACGGGCCAGTGAGGAGCCATGGGTAGCCCCGGTGCTCAGCAGGCTCATGGCGCAGTTTTCAAGCCCAACAGTTTGCAGCCATGGAAACATCCACGGAGAAACGTCCACGGAAACACCCATGAGGTGCTCAGCAGTTTTTGAAAAAGATCAAGACATTCATTTCAGTTCCTCGTTTGTTAGTAATTTCCAAAGGCATTTTGAAACATGCACAACTTCACCCCAGAAAACTTTCCGGCAAAGATCTGCTATTAGTAAGCACTTTACCAGCAAGTCTAAGAGTTTGCTTACAAACTTCCTTGGAAAAAAGGAGCAAACCACAGCCACCACTCCAAGGAACAACCTTTGTGAGAAGACATGGAAATGAAGTGTCGGGGAGGGGAAGATCCTTACATTGTCTGACATTTCACTGTCATGGTGTAACCAGCCAGACAATTCCCACGAGAAAAGTCTACAAAGAGATACTGACTGGCTAAACCTATATTTAAAAATTTCCTAATGTATGGTTGCTACATTTAGCCTAGACAGTACATGAGCACAACTGAGATTTGTAGGATTGAAACCGATTGTGCTAGTCCACTTTGATGCATCTTAAATCACTGTGCTTCCAGCGGGTAGATATTCACACACTTTTTGGAAACCCTCATCTTTTCTTCGCACCAACAACCACTGATCCGAGAGGCCCAATTCTTCAATCATTTTTTAAATTCCCGACTGTCTGCACTTTCTGAACCCCTAAGAAAACGTGGCCTTTTGACGAGCCCATCTGGATGAAACAGTAACATCTTTTGTTGACAAACTATGTACTTTGTCAATATAAGGGCAGGGAAAGAATGGACCAAACCAATTTCTGGGCCTTCAGCTAGGATGCAGAAGTAATTCCAGCTGACAAGCATTAATATGCTAAACTTGGCCATCTCCTCTTTAATTAAGTTTATGAAAACCACCATCATTTTGCACATCTTGAAGAACAGGGTACATTTCTGGGATACTGAAGAGTTGAGGTGCCGGACATAAAAAAAAAAAAAATGCTTAAATTAAATGAAATCTGTGTGTAAAAACTCTGCTTCTGTGGCTTTTCCTTACTGCATTTTCCCCGCTTGCATCTCAGTTTAATTTTTAGCCATTATCTTATTGCTGTAATGAAAATATTAACTTTCCCATTAACCACAAGTAAATGCATTTTAACAGTTCGAAACAATGAATCTGAGACACAAATCACTCCAGCCCTACCAGCCTGGTAGAGTCATTTGGGCTCAGCAACAAAAGGTTTCAATCAGATAGCCTAAACTTTTGTCCATCAGATTTAAATTTGTCCTGAAATGCAAGACAGACTTTCCTCCTTCCCCTCCTTGCAGAGCCAAAAAGCACAGAAACCGAGAAAATTAAAACCTGCTGCATTATTCTGCAACAAGCTACAAAACGTAATAAAAAGCCAAATGTCTCTTTGCCCTTCTCTCCTCATCAAGTTGAATTATTTTTTTAAACAGTCATGTAGTTGCAACTCTGCCTACATCTCCAAAAGCTAAACAATTATGCCACAATAGGGGTATTTTGTTCACTCAGAAAAAAATCATCTAATGAAAAACTATGTTGGTGGTTGAATCCGTTTCCTTTAGGAGGAGTTGGCTGTAATCTCAGTGGGACTTGTGGTTTCAGCTATTCATACTGCTCATAGCAGTTTCTGTTTTTTCTCAAAGCAATGTAACCCAGCAACAGAGAAAAAGCTGTGATTAACTTCTTCTGAGATACAAGATGTCACAGCAATGCAAGTCGCCTCTTCGCTGAAGAGAATCATAAATCTTTATGTCTTTATTTGCACAGCCATCTCACATCCCAGGTGGAACCCAAAGAGAAAGTTAGAAGTCACTGAAATTTTCTCTTTTACCTGAGAACAAGTTGACTGTGGACTTGTAACTTTCAGACCAGAGATCATCCTTCAGGGCTGCAACAAACTGCATCTCTTGGACTCTTAATCAATACCTCCAGATCCTTGCCAACCACAAGAGAGCTTTAAAATTAACAAGCATTATATTAGCTGACTTTACCTAATGAATAGCTATCAACTGCCTACACACACAGAAAACGTTTCCTTTTATTTGTATGCAAATGTCCATATGCGGAGGAAAGAAACTGGAAGGGAACATCTGTGCATCACAATCTTACATAAATTATATACTTTTTTTAAAAAATGCACTAAAATGCTGGCATCAAGCCCAATTAAAAAAAAACAAACAACCAACTTTAAACAAACAAACAAAAAGCAGCTAAGGGGCATAATAACAATAACGCTAAGGAAAAAAAACCACAACCTCTTTGCCCATATATCTCATATGAGGCACCCAGCCTTGCCCCGACCTCTGAAATACAACAGCTATACAGTATGGCATCCAGGCTCTGTTATCTGAGGTATGGAATAATACGCTATTAACAGCTTAAAAACAAACAAACAAAAAAAAAACCAAAAAACCAAGACCCAGCTGGCTGCCCCACCAACGCGTAGATCCTGGGACAAATTCTCGGTTGGCACTGGCCAGGGGCGCCTCTGCTGTCCAAAACGGTCTGGGATCTGGTACGCCATGCAGCCAGGCTGCGGAGACCTTCCCCCAGAGCTGAAGGGCAGCCAGCATCTCCACACTCCAGCGGATTTTAGACCCAACCGACCCCAGCTGCAGCCTGAACAGGACAGAAGCCAGACTCCTGCCCCGGCACGGCTGCTCCATCGCTCTTCTCCAGCCCCGGCAGCCACCGCCGGCACGGTGTTCTGGGACAGGCACCAGCCCTCCTCTATCCAAGCACTTCACTAATGAATACACTCATGCAGTCACTTCTTTATGCTGTAGGAGACTTTTTTTTTTTTTAATGACAGGTTCTATTATCTCCTGTGTGTATTAAAATTGCCCTTTCAGCTCTTCCATTAATACTAGATCCCAAAGTCAGAGATGAACTCTGAGTGACACTAAGAAGCCCTACTTTGAGATCAGGGCATCTCTCTGACAAGGAGTTTGACGTGGCCTCTTTTCAAGTCTCTGGGCAATTTTTCCCCCCCTCTTGCTGCAGTCCTGAACTCAGGGTTTCCAAACTGCTCTCCAGCAGCAGTTATTTACTATTGCTCTGTCCTACAATGTCATCTCCCAAGCACCCAGGTGCTGCAGAAGAAAGAAAAAGGCCATTCTCTGCTATCAGGAGCTACAAAATATCTTGAGAAACACTGGCGAAGGATAAGCAGATGGGCACAAGATGAAAGCAAAGCAATCCTAGGGATGAAAATCATGACTTTTTAGACTTGCAAAGTTGACCAGGTGGGGGGTTTTTTTGTTTTGTTTTGTTTTTTAACAAAAAAAAAAAATCAAATCAGAAGACAAGAATAAACTTAGCACAATTGAAGTAGAATTGAGGAAAAATCACTACCATCAAGAGCAAAATGCACTGCTTGCCTGCTGCTTGCCCAGACGCATGCAGTGGGGCTGCATTTCTAACCGGGAATCACAGTATTTGTGCCCACCGCTCCCCAGATTTCCCCCTTCCCTGCACAGCCACAGAACCCACCCCTGCTGAAATGACGCCAGTCGGGCAGAAAAGATAAAAACAAACTCAAACTAGGCACCTCCAAAGACATACAGGAACGGAGCATCTTTATTCCCCCGCACTCTTCTGCTTGGGAAGGAATCCTTCAGGAATGAGCTATCGGCTCTTAATGACTAGTTTTGTTACTCACAGGCCCCACAATGAAACAGGGGGTGGCTGAGGTTACCACGCTGTGGTAATAATCAAATTTAAGGGGATTATAATCATTATAAGATAATCAGGGTAGAATTATATATTTTTAATTAGCAGCTGCTGTGCGGTTAAGGCACTCGAATCCCCCAGCTGTTTGCTGGTAAGTGCAAGCAACAGTATCCTATTTGAAGTGCAAAATACATACTTTTACATGGAAAATATATTAAAGGAAATAAAAAAAAGTTGCCCTTAAAAACACTAAGGGCTGTAAAGCCTCATTACAGATCATTCTCTTTTGCTTTCTGCATTGGAAAGAATTTTTTTTTTAAGCCCATAAATTCTTGCATTTAATCTTATACTGAACGTAGGCCAAATATAAAAAGGGAATCATTTACAATACATTGTGTATATTGTTACTTCAAACCACATAGTAGTTACCCGTAAATCCTCCAGCATTTGGTATAAACACATAGTGTTTGTCTACTCATTGTAAGTCTAGAAAAGGACATATTTCTGCCGAGTCTTAAGAGGTATTCACTGCATGAATAATAGAGAATGAATAAAACTTGTCATTTGGATTTTCTTGTAACAACACACTTTAATCCAAGATTCCCAAGTAGAGAAACAGATCTCCGTGGTTTCTGTAACCACCCCTGCTCACACTGTTGTATTTTTAAATTATTCTTTAGCTGCATTTACACTGAGAACCTTCCTACATTATTGCAGAGAGACTCCAACATGCACCAGCCCCCAGAGATCTTGCTTTGTTTAAAAATAAAGCAAACCAAACAGCCAGTTCATCTGGAAAAAAGCTGGTTTTGTTGAGGAGCGTTCAATTATAAGGAGGCTGATCAGAACCTGCAGATGCTTGCCAAGAAGAATTGCTCTCTAAGCACCCAAATTTGGCAGAAGTCTACCAAAAAAACACTCAAAACAGCAAAGCGGTTGGTCTAGTCTTCAAACACGTTCTTCAAGTTCCCGGTGTTAGACTGGCCACCTCCTCCACAGCCCAACGTGACATTGTGGCCTAACAATAACACAAGGTAGCAGAACTGCATCCAAGCACAGCCAGGTCCCTCATTCCCACCACCTCCCACCTCTGCTCACCCATCCCTTCCACTGATGAAAACACCAAATAGTACACGCTGGTTGGGAACCTCCCGCAAACCCTTACCACTCACGCTAAAGTCATATTAGTAGAAGTCAAATCAACTCAGAAGATGAGAAGACTCACAGGGATCATTAACAATTACCAAGACATAGGTTAGCATGATGCAGCTGAGCATCCACAAGTGGGTTTTTTTGCCCTCTGCATCACCTTATTTTGACCAGACCACCTCCACCAAACAAGCACAGGCTGTCTCCTGGACATGCTCCCTGGGACACAGAGACTTTCTCGATGTTGCAACAGCTCCTCTGCTCGTGGCTAAGGAAAACTAGTCTTTGAGGGGTTAAAATACAGAATTAGGGTCTTCAGTCACTATTTGAGAGTATGCCTTAAGGTATGTCTACAAGGTGCAGGAGAGGGCTAAGCAGCTACCTTCAAATTCACAGCTCTCACAGAGGGGAGGTCTCTGGCCAGGGGAGCAGACAACCAGGTTGGCCAAGCAATGAGCGCCTCTCCAAGTGGAGGCAGCCCCACTCCGGGTGGCCTGGTTCTGGGTCTAGTGCTACCCCACACCACGGTGGCCGGACCCTGCCGGCGATGCTCTGCCGGTTGCAGACTGCCTGAGCCTCATCCTGCACACAAAGGGTGACACCTCCCCACCTCCGCAGCCGGTGAGCATCTGTAACTGCTCCAACACGTCTCTCTTTGCTGACCAGGTACAGATTTTATTACTGCAGAAGACAAACATCCTTAGATACAGCTATTCCTGATGAAACCATTTCCTTTGAAATAGCCGCTATGCAATCTGGACTGCATTCCGGCTGTTAACAGAAACTGCTATTTCTCCAAGGTTTTGAGCTCTAAGCAGTCCTGAGTAACGTCCTCTGCCATCTCTGGGGACTTTGACTAACAGTCAGCAAAAGACAACTCAGAAAACCCAACAACGATTATTTGCCTTAAAGATCAAATACCCTTCTGTTGACTCAGACGAACACAGCTAGCCCTAGAAAAAAAATGGGCCTCCTTGAAAAGCCGAGAGCTCTTGGATAAATCATCTGGTCTTGCAGATGCGTGCTGTTGTCAAGACTGTCCTCACCAACACCACCCAAAATTCTGTGAGTGTTACTGATGTCTTCAGACAAGGGTTACCAGTGATGGGAGCTGTACAGGACTTAAATTCTTCTCTTTCCGCTCTAGAACACAACACACCCAAGGGTTACCAGTGATGGGAGCTGTACTTAAACTCTTCTCTTTCCGTTCTAGAACACAACACACTCTCAGAACAAGTGCAAAATATATTCAGGGGAGGAAGGGGCTTAAAAAGAGCTGTTACACCCAAAATATTAGCATCACAAACACAGCACTTTCAAGTCACAAGGACAGAGCCATCACTGAAGACATCAACTCTGACAAGAAGAGATGTGCAAGGAAATCAAAGACTTCCGCAGAGCTGTGGCACTGAGCTGCACCCAGGCAGGCAAATAATGGATTAAATTAATTGCCTGTAGCATGACATAGCTGCAAAATCCTAGAGGTTTTGACTGCTTTGCAGCATCTTTCTTTCAACGCTACCCCACGCTGGGACTTTAATCTGCAGGGCTGTAATGGTACTATCAGCAATGTTAGAGGCGAGACTAAAAATAAACACGGGACAAGAAAAATGCAAAGCTCCTCCTGCCCGCGAGGTCTGGAGGGAATTTCCTGAGTCAGTCAGGCTGCTCCATCACTTGTTTACTTGTTACCAAGTATGAATTTTCACAGCAGCGTGTGTGGTTTTCACTGAAGTTTCCAAGTTAAAAATCAACAGGGCTGTAATGTCGTAACAAAAGTAAACATCACTAACCCTCTCCTTAGTGATGGGATCCTTGCTGCTTCCCTGCCCATGCTGTGCGCTGCATTTCCAGGGCAAATGCTTCATTTCAAGGCAAATATGAAAGTACTGGGGGCAAAGACGGTCCCTCGAGTCGTGGGATGAAGGACACCAGCTCCTACAGTAAGTCCAGCATCTTACTTGATCCAGAAGATCAATTTACCCCTGGATAAAGAAGCTGTCACACCATGTTCAGAAGAGCTGGTAGGTTTGTCCCTCTGCAAAGCACCTCTCCAAAGGCCCTCCCAAGTGCCCAGAGGCATTTTGGGAAGGAGAGGTAAGTTCTTCTCCCTGTGGCACCCATGGAAGACACAGCTGCAGAGCAGCAGCCGCAACAACTGACTTCAGAGCTATATAAAAAGCTGGCACAAAGATTTGCTTATGAAGAGCCAAAAATTAAGTTTGACTTTAAAATAGCACAGTCACCAGTAACAGCTCAGAGAGTCACATTCTTCTTCCATCTCTGCCTCCTCCTGCTCTGGGACCTCCTCTTAGCCCAGCAGCTTTCCCAAAACGGTCTGCAGACAGGGCAGAAATTCCCCAGGAGGGAGGCAGGCAGCAGTCTGTGCCTGAGGAGTTGAAGGAACATGCTCATGAAGGGATGCTCAGCACCTCCTACAGCACAAGACATTTTTCCCCAAGAACGAGACTGCAGCACAGACCACTCCTATTTGCAGCACCTCGGTACGTCAGATACTACAGCATTTCATGAAAATTTTAGGAGGTGACTGCAGGTTCACGATGCCGTCAGAGAGGAACGCGCACCTTTCCATTACACGGTACGCAACCCTCCACGTAGCTCTCCTTGTTCACCTCCTCTACCCCTCGAGCACACACCAGAGGAAAATATAAGATTTCAAGCTTTGCAAACCTCCAGCCTAAACCAACATCCTGTAAAACTATGAGTTAAAGGCAGGAACACTTCACTTCCAAACCACAAAGGCTGTAATGAGTGTGGGTTTAATTGGCTGGTACAAGAGCTGCACAGCCAGAATCAGCAGCTGGCAATGAAATCAGCCCTTCTGCGCTGCACATTGCTAAACTTTTGCCCTTGTCTGCAATGTGGTCTGTCACAGAAGTAATTCAGTACCCATATAAAGAATGATAAAAGTGTCTAAGAAAAATAAAGTGTTAGCCCAAAACTGGCAATACACTAAGTTTCTTCCCCAAAAGTTTCTAGTTGTACAGGGATCTATCCCTGATGAATGTCTAATATATATATATATATGTATATATATATATATAAACCATCCTCCATAAGAAACCTGTACATTTTAGGTATCACTTAAAATCTGGCCCTTTAGAGCTACTGATTTCAACAGCCTCAGTACATACTTAAAAATCTCATTATCTACAATTAGAAATGAAGTTCTTTGAAAAATCGGTCCCAAATGACAGAAGTCTCTATCAAGAAACTACAGCGCGTTTTCTTGCTTCATTTATTTAACAGTTACTCACACGTACGCCGAACTTCTCCTTTACAGGTTTACAAAGCGTACAGCAAGTTCTGTGGTATTTTGCATCTAACTTCAGAATATTTGAAGAAAAACCAGATTAGCAAGGAACAGGATTTCACAGCAAAGCCTTCCTTTCATCTGGTGCAACGAGCTTTGAATCTCATAAAGCTGATGGAGTAAACTTTCAAGCCAAGGTGTTTCACAGAGTTAGCAAAGGCGCATCGCTATCACTAGATAGAGTTAATGGAAGTTTTACAGTTTACACCCTACTTAAAATCACCTTGTTGCTGAATGAAGAAATGCACACTAGGCAGCGTAAAAGTAAATAAATAAATAAAAAAAATACAACCCAACACCACACCGACAAGAACTTAAGGCGATACGTGGATGCATCTTTTCTTTCCAAAAGCCAGGCTGCCCTAAATAAAAGTAACACACGTGAGAGAAAGCAAGACAACACCGTCCCGCAAAGCGGCTGAGGAATTGCCGCTATCGGCCTCTTCCCACTGCGAAAAGCCGTTCGCCGTGCTCAGCCCTCACTAGCCGGCTTCTGTCTTGGCCAAGGCAAGGCTCAGGCCGGCAGCTCGCGTTGCCGTGAGGAACACAGTGCTCGAGACGAAACGCAGAGCAGAATTTAAACTCCTCGGTTAGTTTAGTCGCAGACTGCAGCCGCCGCACAGCCCATGCCTTTCTGTTTTTTTACCTGCACAACTTTATTTTAAATAATCGAGTCTTGTCCCCAGGGCTCCCTATTAAAGAAGTTGCTCCTACAACGCACCCAGAGTCAGAAGCTTCGGACGTGTCAGGACAAATCCCACCAAATGTAAATTGGTGTAATATACAAATTCACACTTGCTTACACGGCACTAGAAACGGAAGGGCAGTAACTCAAACTGCCGCACAGGCTCCCGACAACAGTGATGATAAGCACTGCTTTTTTAAGGCTGAAAGGAGGTTCTGGGGAAGGCGGATAAATCAAAACGTGGCATCTTTGAAAGGGGAGCAATGCAGGCGCTAAGCCCCAGCGGCTCCACAAACACCCATCTCTCCCCAGAAAAACAGGCTTTGGTGTTATTCAGTACTTGAGTTTTGCAACAGTTTTTATTCTAGTGAAAATTGCATGAGCGTTCATTAATTTTAACGCTGTGTGCTTCGCCGTACCCACACCCAGGAACGCACCAAACCCTGCAAGCAGAGGGCCTGGTCCCTGCGCACACAGCCCTGCGCCCTTCGTCCATCTCCTGCCCCAGAAATGGGCCGTAGGAGGACGCTGCCTTCGCTGCCGCTAGACCTGACCTTGCCAACATCCACCAGCAGCCCCAGGCACCGTGTCCCCAGCATCGCTCGCCCCACGAAAGCCACCGCTGCCACAGTCCCGGCAAGGACAGCCAGCGAAGCGGGATGGGGCTGTGTGGCTGCTCTCTCAGTTTGCACAGTCTCACACAGAATTTGGGTCTGTATTCTTCAAAAAATCATAACACCACCACCCCACCCCACCCCCCCAAAAAAAAAATAAATTGTTTCTGGTATGTCAATTATTACAAATACTGCTGATCAGGTACCTGTACCCATGGGCTCAACTTGCATTTTAAAGGCATTTACTCCTACATTTTGGTGCATTCTCTTGACCCAAGATATTAAATAAACCAAATGCACCGAAGTCGCTTCCCTCCATACAAGTAACAAGGAGTTTTATTAGCACATCTCCAGTGGATTATTAACTAACTCCAGTGTTTTGCTGGGAAGAGATTGCATTTCATCTGGATTGCAATTGGAGAGCAGGAAAGAAAAGGTCTTCAGAGTAAACATGGCACCATTATTAAAGAAATGGGTTAATTATCAACCACAGGCATGAAACTGTGGGAACACGGCAGCAACTCAGTCCTGCTTGTGATGGACAAGCACAAAGCAACCTAAATATGTTGCAAGAGGAAAGGGATTAAAACCTTCGCTTTCTTACAAAAAGAAAGAAGTTGTTTTTGCAATACGTATCTGCAGGGTATTTGGGGTGCGCTGATTTTTATCCGCCAGAGATACAACAGCCAGCAAGGCAGGTTTAATGCCCATTAAAAAAATATTTTACGCCTGATATCAGGGAGCTCTGCAGGGTTCAGAAATGGATCAGACATTTCTTCACATAAGGAGAATCGCCAAAGGCAGCATCTGATATTCCACAAAAGGCAACAAACACCGTAAACAAGGTATATAAAGCCTCCACGCTTCCAGGCACAAACTGCCTTCTGCCTACAAGAGATCAGGATGCTCTCCCAGGGACAGGTTATTCTCACCAACAGGTGCCAGCTTCTAACGCCGTCTTCTAAAACAGATTAACCAGTATTTGCAACAGGAAAGCAACTGAGAGGACAGCTCACCTGAATCTGCAGCGACGCATCCTACACCAAAGAAAACAGCATCATTCTGTTACCACCTTAATTTCCGAAACCACTCATGAGACAAAACAAAACAAAAAAAAAACAAACAAACAAAGCCAGAACCCAGAAAATTTGTAACTGTTACTTTTTTAAGTACCCTTTTAGGGAAAACATACCAACACTGTAACAAAATGCTAAAAGTCAACAAAGGAATAGCTACCAAAAAAAAGTCGAAATATCACATCAGCCCAAGCCTGCCAAAAATGAAGGGATCATCGCAGATAAAAGAAAAACAGTATTAGAAAAAAAAGTGGGTAAAAATAGAAGTGCCAGGATATGACATGCCTTCAAGTTATAGAAAAAGCATCTGGATTGTCCTCAAATCCCCTCCTGACTGCTGTCTAACTCAGTAATCATCCCTCTTGAGCAACGGGGTTGTCTCAAGCAGAGCAATGGGGCAATGACGACTTCTTTTCATCCGATGCCATTTGGGGCAAAGCACCTTCCAGTCAGAAAGGGAACAGTTTGTGCCCTCGGTTTCACAGACCTGGCTGCACCCCAACGCCTGCCTTGCGGCCAAATTTGGGGGCCGCCGGCAGGCACGCGTGCGACCTTCGGCTCATGGCCCCAGGGAAGGACCCGTCTCCAGCCAGGGGAGCTTCAGCTGGGCCACCAAAAGCAGCTCTGCAAATTAATACACTGGTGCAACTCATTCCAAGTGAAAGGAAGAGCACAGAAAGCCTCATCTCAGCCTGTTACGGCCCCACCTTATTTTCAGAGCTTGACATTTATTGAGCATTGCTAAGGAGACCCACTTCTCTTCTGCACCCTCTGCTTTCACAAGCCCAAGAGCAAAGCTTGGCAATACATCCTCACGGGATACTTACCACACAGCACACTGCTCTCTGTAGGGTCATTTGAGCACAATAACTTGAAAAAAGGAAAAAAGCCTTTTCAATTGAGCAATTTTAACTTGTACAGCCGTTACAGCCAACTGCACGGCTCCATATCTGGTACCTGCCTGCGTACGTCCTTCTGCTAAAGTGACAGCTACAGAGAAGTAGCTGAAAACGTTTAAGCAAAAGATGTTTTGTCATTTTGTGAAGCGTTAACACTGCTCAGCGCTTTTAAAGGACGTTACAACAACTTGGTTGTGGACACAGACTTTCCAGCTTAAATTATGGATTTTGTAACGCTCTGAACATCACTTCTGAAAAGGAAAGACCTTGGAGCGTTCCTCCTCTGCTCTCACCGTGGTCCCCAAAGTCTGGAGATATTTGACTTTTCATGTTTAAGCTTAAGGGGGGGTGGGAGAGGTGGAATCCCCATTCAATGGAAATTTGAGAAAAACAAACCCGAGCAGCTGAGTGTAAAAATTACATGAAGTCCAAAGCCATGGAGTGTGAGCCTTAGGACACAGAAACAGTCAGGCAAGTGCACAAATGCCTTCCACGTGTTCTGGATGGAAAGAAACTGAATTTTTTAAAGACTAACATGGAAACTGCTTTAAGCAATTTGTCATTTTCAATAGAGGTTCTGCAGCAAAAGAGAGATTTGGACAAGTTAAACAACTTCCTACCGGAGTGGCTGCATGCAATGTTTAAACAACTTCTTGCAGTCTTCTTAGAAAAGGAATATTTCTAATTTCGCCATCCAGGAAGACTTTGAAATGTCACTGCCGTTTGATTTGACCAGTCAAGAGGAAATGTGGAGTTGAGAGAAGGGGAAAACAATGCAAATACCGTTCTGCATTTTTTAACTTCATTTCAGGCAGCTTGGTGAATATTGTTTATTTATCTCCAAGAGGTGGAAGCGTCAGACATATTTTCTGAAAACGTTATGACTTAAAGCTCAGTTAGATATTACAAGGCATCAATGTGAAATATCATCTGAAAGAGCTGAGTCCGAGAACATCCTTTTGCTAAACTTGAGCTAGAAACTATGTTTTTAAGGCAAAAAGTCCTTCGAACATGATCCACTGCAACGCATAACAATGCTGAGGTCTTTTCTACATCAGGGACTTTGAGGAAAAATAAATATGCCATAAACATTCCCCACTGTTTCTGCCACTGGTTCAGACAGCTATCAGCATTCAGCAGCGCTGCTGCTGTGTCCGAATACATGAAAGGTCTGTCCTTTGGAGGCTTCGATGAAGTTCTGTTCATCAGTCGGTGATGCTAACGGGAAGGCTCTGCCCAGGGGGGAGCGGGCTCTGCCTGGCACAGCCCCCGGGTTGCTGGAAAGATGCTCGAGGTTTATAAAAGCGGCGCAACAGGAGCAGAACAGCCGCAAAAAAAAATCAGCTGCGGGATGACCGTTTGTAAAATCTGCAATCAATACAGGAGAAGAGAAAGGCTAGTTTTGATTAATGTCTGTAAGATGGCTAAAATAGTCCCTAAATTTTTAAATAAAAGCTTTCAACCTTCCTGGGGAGCACACCCCCCCGGATCTGGAGGGCAGGAGGTGCCGCAGGCAGCAGATACGCTCTTTTGGCAGAAATCAACCAACAAACTGTATCCAGCACCTCCCAAAACAGTCTCCAGCCGGGTGGCCGATAGACCCTTCCCTGCCAACTCAATCGCACCCTGGAAAAACACTGGTACTCCCAGCCAGGGGCAAGATCCCATCCGGGCAGCTCCCACTACGGCAGACGCTGCACCAAATGAGAGAAGAATATTGAAAATAAAAGTTAACTGTGACAAGCCAGTTTGGGAGCCAGGGTTTCCTTTTTTCCCCCCCTGCATCCTCAGGGGAGAGCAGGCAGCACCGTGGCAGCGAGATGCAACGACAGTTCACCCGCTCGGTCTCGGCACTTAACAGCAGCGCAAGGCACAGCAGTCACAAAGCAGGGCACAGACGACCAGGCTGAGTTACACACCAGCTACGCTAAATCAATTTGAAATAGATTTTGCTTAATCCGCTGCAACCTTTTAACGGCGATGAGCTCTTCGGGATTGTGACAACTTGCCCGGCTTTTAGGCAAACAGCAATTTCCACACTGGTTTAGGCAAGCCTCAGCACCGATTATAGCATCTTTCACATGCAGACAGAAAAAGCCCTCTGCGATGTGTTACGTTAGCACATGCTTAAATTTAAGCGCTCTCAATTTTACTGGGGCTTTTCTCATGTCTAACAGCTTCAGCAGATCCAAATTTACGCTCTAACTGCTTACCAGTCCCTGATGTGACCGAAATGCCCTATCCCAGATCAGAATTATGTTTAAAAAAAAAAAGACCATATTTAGCTCCTGGAAAAACTGATACGTGTGTGTATTTCCAGCATCAACTGATACAACTGGAAAATTGGCAATAGAAAACAAAAATAAATGGAAAAGCCACCTTGGATAGTCCTTAGGTCATCTCTTTTGCAGATAAAAATTTGGGCTTTTGACACGTTTTACAAGCACAGAGTAAAAAAAAAAAAAAAAAAAAAAAAACTATAGGGTATTTTAAATGGAAACACTGTTGTGGCAAACATCCACCTGAACAGGACAGCCTGGCAATGCAGAAGAGAGCTCCTCCAGCCCAACCACCTTATCCATATCCCCTGTTTTAATGTGGACCTGGGAAGCAGCAGTGCCCCAGAGCACAACAATGGGGAGCTGAGACCTGTGGGTCCACGACCTTGCCACGAGCATCCCTACTGAGTCACACAGCCTTTGTGCTTGGCCTACCCCCTCCAAACATCACTTGGGGTTTTTTGAATCCTCTCTCCTTCTCCTGCAAAGCATCCAGGCGGGGACAACTCTCTTGGGTTCATGTGCTGCCTGGCACAAGAGGGACCCAAACTTCCTCAGGCATGAAAGGCTGCCATCGTGCATCCAAGCACTCCCACTTCTCCCACCTTCATAAAGGAATGGCTTTCTGTTAAAGAGTAACTGCCTCCTGCCTCTGGAATGAGGGACCTAAATGCCACTTTATCGCCTTTAAAATGCCAGAGACCTGAGGGCATGGTGAAACCGGGCACCTTTCTGGGATAACATTTATAGCTGCGCTCTAGTTTTCCCTCCTGTACTCTTGAAATGACTCACAGGGAGCAGACAAAGGTCTAGATAGCAGCATTTGTCAGGAAAAGGGAATCCGGATCTTCAGCAGCCACATCGCACAATCCGCTTAGAAAGCAAGAGAGGTCTCATAAACAAGCCGTCTTTCAAAACCAGCATGTTCCTGCAGATGATTTACAGGACAAGTATCACTGAAATAGTTTCACCACAGGAACACCACAGAAGAGAATTTTAATGTTTCTAAAGGATCAGAGGCTGCCCATGCATCTCGTGATGAGGTAATGGGCATGGGAACTGTTCTTGGCCATAATGGGGGTGGTTTCATTCTCTTCCTCTTCAGTTTTCAATCCGCCGTGCCAACAATAAATTTTACCACTTACGGCAAAATGTATGGCATTGGGTGTTTAACAGCCTGAGCTGCCAGAGCCATGGGATCACTATCCATTAAAAAGGAAAAAAAAAAAATTTAAAAAGAGACAAGAAGAAAAGATTCTGGAACTCTTCACTGAAGCAGCATTTGACAACATGAATGCCAAAGTCCAAAAATTTCATATATATATATTCATGACACCAGTCACATGTTCTAAGAGCCTCACCCAAGAATTCAAACTATTTTCATAGGTGAAATACAGTATTTTCACAAGCTCCTCCTCTTAGGCTGGGTGCAGGCTGTGTGTATAGAGAGAAAACTTTCCCCTATAGATAACCTCCATGAGCAGTCAACCCTTGGACCAGCCCAGCCCTTGTGTGTCTTCAACACCTCCTCTGAATTTTGCCCAGAGCAGTTGTGCACCTCCCCAGAAAACCAGAGACAGTCACTGGGGGTTTAATCGCCTCATTCCATGTGCAGTAAACGAAGCTTCCTGCCACATGAAGGATTTATATAGACTATGGTTTAAGTTCATAGAAAAATACTAGGTCAACAATCTCAGCCTGTCCATACATCTTAATTCAAAAAAAAAAAACCCAACCCAAACACCAAAAAACCCCAACTAAACAAAAAAAAAAACCACAGAAAGAAATAGAAAACAGGGTAATACAGCTATGGTAAATGTAAAAAAGTATTTGTCAGCTCAGATCTCCATTTGGGAAGAGTCTGATTAATAACAGAAGATAGTAGCTTACAGAGCACATACAGACTGTACAAAAGTTGATAAAACACTATATACCATTGCTAAGCAAGTTTGGTATTTGCACATAAAATAAACACACAAAGTTTTCTGGGGTATGAGCAGAAGTCAATAAACAAACAACTTACTGATTTTCTTCAAAAACAACCTCATGGGTGATCCTCAGAGAGCCCCACTGTGAACCAGCAGATCCTCTGGACGTGCTCACGCAGACAGGCGGCTGCTGTTCCTCTCAACCACAACCGGCGCACATTAAGAAGATATTCTATATTAGTCACTTCATTGTTTAAGGAAAAATGCATACCAGGGAAAAGAGGAGGACATGATTCTTTGTTTTGCATCAGACTAATCCCTCTTTCGCCCTTAGGACAGGGAGAGAACAAAGCCTGGGCTGCACCGCTGGCTGCCAAAGCCCCATCAGGCGTCCTGTCCCGCAGCGCCTTCCCCAAGCGCCAGCCCTGCGAAGGGGAGACTCGAGCTTGGAGATGACAATGTCCCCAAATCCAGCCAAACCACAGATTTCTCCTCCCCGAGCTCACTGGGGATCAGCTACCCCAGGGTTGCGCTGTGCCACGCGTCCCCCGGCCGTCCCCGTGCTGCGCAGAGGACACGTGCGGGCTCTCCTCCAGCAACAGCCCGGAGGAGCACGACTCATTTGAGGCACCACATCCTAACAGCATATTGAACAGCAAAGTTGCATCCTGTATTATCCATCGATGTAGGCATTCCCAGAACAAGAAAACGTTAGACTGCTCCGTCACCAGCTGGAGAGACGGCCACACTCCTGGCTGGTCCTGCTTTTAGAGACAGCCTCAGCACCAGTAACAAATCCAGCAGTGAACAGGGAAATCTTTCCTCAACCTGATGCTTTCGGTATCTTTTATTTTTCTGCTGCTGTCCATCTCTCTCCTCCTCTCCTCCAGCCATCCTTGGCTTCCCACAAGGCTCTGGCGAATCGTTCCTCTGCAGGTCCAAGCCCCAGGAGCATCCTCCTGTATCCCTGATGCTTAGATTGCTAAGTGGGAGCTCTACACGCACCTTTGGGAAAGGAGGAGGACAGGCATGTTCCTTGCTATTTTTAAGAACAGTCTCTTCACAGTTACTCGGCAGCCCAGGTCCTCACCTGCCCAGTTCAGCCTGTTTGGGAGGTGACTTTCCCCTCTCTCATGCATCCAAAAAAAAAAAAAAAAACCAAATCAGAGACATCTGTGTCTGTCATCAGTTTGGACTAACACCCACTTAGCGCAGGATCTTCACCGCTGGAATAAGAGAAGTTGAACATCAAAGTTGGATGGGTTTTTTGGGTTTGGTTTTTTTTTTTTTTTTTTGGAAGTACACAGTATCTGCACAGCTTTGTTTGTGTTGAGGGAGTGGCTGAATTTTAGGCAGCTTCTTTTTCAAAGGCTTTTTGTTAATAACTAAATGAAAACCCCAGAGTTGAGGTTTTCCCCTTAAAAAACAAGCCACTGTGATTGAGGATACGAAGAAAGAAAAGTCGGCCTCTTCCCAGCCTAATTGTACTGAGGCACTGACTTCAGGGCTCCAAAATTACAGATGTATAATCCAAGACAATGAACTCTTTAGTCAAGGATTAGCAAACCATGCAAAACTGATTCCTTATTCAAATCCCTTGCAATTGTAAGGGCATCTGTTCCACTTTGCAAGTCATCCCAAAGGCTTTGTTTGTTTTTTTTCCTGTTCCATTATGACGACAGGGCACTTTGCATTATTTTCACACCGTGTAATAAGTGCTATTGTTTAGTCTAACAGGGGACAGTCAATGGAATCCAATAAATATTTTTACCTCGTTTTTCTTTTAAGTTATGATACAAGCCCCCTCATATGTGAAAACAGGAACTGTCCTTAGTGGAAGGGCAAGTCTGTAAAAACGTAACACAATGAAGAAAAAACTACTTTGTTTCTTCAAGGTCTACTAGGGGCAGTTAAAAAAAAAAAAAAAGAATTTATGTAGGTTTAAACAACATTACTAACACAAAACAGTTCAGCACAAATGATGCCAAAGTCAGGACTGGGGACTAGCAGGGAGCGCGGTGCCATCATTCCAGCCTGCAGCAGCGGAATAGCTCTGGAAACCATTTAAAATGTCACAGGAGGGAGGATGGATGGAGTGTCTGACCTTTGGAAACTGAAGGGTGGATCTCAACAAAAATATCCCAGCTAGCCTGAGCCACGCTGCTCCTGCAGGGCCAAGAAGGATGCTGGCCCATCTATTTGGTCTAGAAGTAAAAGCAAAAAAAAAAAAAAAAAAAGAAAAAAAAAGGAAAAAAAAATAATAATCCAAATCTGCCAACATACCAGCCCAATGCAAAAGCTGCCAAACTGTTCTGGAAACAGGCAGCCACGGCTCTCTATCACATCAGTAGAAAACAAACCCTGGCCATTAGCCCAGGCTTAGATTTGTTTCCCAACACCAGATCCTTGCAGAGTACCCCAAACTTAAACCACTAAATGCACTGAATATATGGACCTCTCTCCACAGGCTGCCGGCTCCGGCGGGACTCGGAGCCTCACCTGTCAAACCGCCACAGCAGCTAAGCCAAAGCAAGTTGCGCGAGACCGAAATGTAAAGCGAGAAAACAAAATATCAAGTGTCAAGAGAGACTGAGAAAATGATGATAGCGGTGAAAATTATGTTTCTGCAGGAGCTGGTCTTGCATGCTCAGCAGCGCTGTCACTCAGCGCCGAAAAGCTGCTGTTTTCTCTGTCCTGCGAGCGGTGCCTCTGGTGACAGGGTAATGGCAGCAGATAAGATCCTCACAGATCACAGTGGGGACGACCCATCCCTGCGCCCTTGGTGCAAAAAGGTCACTTGATACTCAGTTTCTAAAAGGCAAAAATAACTTTTTTGTTATGTTTTGTTCCGCAGCTGAGCTAAACTGCAGAAATACAGAGTGAGAGGATCCCGAATTTTGCTGGTCCGGGAGTTGGGATGCGGAGCTGGAAGCAGCTCAGATGGGATGGAGGGGTGTGAGTGACAGCCCTCCGAGTACCACCCATGGCTCACGGTAAGGACCCCTGCCTTCCGCTAACGTTCTGGCACAAACTCTTCATAGTCCTCCTATAGATTCACGGCGCTTGCTCATACAGAACCAGTACTCCGTGCTTTTCACCGCGAAATGTCAGTCACCTGCAGCACACAAAGATCAAAACCTGTATGCCTTGATTTATGCGTTCCACTCAAAGTCAGAGGAAGCATAAAAAAAAAAAAAAACAAAAACAAACACCTGAAATAACTAGCAAACATAGCTTGTGTCTGGACAAAAGTAAGGGAATGTAAGTAAGAAACCTGGTCAATTATTTTAAAAAACCTCAATGGAGGTCCCAAGGATCCCCCCCTTGCCCACAGCTCAGACCTTGCTAATGCGACAGAAAAAGCCCTCGAGGCAGCAGCATCTTCTCAGTTTCCACAGTACCTTCAAAGTGAGAAATGTGGAAATCTAACAAATGAGGGACGCGTTGGCCCAAATCATCACTTCTGCACAGCCACAAAAGTGCTACTCAGAAGATCTTTACACCTTAATGCAGCCACCCTGTGCACGCAACCGCTGTCAGAGCAGTCAGGGTGTTCCTCAGGCATCAGATAAAGAAAAAAAAAAACAGAACCAGCAGAGGGACATCCATGAATAATTACAGTATGAACCACAGAAAAACGACAATCCCAAACATGGGATCGCAATGAGCTACTGATGGTTTGGCTTTCAAACCTGTTGAAAGAAGTTCTTACATTTCTAACAAGATACATGGAAGATTAATCTTAAATCTCACAATAACAGGTCAATAATTCACTCATGCAGGAGCTGAAACTCGGTTTCAAAAAACAAACCAAAACAAAATACAGGATGGTGTTAACATCTTATTTTGCAACGATGCTGAATGACTGCTCATAATTAGACTCTAATTGTGAGTTAATTGCACTGTGATCTGACTGGCCATAAAAAAGGGAGCCCGGAGTCCCATCTCAATGGGTGGAAAGATTAACCTTATTGTGGAAAACATAATCCCATTTCATGCCATTGAAATGATCGTATTAATTCCTGAAAATTTTTATAACAGCCAAGATGTGACACTTAAGCTCTAATGTCCATCTCCGGGGTGCTGCCTCATGGCTCCGGAGAGGATGGATGACTGGTTTGCCACGAGCAGGATCAACTTCTAAATCCTGACAAGTACTGCACTGTAAATTCAGACATAGTAAAGATAAGGTCTTCCTCACAGCTGTATTTTAATACACAGGCATCCACACTTCATGATTACCAAATGCAGTGCTAAAGAAAGATTACTGATTTGTAGCAAAATACGTCAGAAGCGGTGCAAAAAAGAGATTCTGCCTTTTTTTTGTTTCAGTAGTGACTAGTGCTGCACAACACTCAGGGTCAGTGTTGAAGATGGGCCTTCCAAATCTAAAATGCATGAACGCCTCCCAAGTTTTTGCACGGCAAATCTTTCGCTCCCACTTCAAATCCACCTGGGTCAAATGGAAAAACGACTTACAGAACTCACCATGCAAGTGACTGGCACTCAGCTACGCCAAGACTAAAGGAAAAGGCTTTTTGGAGCTTGTGTGTAACGCTGCAGAAGTAAACTCCTATGAAGAGCCAGAGCGCACTCTCTAAACAGCTTTTCCCTTCGCTGGCCCAACCAAGGCAGCTGCCCGCACGGTAAGACGGACTCAATCTCTGCCACATCTCGGGGATGCACGCACACACCAGCGCTCGCTCTGGGACTCTGCAATGCCAGGCACCGGCATAACCTACCTAGCGAGGGATGTTCACTGTCACCCGCTAACAAAGCGACGCTCTGCTTCCCAAAATTTGCTAAACTACTGAACACACAAAAATTTACAGATGCATCAACTCTGGGGTTTTTTTATGTTCAAAAAAAAAAAAAAAACCCCAAAAATCCAAGAGAGCAATTCCCTCACAAGCTCTCTCAGGAAAATAAAAGGAAAAGGTCCAAATACCAGCTCATGAAAACTTTTTGAAAGAAGCTGGTTTCATTCGACCGGCACATGCAACTGATTTCAACATTTCGCGATCTCCTCGTAGAGCAAACGCCAGCCTGACATTGAAGCGTTGAGTCACTGCACCATATTTCAGAATTTATCTTCGGGTCAAGTTAATGTTTGAAAAGAAACAAATGCAGCTGATAGCACTGGGTAAACAGTGACTGTTTCTGTTTGGGATCACGCCTGCTCCTGTTTGCCCTGTGTGGGGCTAAAAAAAAAAAAAAAAAAAAAAAACCCCAAAAAAAAGCCAAACCACCTCACAACTCCTCCCTGCTGTGGGACCATCCCAGCTGCAAAGTATTATGGAAATTATTAATTGCATAAACTGACCTCAGCCCCTCCTGGTTTCAAATCATCGGGTCATTTAGAGCTTGGGATCCTGAGACTTTTTCAGGGAAGCAAAGTGTTGAACGGAGAACTAAAAAACAATTTAAAAATAAGTGTGCAAACAGAACAGCTTTGACAGTTTCCCACACAAAGCTTGGTACAATTTGGCATAGGTCACCTAACCAAGGAGCAAAAAAAATAAAAGGTCACAATCTGAAATCTCTCTGAACGTGCCTATCTCTGAGAGAGAAAGAAAACCCAGATGCCTTGCTTTAACATATGGTCAAAATACCTATAATCAGGTACAGCCTCAATTCTTCCCTTGTGAAGAGCGGCAGGATAAACTTGTTCTCTTGCGCCAGATACATAAGAAGAAACAGTGTGTCTGATTTTATTATTGATTTATTCAAGTAAGCTATTGTGAAAAATGTAAAATGTACTCAAGGAAGCCACAATATTCACAATACAGCCAAGAAATCATTATGTTAAGGCAACACAAGCTTTACACAAGAATACGTGTGTATTCTTGTGCACCACCCATCTATTAATTCTATACTCACAGACCAAGTAATAATAAAACTGCGTTTATTAATGCCACAGGAGTTAATTGCCAATTTCATCAGAATTTAGGCACAGATGTAAGATGGAAACAGTCAGTCATAAAAGCATTACATGTTAACCGAGGTTTTTTCACACATTTGACAGTTCTGAAAGTTACTAAGATACATGGCAGCAGATTCTCCCTCTCTCTCCCCCAAAACCAGGCAACTATAGTGGTATATTTTTTTCCTCAAACGTAATACCAAAAAAGGGTGCATATGGGGAAAAGAAAGGAAAAGCTTCGTTAAAGTTCTTTAGCTTTCCTCACTCTTTCTCACAGGGTAAGGGAAGAACCGAGACATCCCATATGAGCAGTATTAAATACTGTTATTCCAATTAAGAGAATTCATATAGGTTCCCCCTCTTTGTACTTTGTGGGATCCTAGTCAAACTTACAACTCACAAAAGCAAGAAAAAATATTGCACGTGGACCTGTAAGTCTGTAAACCCTAGTTTAATGTTAAAGCCTGTGCATAGCCTGTTCCATCTATGTTTCACATCCTCGTCCCTGGTCTTCCACTAAGTGCAAGGTCAGAACAGTTATTTTCTCTGTTCATGCTTGCAGATGACTGACTTATTTATAGTAAATTTCCTGTTTTTCCAGCCTTGTAAATGTCATACAAAATAGACAAGGCAATAAAACGTATACATTTCCAGGCTACTATTACCCTAGCACTTCACCACCAGTCGATTAGGCACCAAGAACTGGGAAGAGGAGGAGAATCATAGTTAAAAATGTGTTTACAATCTTATCTTCACACTCCTTCGCTGTCTGCTCTAATGCTACGCACCTCCTGTTGAATGACAGTTCCCATCCCCGTAATGAGATTTTTAATCAACATAGAAGTAATGCATTTTAATTAAAACACTCTCCTTTTCTATGCTTATGATCCTGATCCACAAGGGAGTTCCCCGCTCTGCGCAGAACAGCATGCAGATGCCAGGCTATCACTGACAGGCACAGAGAACTGCTTTCCAGACCACAAAAAATACTTAATGATTTTTAAAAATATGTTTTTCTATTCTACATTCCTGTCTAATAAAGCATTAAAAAAAAAAAAAACACATGGAGGGGAGAAAGGGACAGCAATCAGGGGCTTGGTTTTGACCTCTGGATGAGGTCAAAAATGTTTGAGTGCCTGCCCTGATTCCAGACAGGGTTTTGAACCTTTTTCTCCCAACTTCCAGGAAAAAACCAACCCCGGTATGCTCAAACTCAGCTCTCTGCCCCTTCTTTTGACCATATCCTGGAGCTGAGACACACTTACCACTAAATTCTCTCATTTCTGGTGTATTGCCCTGACATGTTTCTATTTAGACTAACAAGTGTTTCCAAGATAACAAAAAGTTCAGTCACAAATTGCTGGGTTGGGAAGGTGGGTGTTTGGTGTTTGGGTTTTTTTGTTTGTTTTGGGGTTTTTTTTTGTTTGTGTTTTTTTGTTTGTTTGGGGTTTTTTTTGTTTGTTTTTTTGTTTGTTTGGGGGTTTTTTGGTTGTTTTTTTTTTTTTTTTAACACACCTTCCTCCATCCACCAACACCGATCACATTGCAACATCAGAAGCTGTACTTTAACACTTCTGCTAAAACAATCAGTATGCAAAAATAAAAAAAAAAAAACCAACAAAAATGCCTGCCTAGTTTCCTCATACTTTTCTCCATGCTTCTCTCCCCCTCCCGCCTGGGCAGGGAAACCAGCAGGCTCAGTTTCCCTCCCCACTTCCCAGTGAAGCCCAGAAAACGCAGCAGGGAAAATACGCATTGGTTTAAAGAAAACTGGTGGTGTTGAGAGTTCGACACTGTTTGCTGCAATATTTCTACTGACTCTTGGAAATGACTAACAACTAGCCATGCTTCGGATCATCGGCTCCGGGGCAGTTCTGAGCTCCATCGTCCCAGAAAGGGGAGCAGGTGGCGGAGGAGGATTGCACAGCACAGCTCAGCTCCTCTCCAACACCCCATCGCTGAGATTTGCTCCAGAGGTTTGACGGATGGCTGTGAAACAAGTGCCTGCAGCCCTCTGGCTCTGCTCATCAGTGAGGACAAGACTTCAGGTGACAGTCCTGGCCAGCCAGCCATAAATTTTGTCCGCAGCGACCAGTTGGATTGAAGCAAGTACAGAAAAAAACCCCTCTCACACCACCAGCCAACTTTGGGATGCATACATGTCTGGATGACAAATAAACCTTCCCCTAAGGAATCTCCTGGGCAATCCAAAGAAAACTTCCCTTCAATCTTCCACTTGGAGCTGACCCAGGGGTGCTCCTCCATCCCGCACACCTCCGGGTGTGCGGCCGCAGTCCTGCTCGTCCTGTCCATCCCACCACCCCCAGCGGCAACACTAACAGGGCACTAAACTCAATCTCTGCCCTGGAAATCACAAGCCCATTAGCCAGGCCTGTCACGCTAACCTGTTGAGCGACTGTTGAGTGTACACGGATGTGAAGTGCTGTTTCTCTGAGGTTGGTTTTTTTTTTTAATCTCAGATGGGAGGACTCTTCCCATCCTCTTCCCCAGCCAAACAGGAGAGCTACCTGTGCGTGCCTTCACCTGCGCGCTGCAGGGCTGGTTTGCCCTCACCTAGGGCAAACCAGAAGGGGGGGAAAAAAAAAAAAAGCAAACCTGAGCTGACAACCAGCCAGAGAGGGAAACTGCCCTGGCAGGAGGGTCACGGCTTGTCCCTTCCCAAGGTGGGCAGCCTGCAACCCACCGCTGCACTTTCGGAACAAGACTCTAGTCATCGCCACCCGCCAGCCCGGCTGCTCGGAAGGATGCTCAGCTGCTGGAGGAGGGAATCTCTCCCACATTCCCCCAGCTGCGGGTCTGCCTTGGCCGCTCCAGGGGTCAGCCGCGGACACGGGAATCCCCCGCGATCCCCGTGGGTGC
>NW_009648041.1:3669460-3704561 GCF_000708025.1 Charadrius vociferus | reverse complement strand
GGTGGTCGTTCCCCCCCCCATCCCCGCGCCCCGAGGAGTTCAGCCCCTGGAGATGCTCGTGTTTCAGGGGAAGAGGAATGGGGATCCTTCGTTTCCCCGGTGGGATTTCTAGGATTTTTCCAAGTTGCAAACTTCTGGGATGGCTCCTCACCTGTGCTTTCCCGGGGGTTATTCCGGGAGAGGACACGATGAAGTTCGATAGGAGTCCCCAGGAAAAACTTGCACAAGTCCATCACTAAAGTCACTAAAATGGAATCAAAGCGCTTGCGTAAGGCTGAGTTAAAGCTGCGCTCATATCCTTAGTTCTCCACTTCTCCATATTTCAGTGCTTGAATCTGCGATGTTAATTACGTTCTCACGTGTTATTTTCCCCGCGTAATTGTTCAGAAGCTGGACAGACCTACAGCGAGCCCCGTCTGCCGGGGAAAGGCACGTGCGTCCATTCATTTGTCCTTGGCCACAACTCTTCAAAGTTACCCAGAACTGGTGCAAAACTCAAAAGGGGAAAATAAGTAAGCGTGCACGTACCAGCTGTCCCTTCCAGGTCATGCTCCGCGCTTCCAAACCTGAAAGCCAGGCCTCATTTTGAGCAGTCTTATGCATGACCGAACCCCTTCCAGCAAGGAATTCAGTTGTCAGATGTGTGCGTGCCCTATTTTGCTGCTAATCGGGACTGAGAAGTGACACAGGGAAACAAAGAGCCCGGGCTCGCTCCCCCGCGCTGCCCTGACGCTCGCTCTGCCAGTACAGCCCGCAGACTTTCGCTGCCGTCCGCGATGCTCTCTCGTCTCACATCTTTCAAGCCATGCGTGTACTGAAATGAGCTGCGACGCAGTAGAGCCGGCAGGCTCGGGGAGCTCGTGTGCGATAGCCGGGGATGGAGCTCAGCCTGACGTCCCCCGGTGCTGGCTGAGCTCACAGACCTAAGAGGGGTGATGGGGTACCTTCCCTGCCCTTACATCTGTGCTAGATGAAGTGGGGGAGCCTGTCCTTCCCCACAGCCTGTGTCCCCATCGCTCCTTTCCCCCAGCTGAGATCCCTCATATGGCTGTTTCGTAAAATCCCGGTGGCTGCAGGCGCTGCTCGGCAGCGGCAGAAGCCGCGGTCTCTGGCCCGAGTGGCACAGCCACCTCCAGGCGAGGGAACAGGAACACTTTGTCCAACGTCAGGCAGCACAGCAGTGAGTCAGCTCCGTCCCCTGTGCCTCAGGCACCTCTCTCCAGGGAAGCAGATGGGATTGCCAATGCTCACAAAGTTGGAATAAGTACCTGAGCCCCTTCCAAGGAACGGGGCAGCGCCTGACTTCCCGGGCGTGAAGGGCAACTGCAGAAGCGGACTCATGAAATTCAAACCACCTGCTGTGTCTAGCCCTTGTTTTCTTCCATCTCTCCAAGAAGTTTCTTTCCATTTGGAACTTTAATACTTAATTTTCACACTTAAGGCCGTGCTCATCCGCTATGTTTGAGCAGCAGTAACTGCCTTACGCCTCCTTGCACTGGCTCTGTAACCTGCTACCCCATTTGTCACTTTTAGGATCATGGCACAATTTTTACTGTTACCTTGATCAGTAAAAACTGGGCCAGTGATCAGGCTAAATCCCCCGAGGGATAAGTGCTCAGGAGGCCCACGAGCCCTGAGGAGCGGCACCATGACTAGCGGGGAAGGGTTTCTCTCCCATCTGCGTGCCAGCTGACAGTTGTGTCACACGCGTGAGCTCACGGCGCAAGGAGACTCTTGTTCACAGCTGAGAGCTGGGTGTGACGTATTTTCATCACCATCATTTTGCGGGATGTGTTATGTGACAGCCCTGCTCAGCTAAAATTCATCTGGGATCCATGTGAGTATCACATGAGCTGTGGCTGCCCTGAATAGATCTTACAGAACGACTCATGCCTCATGGAAAAATTTTGGAAAAAACACCATCTAGAAAAACAATTTTGCTAGTGAGATTTATGAGCCGACAGATTTCCAAGGGCCACGTTCTGTTTGCTTACAAACACTGCAACACTAATGCGAGCGTGAGCTGTTCCGGGCGTAATCCTAGCGCCGTACTCGTGTCCGAGCCACTGTGTTCCCAAAATTGTTCTTGCTGGTAATTAACAAAACCCGCAAACCTCAGCCAGAACTTTCTCTTAAGACTTTCCCTTCAGTTTTCCTCCGTGACCAACTTCCTACCGTTTTATCTCCCAGTTGCACCCAGCAAGGACCAGTTGGTCAAGCCTTCAGTCAGGATAGCTCTAGGTGCTAGAAGCTGGCATCGCTGGTAACAGCTCAAGTATAGCCAAGATTTTTCGTTGTCCTCGTTCCTCCTGCCCAGCAGCTCACTGCTGCAACAAGATGATTTCCGGACATCGCTGCTCCAGCCACCTCTGTTAAAGAAGCCCTTGGTCAGCCATTAACGGTGCTGAGCCGGTGAGCCGTGGCAGGGCTGCTCCTGCCCAGAAGAGTCCCTGACACCAGCCCGATAGATAATCAGGTCATCACACCGTACAAAAACAAATCTTTGCATTCCAGCTGCGCAGCGTGGCCTCTCTCCCAGGGGAGGCTGGTCCTGCCTTTGCAGGGAACAGATTTAATCATTAAGAGACCGTCTTCATCTCTGACAACCGCAGTTCTAATAACAATACCCTCCTTTTTGCACGGGTCTTGAAGTGCTTTATGAATGTTAATTAATGAAGCTTCACAGGGCACCTGGGGAACAACTGAACGCTGACACTGCGCAGGGAGAAGCTCAGGTGCATCCCTTGCCCGAGCCAGGCTGGCCGCAGCCATCCTGCCTCACCTGCACCGGCTGGTCCGGCATCATCTCACGCAGGACGGCACGCTCTTAACAGATCAAAGCCCACAATGACACTAATAAAACCCAATTTGGGCTGGCTCAGAGCTTTAAGCAGAGCCCAGCTCCCTTACTCTGTTCTCCGCAGTCACCGTGGTTTGGTGGCCAATCTGTCTCCTTTAATCTGTTGGTAGGAGTGGGCTGGTGTTTCCTTCCTCCTTCAGAAGGTTCTCTGCATGCTTTGGGCCCCGCTGCAAACACACGACAGCAGCTAAAATGCTTCTTTCAAACAGGATATCAACCCGTGGTCCTGGTCTCATAAGCACCTCTGAAATTTCACGCTGCGGCCTGGATTTCAAAATGGGTCAAAGCTCCCCCAAGCATCACGTCGTTCTCTCAGATTTCCTACTAAAACTTGAGAAAACCACATTTTTACTTGGTTTGGGATAAAAAAAAAATATGTCTAGTCACTGAGAATGTTGTGGATTTATGGCAGTACAGAGCCATGCGCTCCCACCAGAGCGCGTAAAAAAAAAATAATGATGAGAATGATTAAGACTACAAACAGAAGTACAGATTATTTAAGACAGCAGAATTTATTCTTAATTTCCAGCTAAAACCCAAACCCTCAATACTTTGACATCACAGGCCTCGAGGCTTTGAAATGAGTATGTGGATCTTGGGAGAAAAAGGGGCTTTAAACAGGGTCCAGCCGTTCAGACACTGAGGTTTCCTGTTGGTACGCTCACACTACCAGCATCTGTCAGTAGGAAAACCACGTATTTCTGTATTTCCCAAACAGGAATTGTTGTTCATAGTAGTCCCACCCAACTTTTATCAGAGAAGAACTTTCTATGTGGCATCCAGCATTTCTGGAGAAGCTGGTACTGCTCTCTGGTAGCAAGGAGGAGCCAAGATGACACTGCTTTGAGTCCTGGCCCGGGCAAATGATTCAACCAATGACCCAACTCCAGATACTGACTGAACCCTGCACGTGTCGAAAACCTCCCAAGTGTCAGGACATGAGCAGTTCTGGTTAGAGCCACAGGGCAGCCAGCCTGGACAGGTACTGCCTAAGGTCGTTCACAGAGTTGGGCCAGCGAGCTCCATCCCCAAAGGCAGCACCTTGCATGGGACATCTCTAGCATCCCACAGCAGGGTGGCTGGATCCCATCCCACGGCTCGCTCCCCGCAGGGCGTCTGTGACCACGTGTGACCACGGGATCCTAGGAAGAATAAGGCAACTCACCCCTTACTGGGATCCCCTGTGTCACCTTCCTCGACAATTTATTTCAATAATATCACGCACAGTGGAATATAAAGCTGAAGATCAATCTCATAACCATATTAAGACACTCTGGGGTGTATTTTATAGGACCATTAATATACTTCTAGGGTGGTTAAAGTCACACACAGCATAAATTAATGACTCCATAAAACATGCTCTGTCATATCTTATGGCTTAAATAACACACAACAGACCGGGTATATTGGGATGGTGTTGAGCTTATTGGGTGTAAGCACAAGGGCACAGAGTGACCACCTGGCAGCAGGTACACCCTCCCAGGGATACTGGCCTTGGGGTGTCTTACAGATAGTCTGAAACCAACAGTCACCATAAAAAGTGAGATACTTAAAAAAAAAAAAAAAATCCTACACAATTAAAAATTGTAGATCTCATTAACTTTCATCAGCATTTGTGCTCCCTGAGTTTATTAGTCTTTTCCAGGCGTCTCTCCCCTGCAGAAGCCGTTGCTGTTCCAGGATATGATTGCTGCGGGTGCGGCTTTTTGGCAAAGAGGGAGTCAGGCTGCTCCCGGCCTTGGAAAGCTCCCGAGAAGTCCGGAGCAGAGGGGAGAGGGTACAGCCTGTTGGCTACAGCAAGGATCAGACTGGCTTTGCAAGGGAAGCTGAGCCACATGTTTCAACTTTTGTGAATTTCAGGCAGATTTTATGGGAGTGGAGGTCTGGTACAGACAGCAGCACTTCCAACCACTATTTCCAAAAAGGGAAAAAAAAAAAAAAAAGGAAGAGAGAAGTCTTGACATTTCTAGTCTTTCTTAACTATGATCTAGTCACAGGAGGAGCAAGTTCCTGCCCCTAGTCTGGTAGATATTAAGTCACATTCTTCCCTAGGAATTTTTCTTTTGCTATTTTAATGGTTCCACATGAGTTACCAGAGACTTTTCAGTAGACAATAGCTCTACCCTGCTAAGATAAGCTATCCCAATCCATCTGTCTCAGCTGATAAACCTCCCCCCTTTCTGCTTCTGCTGCTCAAAAAGGAAAAGGGCTCACATTTGTGCTCAACTCAACTGCCCAAGGCACCAACACACACCTAAACTCACTTCAGACCCCCAAAGTCTCATTCTCTCTTCCTTTGTGACCCTCCTCCTTCCCTCTGCAGATACGTGGAGAGCCACGTGGCACCCTCGAACTCCACCACCAGCTCTGCTGAGGGTGATGGAGATGCTGTTCCCTGTCCTTTCCCTGCTTTCTATGCAGTACCACCACTCTGTCCCATGCTCTGTATCTCCTCTCTATTTTCTCTATGTATCTTCAATGCATAAAACTTGCTATTCGTTCCCTCTAAAAATCTTGAAAACTGACAGGAGACAGTTAAATCAGGAAAGACTTCTGCTATAAGTCTTTATGGCACCATAAAGAAGAGGCAAAGTCTGAACCTTTCAAAGATGCTGCCTGTTGAGTAAGGCAATAGTCCCTTGTGATGGATGTGTATTCGAGTCTGATGGCTTAAATGTAGACAAAAAGCAGGAAGAAAAAGCTTGGAAAAACTCACCTCTCCCCATAGCACAGCCTGGTTCAAACAGCTTGTGTGGAGCTAATTAAAGGTGTCAATCTTGTGATTTGGTTTGAAAATAAAACTAGCCACAAAGGCTCAGCTTCCCAAAACTAACTGGCACATGGGGTTGAGCCAGTGCAGTATCTTATCCACCAGCTCCACTATGCAGGGTTGGGTTGGTTTTTTTTCTCAAAATAAAGAATTGAAGCACAGAATATTAATAGCAATTCTGTATACAGCATAAACAGCAGAAATCCCTTTCCACCCAGTAAAAATTCTGAATGGGAAAAAGATTTCTATGATAGGGAATTGACTTCATCCTTACAAAAAAAATTGCCCAAGTACCCTCAATAAGATTAAAAGAACTGTATTAATAAGTAGCAATAAGGCACGATGATGGTACAAGATGAGGTTTTGGGAAGGAGTCCCTCCGGAGCAGTATCAGGGTGCTCTTCCTTCAACAGCGAGGAGTAGCTGGGAGGTCCCTCTCTGGATCATAATTATAATTCTGGCAAAAGTCACGACAGACAAGGCAGCAACACACAGCACGGCCCTGATCCTGCAGCCATCTGGGGACCGGCTTCACTTTGCTCATGAGAGTAATTTACAGGCATCAGACAAGCCACATGTGTAAGGCTGAGCACACACATAAATGTTCTCAGAAGCAGAGCCAATTAACACACCACAAGATATCACTCAGTGATTTAGAAGATATACAAACCCCATCTTGCTTTTTGAAGCACTGAAGCAGAAGAATTCATGGTGGTGTCTGATGCTGTATCTTCACAGAAAGGTCCCTGATAAACTTACTGCTTGCTGATCCCGCAAGAGCATCTTTAAGTTAAAGCAGTATCTACTGCATGGACGAGCTTGGTCCAACAAAAGCAGCATCTTGGATACGAGGCGCTACCCCTGCAGTGCCATACCCCCTATGGAAAGATTACGATCATCATTACTATTTATATATAATAACAGCCAGAAGCCTTGGCTGGGATACATGGCTCCCAGGGCTAACTCGGCCAAACATAAAGGGAGATGCTCCTTTTCTCCAAGCAGCTCCAAAGAGGGATTCGGGTCCTGGGAGCAGGTCAGTGGCAGTTGGGATTAGGATTCCTGACTCCCCGCCTGGCGTCCTAATATTAGCTCGCATTGTCTCCCAGACCGTCTCGTCATTCTTTCACATGAACCGCAGGCCCGAATTAGCATGTCTCGCTGCATAATCTGCCAGCCCGTCCTGTGTGCTAAATTAGTCGGGGACTGAACAAACATCATGGGAACAGCTCTCGTATAGCGTATGTGGGCTAAGTTATTCCTACAGCATTGTTTGCTCTACGTTTTCCTAGCATCATCGCAGAAGCATGATGGGCCAGATCCTGGAGCTGTCGGCTATCCGCTTGTCCGTGCTCCAGCCTGGTATTGCTCTCCAGTGCGGCGCAGAGATGAAAGCCAGCTCAGCAGCGGCTCTGCTGGGAGCCGGCTTTAGGAAGAAGTGTTAACAAATAGACTCCAGTTGGGTGGCAGATGAGCAGACCGAGCAGCGAGTGGCAGCACTAGGGCTTGTACCACCGCCAGCCCATCCTCATGGCGCACGTCAGCCTCCTTGGTGTGGTATTTACAAGCTTCCTTCCTTGTTTCGTATTCAGCGACGGGCTGATCGCTTTTCGTCTGCCACGTGGGCTTCTTATCTCGTCGTGTCCTCCAGCTGGGAGCTCAGGGCTGGCCATAAAAACATACAGCACCCGGCACAACGGGGCTGTGGGCTGATGGTGTTTCGAGCCAGTGCCCGCAGAGAGTTTCGGTTGGCTTCGAGTCAAGCTCCTCCTGCTACCAGGGGCCGATGGCATTAATTTCCACCACATTCATTACCCTCGCGTGGAGCAACCTCCGCCTCTGTGGAGCGGGGCTTTAATTGGAAGCAGAGAGATATGGGGAAATTGCAAAAAATCCCATCTTGACTCTGGGTCGCTCAGTAAATAGCCACCACCTCCTCCGCGGGCAGGAGAGCGCTTGCAAGGCATGGAGGGTTAAGCAGAGCAGCAGGTAAAATGAGCAGGGGAGGGCGTGGGAGAGCCTGGACCTCCAGGGACCAGTCACAGGACTGGTTTTATAAGGTGCATGCAGGGTCTTGGACAGCAGCAAGTGAAAGACAAGCGACTCATTGAATATTATCCCTTTCTGGCAGCAAGATCAGTGCAGTCAATTAGCTGTAAAATCTGAATCATGTCTCTGGCAGACAGGCTCAAAGAGGAAGCAGCTCCACCTTCCCGTTCTGCCCAACGGAGGTCAAAGCGTCCACTGCACAGTTCTGCCGACAGCAGCTTGCCAGACCCGTCACCAGCAGCCACCGCAGCGGGGATAAATCAGAATATTGCTCCTGGCACGCAGCGGGGACAGCTCAACTCCCAGTCCTCAGCATGAGGTCATGGAGGTTTTCCACAATCCTAAGACCACTCAGCAAAACACCGTGCAAGATGCCCATCCATACAGCACCACGTATGGATGGACATCATCTCTCCACCCATACAGCACCACGTATGGATGGACATCATATCTCCCACGCATCCTTCAACATCACTTTACTGTGAGGCTCATTTCTTTTCTATTGCTCTAGAATTAAGTTTTAATGCTCCTGACTTGCATGAAATGAGCTTTTAGTTGAAGATCCGGATCCATGGAAACAGAATTGTTTTGCACAATGACAGACACAGTCCACTGCCCAGCAGAGGACCAAAACTGGGAGAAAGGAGCCCATCAGAGGATGACCTGCAGTGAATTACTCATGCTTGCTCTTGGGAGCTGTTGCTCCCTGATGACTGGAGACACGATCTGAAGCAATAGAGTTGTCTTTGCGTTTCTAATATGCTGGCTATAACGCTGCCTCCGGCATATATGTTCCCTGTTTCTGCCTCCTGTGTGTGTCACTGGGCCCCACATCCAGCCTTACCAGCTGGAGACGAGTTGTCTTTGTCCTCCACAATGCAACAGGGATTAGACTCAAGGAATATTAGTGAAGTAGAAGGCTTGCGTTGGACAAGGGCCAATTTCAGCGTGTCGATAATTTATAAAAGCACATTGCTCTCCAGCCAAGCAAGTTTCAGTTCCTAGATGATTCAGCAGCAGCAGCGCTATGAGGAAATATGGATGTGAAAAGTCCCCGTAGGAATTCTTGTAAAATTCTACATTAAAATAAAATGCCCTGAGCCCAGCACTAGGATGGAAATTGGGAATTAAGGATCATTCCCTCTGTGTCTGTAGGGACTCCTAAAGGCTGGGAAATTTCAAGGTGGGAGGAGGAGAAAGTGCAAAGGCAGAAACCAGAGAGGGGGAAGACTCTGGGGTGGAGAAGGAAGGGAAATACAGCTCTGGGGTTTGTTTTGGCCACTTTGCAAGGGCTGCAACTCTGTTGTTACTGAAAACAAGAAAATAATCTGTGCAGGTAAGGGAAAAACATGAGTGAGAAACCTCTAAAAACGTTTTCAGAAGGCAGCCTGGGAAATGGGAAGTATAAAGAGCCAAGGAGAGCTCCAAAACCCATCTGAGCACTTTGGGTTTTGGATGTGATCCATATCTATTTTAAAAAAGGATGAGAAAAGGAAATATAAAAGGAAAAGTACCACACAACTGCCCAGTGCAAATTAATTTCTGAAAGGGCATGGCAAGCCAAAGATGAAATATTCATCTCTTCATCTCTTCTGACCTCTTCCAATTCATTATCCTAATGTGAGCTTCAGTACCACAGTTAGCTTTTGCCTGCATGCAAAGTCAGCAGAGACCAGACGGCACTTGCACAAGGTGTAACAGCTCTTCTGCACAGATTTCAACGGGAGATGGAGTGAAGGAGGCTAAGAGCTATAAAACCACTGCAATGGCACTAAGTAACTTCAAACATAGTTACTGGACAAATTCCTAGTTGCTCAGAAACACTTCCCAAGACAGAACACGTCCCCCGCTCCCCGCTTTTATCATTTCACTCCGACCCCCACTCGCCCTGCCGTGCCCAGCAGCGCTTTGCAAGGTCGAACGGCCATTTCTGAGCAACCCGAACCGAAGCAGCCTCTTCCCCTCAAGTGAGGTTTTCCAGTGTGCACCTGGCAGAGACCCCCCGCTCACCTGCGTGCGTCCTTGGCAGCCGCCCCACAGCTCGAGACGCTCAGCATCCTGCAGGATGCAACCCTTGCATAAACCCAACCCTGCCCGCCTCCCCGACCTGCCGTGTGCCTGCCTTTACTGCTGTCAGTTGCCCACACAGGCAGCAATTTCATCCTTCCTTTCATAAAGAAAATTCATTTACCTTTTACAGTGCAGCACAGACCTGATCCTCTGTTCTTACATCCATGGGAATCCTACCATGGGGGCCCTGGCAGCCAGGGCTGGCTGCTCTACTCAGCCTATTGAAATTCCCTGTATTTTAAGCCTTCCTGGTTTTAATTGCTGCTCAGCGCTGACATTTCAAAAGGATGCTTCTTTGCTGCTTCTTTTGTGTAGAGCCTGTTTGTGTTGTTTTTGGTTGTGTTTTTTTTTTTTTTTTTTTTGCTCACTGCTGTCTCTTCCCTGGAGCCCTTGCTAATGAATGCCGCATGCTGATGACCCCTCCATTATAAATAGTTTAATATTTTTAAATAAATATGGGATGGTGCCATGATTGTGTGGGTATTTCATCTAGCCTGCAGCACGAGGAGCTGGAGCTGACAAAGGCAACCGCAGCTTTATTTGTCACTCTCTTGCTTGTTTGTCATAGAAAGCAAAGAGAAGGGGCCAGGACCCTGTACTGCGGCGTACAGCAGCAGATGTGTTATTCGAAATGTATCACAAGGAGCTGCTCCTCATCCTCGTGCAGCAGATGGCTGCAATAAAGAGAAAACTTTCGGGTTGTTATTCGGTTACTTGCAGTCTACAGGGCTGCGAAACTATTAGCTGAACCACAGAGTGAATCAGAGGAAGGTACATGGCCGGGGGGGGAGGGGGAATTCTGTTATATGGTTTTTTTCACTGCACTGCAACAGAATTAACACATTAGCCTGACATTTGGCTGATATAATTTATTCCTAATTTGGGAACAAAATTTATCCTGAGCAGTAATATTAAAATTCAAAACCCAAACCAATAGTGACAAAGGAGAAGAGAAAGGGAATGAGCCTGAGTTCAGGTCAAATTTTGCAACATGCTAATGAAGTTTTCAGCCCATCAATTTCTGTGTTCCTAATTTCCCTTCTTTCCTTCTGAGTGTATCCAGATCTCGGCTATATGCAGATCACGTGGGCTAGATGAAAATTCATTTGTCCCTCACCACCAGCTTCTCAGGCAGTAAAAAGCTCCTAGAAAGTTCAGATAGTACCCGAGGATTGCCTGCACCCAGGCAACTCCCAGGTGGCATAGAGCCAGAACTGATGCTCCACATCTTCCATTCCCAGCCTACGATTTTACCGAGGCATGGGGTGTGAACAGGGACTGCTGCCAACGCTGTAATTTACAGCAATGCAATCCATCCCCATGGACAAGGAGGAGCGGCGATAGCTGATACCAGCTGTTCCCCAAATGTTTCCACTGACAAGTCTGCTTCTGGGCTTAAAAATCCAGCTTCCAGATTTGAGAAACCAACTTTTGTGGTTGCAAGCTTCCTCCTGCAGCCGAGCATCCATCAGGCTCATTGCGCTGCTGCCTCCTCGCTGGGCTCCTCTCCCTCACGCCCGCTTTCCTCAAGAGAGAGAGGGTGCACAGCCAGCCCCAAGGATGTGCCCTCCTGCCTGTTGCAACCCACCCGACTCAGATAAACACCTTCCCCCCTCCTTAAGTAGCCATCTGAACTCCAAAGTGCCGAGTCTAAGCCCCATTAGCCTTTCTCCCTTTGAGCCTGGCTCGCTGGAGAACCACTCAGCACGTGCACGCCGTGGTCCTTTTCCATGGAACAGCAACAATTAAACAGTCTCATGCAAATGGATGGGCAATGAAGGTCATGGTTATTTTTAAGCGACTTTACTCTGAGATTAATGAGGAGGCAGTCTGAAGCTATACACAGCCTCTTGCTTGCTGTTGCTGACCTCTTTCCTCCCTGTGCAGCTTCCTTCGATGGGGTAAGTGAGGATGAGTCTTCACACACGCCAAACCTCCCCGTCACACACGCATTTACCCCTGAAATGGAGAGTGCTGTGCATTAAAACACCGTGCCTGCGTGGTGTGGGCTACAGCTGTTGATATTAGGAATGACAGGGCAAATGGATGCCCTCAGGAGGAGCAAAAGATGGCCAGCAGCTCTCCTGCCCCTGGACTCAGAGTGAAGAGAGGCAAAAAAGTGTAGTGAAAGAAAGCCTTGCAAAGAAAACAAAAAAAAAAACCAAACTAGCTTTGCAGAGGGCAACGCGGCATCTGCCTCAGCCCGAGAGCTTGAGTGTGAACTGAACTCAGAGGAGAACAGCAGAGAGGTATAATTACCTAATTGCCTCTAAATAGTGTCATTTATTAAGTGTTTTGCATGGTGCCGTGGCCTCTGGAGGAGACGGTCCCTGCCCTGGGCAGCTCTCCTCTCGCCACCCTGCCCGTCAGACCAGCACCCCTAAGCCAGGAGGGTGACAGTCCCCGAGGAGCCCACGGCCCCTGCACTGCCTGCCTTTCCTTCCCCCTCTCCTCCTCTCCCCAGTGGGGAAACACTTGCATTTGTTCTGGTTCACTAACTGCCTGAATTTATATATACATATAAAAAAAATAATCAGAATTTTCCTGTAGATTTAAGCTTCCCCTGTGAGACAGGGTGGGCATAAGTTCTATGTTATTAACCGCTGGAAACCAAACCTGAGAGCATTGATTAAGAAAGTGGAGGGGTGGGAAATAAACCATTTTTCCCATAGTTTCTGAACTGCAGTTCACAAAACATTACATTTCTAATTATAAGCCCAGGAAGTTTTAATGTAAAAAGTGACTTATGAGACAGTATAGGTTTTTCTGCTCATTAAAATATCCCCTGAGTATAATTTCCTTGCCCTTAATCCTGAACCTTAAGGTTTTCACAGGTAAGTAGGCAATTAACACAAATCTCTCTCGATTATACAGTTCTTGCAGCGTCGCAGGTCTGGCTGTGCTGGAGCTGGATGCTGCGCTCCCCCAGATCCCTTTGGGTAACAGGGCAGCAGCGCCCGGGTACCCTGTGGCATCCCTGGATCACAGACCGCAGCGCGCTGGAAAGCTGCGTCCTTGCTCAGCTATGGTCAAGGGAAAGGATTTCTAACCAAAATACATGGGAAACCTTGAAGGTGATACATGGAAACAGAGGGCCAAATTTTTGAGGACGTTGCTTGCCCAGTGCTGCAGATCTGCCCTAAACATCATCTTTTCTCCAAGCAGCCAAGCGATACCGACGACTCCGTATCATCACAGATACCAGTGCTGTAAAAAGCCTTCCTGGCAAGCTGGGGCTGGTGGTAACAAGAAGATACTCAGCTCTCAGTTGGCTTGAAGCAATTCTCCTCTACTCTGCGGTGTGCATCAGGGATGGGTTTTGTGAAGCCAGCTACCTGGTGGGGAGGAATAAGGTTGTCGAGCAGGTTTGGATCCATGGAGAAAACAAGTCCCCTTGCTACCAGGCCTCCAAATGAATTGTCTTTGCTTCTGCAATGCAGGGATCTGACTGGTTCCTCTCAAACACTGGGAATCTCAGTCCTGGCAACAAGTCAGTCAACCTCCAAGCAGCCTCAGAAGAGGAGACATAGGTGCATTACATCAACCCAAGTCCCATTTTTAGCACCTTGCACTCGGAGGTGCAGCTCGAGGCGTGTTTCACTTAAAAAGTAAAGACTTTCTGTGAATTATTTCCAATTTAAAGGAGAAGGAATGGAGTTATTTGCCCAGATTTATACACCTCACCAAGGCCAAGCAGGGCTTAACACCCAGAGCGTCCTCCTTCCAGCCCTGCTTGGCTGACTGACAGCCTCCTTTCCCCCTGCGTTTGAAGTGTGAATACATTAAGTTCAGGGTTTTTTGCATCTATCGCAACAAATGCAGTCATATGCGCAAATGTAAGTGGTGCGAGGCAGGCGAGGCTGGAAGTAGCTTTCTCTTCATGTGGGAAGCAAATTTCCCCTATTTACCCTACAGCCTTCTGACCCTCAGGCACGTCAAACCAGCACAGCCGGAGTGGGAAGCATGGCAGGAGAATCCTCCTTCTCCAGCCCTAACACAGGGTCCAAATCCCAGCTTCAGAGGAGCTGAGCACGTTTCTCCAACACCCAAGGAAGGGACAAGCATCACCTTGCAAAGCCCTCACCTCCACCACCCGGTCCATGACGCAGCTCCAAGAGCAGGACCTGCTGTGTCAAGGGACAGCCCCACGGGACAGCGAGGGCTGCGGCACCCACAGCCACTGCCTGCCCCGGCAGCCAGGGACCCCAGCTCTCCTCTCCTGCCCCAGAGCCTGTCCAGATGCAGGGTCCCCCTTCTCCCTCCCAGCCAGAGCTGGGCACTTTGCTCTGGGGACTTTGTGATGTTTGCTCCAGCCCACCCTGAGTGGAGAGAAGTGTCCTGTCCCTAAGGGAAGCTCCATCACACCAAGCCGTGCGCAAGCAACTGCTGAGCACATAACAGCAGCTTTCCTACACGCCACTGCCAGTAACTAACTCATTTCCCTCTGAAGTTGAGGATGAAAAATAAGATGTAAAACCAAATTATACTCTGTTTATGTACATAATTCCCTGTGCATCTGGATGAGAGCATGCCCGTGGCCTATATTACGCTGCATCTGATTCTCATTAGGTGCTTGCGATTCCTTCTTGATAGGGTTTTATTGCTCTCCGTGACACACGGAGTTATAGCCAGGCTGTTTACTCTCTGCAACTGCCCTGGTGCCGTCACCGACCGCTCAGCCCGCCGCAACCTGCTCCCAGCACATCCACAACACCGTTTCTCAAATGACAGCCCTGTCAGTTAATAGCTAGAAATAAAGCCAGAGCTCTCCAAAGTGAATTTTGTAAATTGGCTGCTGGGGCTTTATTTACAGTAACCGAGACCAGAGCACAGGACAAACTGACGGCAGAGCCCGCACATGGCCCCAGCAGCGGAGAAACCCTCTGTTGCACCGGCCGATGCTCTGGAACCTGCCAGTACCTGGAGCTTTTCTTTAGGAGTTAAACTTTGTATGACTATGACTATGTTGCTTGACTCTGTGGGCAACTTTCTAAGACAAGATATTTTGCAAAATATGTTTTTCTTTTTTTGTGAATTACCCCACTCCCCGCTCTCCCGCGCATCGTAGCCTCATCTATGTACAGGAGCAGATTACAGCACGTTGCTGGGTGAGCAGGGAAGGAGGTGCAAAGGGAATTTGGCTGACTGGGTTTTAAGCCTCATCTTAAGCCATTTTAGTATTTCGTTCTTCAGGATCTTGATTTCACCAAAGAAATTAATGTTCTGGGATGTGCACAGAAGCAGACCAAGTTCTTTCCTATATTCATTGTCACCTTCAATCAAGAGGAACATTATCAGATAAAGCCCTTGATGCATACCAGAAACATCTATCTAGATAGTATTCCTGCTTGTAAAATGCAGATTTGCCTTGCAGTAAAAATCCATGCAGTAATCAGCAAGAGAAAGATATACTTACAGATTTCTTCTACTGGCAAAGGAACAGGAGAGCTACAGATTACTTTAAATCACAACTCTTCAGCGAGTGACAGAATTACTCTCAAAGAATCAAAACCTTAACTTTCCACTGCTAATACAGCAACAAAATACATGGATTTAAGCAAAAAAAACCCCTCACAGAACCCAACCCAAACATTTTTTGATGCACAGCTGTGATCTCTTAGCAGTCCTGATTTTCTGTTAGTCTCTATGTAACCAGCTCTTGTAGACAAAAGGATAGGTAGAAAAAAAAAGACACCACTAGCATTCTTAATTTTCGGTGTCCCTCGAGAAGTTCAGTATCCAAAGTTTTCAAAGTTCAAAATTGATTTTTTTTTTTTAATTGGAGCTGTACTCTAAAAATATTAAGTTCTATATAATGCTAAGTAAAGGGAGAGAAAAAAAAAAAAAAAAAAAGTACTTTTTACCTCCTTTATGGCTTACAGGAGTAGAAATGCTCTGCAGGACCATAACAGCACCTACCAAACCCCACAGAATCTCTGGGGATACAGCAATTTCTGGGAACATCACCTGGGCTGCCAACTCACTGCACAGGAGTCTAAAGTCTAACTTGCACAAGGTCTTCATCCTGCTCCTAGTTTTCCTCACCCCCGCCAAGAGATGAGGTTCTGGGACCCTGCACTGCCTTTATATCCCTTATCAGCAACCAGCCCAGCACCCAGTGGCCAGTATTAACTCTATTAAATTTATAAAGCAATTAGAACTGGGTGAGCAATGCCAAAAAATCTCAGTGAAAGTCCTCTCAGCTTTTTAAACAAATTCATTCCAGCTGGGTTCACACTCCTAGTGCACCAGCTTCCCGCACAGATCCCAGCACAGGAGGTCAGGAGCAAAAATGGCTTTGGAAGGGGTGAATTTTAAGTGAGAATTAGAAGCTGTATGCAAATCCTGAGCTTAAGTGAGGGTCCCTGCAAACAGGAAACACTCATAGGCCATGTGAGTTAAATGGCTAATTAAATCAGCACAAGTGTTGGGTCTGTGAATGAGCTATGGGTCAGGGATTGTGGAAAAAAAAAGCATTCATGGAACTGATTAATTGAAGGGAGTTATGATCTGTCTACAAATAATTCAATTGAACAATTAGAGCTGGGCAAGGAAATGTTTTTGTGCGTGGAAGATTTTGAAATATTTTTTTGCTTTAACTCAGGACAAAAGAAATGCAAACTGAAAAGGGAAAGAAAATTCAGACAAGGTCCATCCTCAATCTGCTTAGATTAGTTTGAAATGTGTCATTTCCTCTCTGGCTTTATTGTAATTCTGTTTTATAATTCTTTTACCTTTGAATATGAAGAACATGGTTCAGACTGGATATCTGGAAATTACTTTCATTTTAGGCATTAAAAATATTTCAAAGTGTTAAAAAAGCTTTATCAAAATGTGTCTTTTCAAGGTGAAAAAGACATTTTCAACAAGTCAGCATTAGTTTTTGGGGAAAACAAAATCTTCTAGTTAAAAATCCGTGACCCTCTCAGTCCTTTATCCATTGCATATTCCTGAGCTTTAAAGGCAAGAGCCTTGGAGGAGGTCAATTTTTCTTAGTTACCTTAAATGAGACAACCCATCGAACAGCATTTATTAATTATCCAGGCACTGGAAACAGAGTAGGGCCAAGTGAAGTGGGACAGGAGTCCACATCTCCCACATCTCCTCAGTCCACCGCTTTTCTTCTTCTACTTATCTTCGTTATCTTAAATGAGATATCAGTCAAAATCCAAGCGTTTCTCCAAAGGCAGGACTGGGGAGATAAGATTTCGGTTGACTTATCAAAATTGCGATGGGTGGCTCAGTTTCCCGTGACAACAGGCTGTGACACAAACAGGGCACGAAGGCAATAAGGTTCCCCACTCTCTGAAGACTGAAAGTGAACTAATGTGCAGTTGGCTCTGGAGGAAACACCAGTGAGTAAGGACCTGGTCTGACCCCAAAGTTCCCCTTAAAGTCCCCCAAGGGAGGGCCTTAAAGGGTCGCTTTTACCTGTAAATATAAAGTAGGCATTGATAAGGGTTTATTAAAATAACTTTGGCATACAAAGGCAAGAAGAGCAAATCGGTCAATTTTGATCATTTTGCCGCATCTGAGTGACATTTAATCAAATCTTCCATAGGAAATATTCGATTTGGTTGACTGAGTCTGAAGAAATGAAGTTATAAACTTAATCTGAATGACAATGGTGTGCAGCAGTGCAGTTCGCAGCAACCGCCTGTGCGAAGCGGTTGGCTCAGGATCAGGATGCGAGACGCCCTGTCGAATACCACCGATTAATTATCTGGGTGTTGGGGGAAAAGATGACCATAGGAAGAGGGACTTGAGGGTTGCAGTCCAGGTCTCCCACATCTCCTCGGTCCAGCACTTTTATTCTTTTTTAACAAGTACTATTTGCTTCCTGGCTGTGTATATGATTGCCACATATTTCACCCTGACATAAGTGCCTTTGTAAAGGTGATTAGCAATTTTTGATTGCTTCTTTGATTAAGGTGAATAAGAAAAAGCTTCAGCCAACATTGCCAAAGCCTGAGAAAGGATTACTCACCCTTCACTTCTGGATGCTAAAATTAGTCCAACAGAAAAGGTTGTTGGGGCAAAACCTCCCAATTTTTTAATAAATGATTGCTGTTAAAAGGCCTTCTGCCCCAGGATCTCAAATCAATTTAATTAGAAACTGTAAACTTAATTAGACCTCAGAACAACCCTGCCACTGGGGCAAATCTCTGATTAATGGAGAAGTGTCTTTAAGGGGCCAAATTCAGTCCTGGCGTGGCTGGCAAAGGCATCAGAAAGGCAGGCAGAAGACCTGAAAAAAGGCTGAAGGAGAAACTCTCCTGACAAAACACTGGACAGACACAACTTCCACCACAGACCAAAGTGTTTCAGAAAGCATTTCTTGGAGGAAGAAGCCCCAAATGGCACCTTGGACATCCTGTGCTGCTGCCAGGCATCCTCAGTCACTTGTGGCAGGACGAGGTGGAGCCAGGGGCATTCTTGGGTCTAGGAGGAGAGGAACAAGCAAACCAAGGTGTCCTCAAGCTGAAGGCCTTCTCCAGGTCCCCTGCAGAGAACGGGCGATTTTTAGAGCAGTCTCACGTGCAGGCTACACGGTTTGTCCCCGAGGTCTGGTCCCAGCACCCCAATGACGCATCACCTGAGCAAAGCAAATAACATTGCAGGTAACACTGAAATAGCAACGTGTCTCAACAGTTGGCAAACTGTTGGAAAGGTGACTTTATTTTGCTCTGTGCCCAGGGACAAAGGACTGGCAATTTAATGACAGGGAGTTGTTTGATTCCTGACTGGCAATAGAGAAACTGGCAGAAGCACCACCTGGCTTTTTGCAGCAAAGAAACAAGGTCAAGGACTTAGCTCATCCCATCTGTGATATTTTTATGCTGCAATTTATATTACAGTGGGAACAAGAGGCCTTGTTAGAAATAAAGACCCCCATCATCCAGGAAAAACACCAGAGGAGAGGCAGAGCATATCTCAAAGCCATTGTGCTCCAGCTCCCCAGAGTGCTCTTCAGGGAGGGCCACTCAATCGGTGGGATGCTGTAGGGATGGTGGACTTCAGATGGACTTGGTACTGCAGCCGCATGCAAAGATCTCACAGCTCTGCTGAGGACCTGCTGGTGTGGCTGGAGGAGAAAGGGAATGAAGATGCACTGGGGGTCCAGCCCACAGGGTAGGAAACAAGATGCAGCTCTGCCACTGCGCACTGCGCTGGTATTTTACAGGAATTTACTCCCTTTTCCCTAGACACCTTTGTACTTCACTGACAGTATCGTAAAACTAGCCTAAAGCCTTTTGGATGCTATAAGCATCCTCCTGCATGAATTATGCCCTCAGTAAAAAAACAATTTCCACTCCCAGTTACATCAATATGAGTCTTCAAATGATGATTTCGGCTTTGCTTCGGCACCTTTGGCAGACACGGGCCCCTTGGGTCTGGTTTGGCTGCTGCTCACACATATTCAGTGGTGCCGTACTGGGAACGCAGATTTCCTCCCACCCTTCAGTCTCCAAAAATCTCCGGTGGTTTGGGGAAAGTTGGTGCTGAAGATGCAAAGAGTGGGGTCTGCAGCAGGAGCGAGGAGCAATGCCCTGTGGCATCCCTGTGCCGGCTCTCCTCGGGAAGGAGGGCTGGGGACGGGAGGTGTGGGGCTGGGATCCCTGCGAGGAAGGGACGGGCTCGAAAGAGGAACAGAGCACGTTTTCTGCTGAAACCTCATTCCCCATCTCCGTAACTCTGTTGGTCTCTTCACTGCCTTTGCTCTCCTGCTTCGGTCATGGTCTTCTCCTACTCTAAGAAGGCTTTTCCCATAGTGGGGACCCAGGTATTTTCCCTGGATATAGAATTTAGGGTCCTCAATGGAAACTGAATTGCATCCTGAATAGGAAAAAAAAAAATAAAATAATTTGGGTACGTAAAGGCAAAGATGTTAACTACAAACAGAATAAAGGAAGATTTTGGCTTATTGTTTTCCCAGCCTGGTTTATGAACCCTGGTCATTCTGAGATGGATTGTTACAGAGATGCATGTTACTAATTAGATATTTGATGTAGGCAGCTTACTAATGCCAAACCCCCTCTGAAACGAAAAGGAGTTTTGCCTGGGCAACAAAGGTGTTCCACTGGCCCCAGAAACTTAGAATATTTGTGATGGGTAGTTAAAAATAAAAAAGGAAAAAAAAAAAGAAAAGAAAAAAAAAGGAAAACCCCCTCTGGATTTAGTGTATAGTCGTTAACAAGGTATCCCACAGGTAGAACATGATTTATTGAAAACTAAAGAGACTGTCCTGGTTTTGCTAGAATAGAGGTTTTTGTTCTACTCAGGGCACTTTATATGAAACAGATGCACAGTCGATAAATCAGGCTGTCCTGCAGGAAGGATAGACTGCATTTTCTGTATAAATTATCATGCTTTTTGTAGGTAAATGCTGTAGATGAAAACAGGGGTATTCTTGCTTCTTAAAAAACATTGATTAGTATTGTCAGAGAAAATAAATGCTTTGGCCTGTAGGATGTAGCAGTGGAGAGAACACTCAAGGCAAAACTCCCTACAGAAATCGCTTCCAGAGTAAGAATTTGATTAAAAGATGAGGCAATGGGAATACTTGAAATTTATGATCAGCAGGACGTTCTGCTTTCTCGAGTTTCCCTTGGATTATTTCAAATGGCTGCCCCAAAAAAGCAAACGCATTCAAATACTTCTTCGAGCTGATAGGAGCAGCAAATCCATTCGCAAACCTTTTTTTTTGTTGTTGTTGTTGTTTGGCAAGGACATTAATCAGCGCTCGGGCAGCCTGCAACGCGCCACCAGATTTCCAGTGATGCTGTGAGGAGACGTAGCAGAGAAAGCAGCAGGACTCAGCAGTCGAAGGAGAAATAGTCTTTGTTTGAGAACTGCTAAAATATGTATACAAAAAGCCGTAACGTGGGTGGCTTTTAGTGAGAATTTAGAATGGGAAAAGATATTACAGTTTTTCAATAAAACTGGTGAGGACTGATGCCACGGGAGAGGATTTCCTGGAGTTTGGTGTTTATGAATGATAAATGCGTAACACACAAAGCCGAAGTTCACCGACTGCCATCCCTATGTGGCTGTATTTTTAAATGCAACGTTTCCTTGCCTTGCTCTCCACTACATGAAACGGCTTACTGGAAATGGGTGTTGTTTTATTGAAAATGTCAACCACCTAAGCCAAGGCTTAGGCGAAGGCAGCGTTTTCCTGCGGGGAGGCACCGAGGAATTCTCTGAACGGCGCAGAGCCGAGGGCGCATCCCCCCCCGCGCTCTGTCCTGGCTCTTTCCTCTCTTGTCTTCGTTCAAACTGCATAAGCTGCAGATGAAAAATATATAAATAGTAATTCTATATATAGTCCCAGGATGAAACTGCAGTTCATTTATGACAGCTGACGAATCTAAAATGGGCAATGTAAGTGCATTACAAAATGATTAAACCTTAAGTTCTCTCCCCCCCGCCCCGGCTACAAGGCCACATTAACATTACATTACTCACTGAATAATGCAATCTGCTGCAGTTTTCTGCCAATTCAAAAATATAGCCAAAATAGCCCTTTCCCTTCTATTTACAGATTGTGTCTCAAAAGCCATCTTCCTTGTGGCAGATACAGCTTCCGCTCACTTGCGTTTGCTCAGAGTCAATAAAACACGAATCCTGGGGAGTTAAAGTTGGTTGGAAGCATATTCTTGGGTTTAAGCCATACAAATGGCATGTACGCCAGGCTTAGGCCCCCGCTCATGGGATTTCAGAGGTATCAGACTACATATCCCTGGGGTTGAGACTGAAATCAACACCGGGTACTTGCGAGAGATGTAATGGATTCAATCTGACCAAAACTTTAATTACGTTTTTCATTATGATACTGACTTTTCTATCTCTGGATCGCCTTGCGCTTAGAAAGAGTATTTCAGAGCATTACATAAGGGGTTGTCGAATATTCCCATCGATTTGTCTCTCGTTAAGGAAACGGGTCCCTGCAGCAGGCAGGTCGCAGGCAGAGGAGGCAGCTGGAAATCAGGCATCTTGAGCGACCACTGTGTCCACCCCCCCACTCATCCTTTCCAAGCTGCGGGTTGCAGAGGTGACACAGCCACGCTGCCATCGTGATTTACTGTCATAATGTGATTTCAGGACTGATTGATAGCAGCTCTTTCCTCACTGCAGTCTCACTGGGGCATGACGTGAATGGCAGGATGTGAAAAAAAGTAAGTATGATGAAGAAAAAGGAGTCTGGCAGAGAAGTTTAGGGTTGTCAATTTGTTTTCTCCCAGCATAAAACAATTTCCTCTGTCCAAGGGGACAGCAAACTGGTATTTAGGAAATGCATTTTGAGAGCCCAGGAAGGGGGAATGGTCCCTTTGGTGTTGCCATTGCGCATTGCTTCATCACCTTGCAGGTCAAGTTATGCATTATGGCACTGACACCACTTAATACACCACGGTCTCCTTCAGCTCAAGAGGATAGTTAATGAGATCCACATTAAAAATGCAACGACTTTCATCTTTTGTTGCCTGGGACCCTCGGGATTTAGCCAGGACCTTCCCAGGGCATACATTTTATCCAGCCTCCCGGAGAAGACACCTGAGCAGTAACTCCAAGGAGATCCCCCCTGAAACAGTGTGCCCTCAGATCCTATAACTAATACCTATTTTTCCAGAAAACTCAAAGCCATGACTGTAATGAAAGCCAGCTATCAGGCTTTCTTTTTAAGCAGCCTTAGTTCAAACAGAAAAGAAACAGCATCATCCCATTACACATGGAGTCTATTTTCTCTGGGGAGAAAAAAAACGGTTTTCTTTCAAAAAGTACCATTCTGTCAATACTGCTCCTGTTCACAAAGAGGAGCTGTCAGACAATTCAAGCTAAAATTGGCATCGTACTAAAATCTCAGTATCAGGACTTGAATGAAACCGAGCTGGAAGCACTCACAGTATTACACTTTCACCCAAAGTTTTCCAACTGCTGGTTTTATCTGCATGGCATCGATCCCTGCTCCCTCCGAGAGGCTTGATGGCTTTTTCCGCTGCAGCAGCACGCATAGAGATGAAGAGCAAATGAAGAGCAAGGAGGTTTCTGGGCACCCCGAATCTCCCTCCCCAGGCGGTCGTGCGAAGTCGGTGGCTGTAGGGGAGCCAGCACGTGTCTCAGCATGCACTGGGACTCAGACCCTCTCCAAAGCATCTCCATCCATTAGCACCCGGTGGAGAGGGAATGGAGATGCCTGAATTACTTTAAATGAAGCAGCTGCTCTGGGAGAGAGGGATTCAGGAGAGGCATTTTCCTTCTGTTTGGAGTTACCTGGCTTCATAGAGGAATTGAGGTTTGTTTTTTTCTATATTGGGTCTTAATTATAAAGCTCCACTGAAAACTGCGTATTTACACTGCCTTTATAGGGTGCTATCAGTAGCAGGCTACATTCAGGGGATAGTGTGCACCCCAAACTCCTGCCAAACCGATGTCTCCCATTTTGCTCCTTGCTGCCAGCGGCCGGGGGTTGGTCCCTCGGGCGCTGCACACACTACATAGCATTTACCCATACGGGTGCTGATCCCAATATAATTATTCCCATGTGATCAAACCAGGAGTGAAATGTAACCTGCTTCTACCCCTGACTTCTCTAGGATGCTCCTCTTCCCTCTGCCGTCTCCAGGATCTCTCTGTGGATCACCGCTCCCCTTCCACGCTGCTGCTGCCCTGGGTCCCCTCGCTCCCCCTGTCCCACCGTGGTCCCTCATGGGTGGTGGGGATGTTCAGCCACACAAAATGTGCCACCACCATTGGCATCCTGCAGTCCCCTTGGGGATACGTGGGGGTTTTGACGTCTGCTCTGCCTTGGGCTCACGAAACTCGGCTGCTGCACTGTGGCAAAGTTAATTAAGTTGTGATCTCCCCTCCCCAAATCCCTCATTACTCGCTCTTTGCCATTCCTGATTTGTTTGCTAGTAGCTCAGGGTGTTTTTGTTATCATTAACACCGTTCACTGGTATACAAAAGCAACTGTTTATTTATCAAATACAAGTAACAGCTTTAGGATTCAAATAAATCCTGGGGTTTTCTCTAATCCCAGACAGGCTGTGTGCTGTGGGATCATCCCACTTTGCGTAGATCGGGGCTGGGCTGTGAACGTGCTGTCACACATGCTATTCCTTTTCCAGGTGGTTTGAGGGTTTCTTGTTGCTGCTCTTTTGTACTTGCCAATAGAAAGGAAGAAATACAGCCACTGAGAGAGCTTTTAAAGGCAGAGGCAGTGGGATTTGATAGCCCCATTCAAAATCCTGTTTTCTGCCTCAGATATAGTCAAAGTCCAGTCCATCAGATGCAGGTGAATATCTCACAGCGTTGAGGACGGTTGTGCAACAGTGTGTGTGTATTGGAAAGGGGAGAAAAGCCCTCCGAGAACTGTGCCAACACTGGTTATACCCAGAGCACCACGTTTGAGTACCCCGTATTTCAGTACTGGCTGCGGTTCTAGAGACATGCAACGACACGCCACCAGGCTCCTTCTAAATATGACTTTTAGCAAAGACTTACAGTAAATCTTTCAGGACAAAATAAGCAGTGTTAGTTATGTCATTTCTTCAATCCAGCCATAGTAACCGACTCAAGAAAAAACTCCTTTAAATACCACTGCCTCACTGCCGGCAGCCGGTGTGATGCACAGCTCTGGTCGGGAGAGCGGGACAGACGGACTAACGCAGCCAGATTGGGCACAGCAAACTGGTGCGGTGTTGGTGTTAATGCAGTTGAAAGTGGATAAACGTAAAAAATAGGTGCATGGATGGGTGAGAAAGAGTAAATCACCAGGAATCAAAGCGTGTTTAAAGAACAGGATTTGTAGACGTCTCCTCCTGTCTGAAGGATTGTGTTTAAGTGTGTGATAAGCCATCTCATAAAGCTCAGAATAGCAGAGATCGCTTACTTCACCATTGCAGGATAGGAGATTGGGAAAAATGAGTCAAATCTAGATTTCTCTTCACCTTCCCTCAAAGAATAATGACAATGAAAAAAAAGCCAGTCTGCTCAGTTATTACTAATAATCCAGTGCTCTGTCCCCTCTGTGTGCTGTGACTGTATGAGCACTCTCCAGGTGGGAACCCGTTACAGACTCATCCCTCCCCGGCTGCCTTTGCTCTGGTCATCCACACCAGTTCTGTGCTGCTGAGCCTTCGCCCCTGGGGGGGGCTGCATCATGCAGCATGGAAACACCTGAGAGCATCTTCTGACTCATGGAAGACCTTATATCATAGAATCATAGAATCATAGACTGGTTTAGGTTGGCAAGGACCTTGAAGATCATCGAGTTCCAACCCCCCTGCCATGGGCAGGGACACCTCCCACTAGACCAGGTTGCCCAAGGCCACGTCCAGCCTGGCCTTGAACACCTCCAGGGATGGGGCCTCAACAACCTCTCTGGGCAAGCTGTGCCAGTGCCTTACAACCCTTAAAGTGAAAAACTTCTTCCTAATGTTTAATCTAAACCTGCCCTCTTCCAGTTTAAAGCCATTCACCCTCGTCCTATCACTACATGCCCCAGTAAAAAGTCCTTCCCCAGCTCTTCTGTAGGCCCCCTTTAGGTACTGGAAGGCGGCAATAAGATCTCCCCGGAGCCTTCTCTTCTCCAGGCTGAACAGCCCCAACTCTCTCAGCCTCTCCACATAGGAAACGTGCTCCAACCCTCCGACCATCCTTATGGCTCTCCTCTGGACACACTCCAGCAGGTCCATGTCCTTCTTATGTTGGGGGCTCCAGAGCTGGATGCAGTACTCCAGGTGGGGTCTCACGAGAGCGGAGCAGAGGGGCAGAATCACCTCCTTTGACCTGCCGGCCACATATATATTCAAGCCTGCTCAGTGGCTTAGTGCAGTGGTACTATAATGTCCAGAAAATTAATATGCCAGCATGTGTGCCCAGCTAGGAGTTTCTTAATGGAGACTTCTCGCCTTCAGCATGATAATGATGTTAAGTATAATCTGACACACAGCTGCAGAAAAGGTCTCCAAGAAAGCTCAGATGCACAAGTGCTTGGGAAAAAAAAACAAACAAAAACCTTCAATAAGGTACTGACTGCCTGGTGATTTTTATATCTGAGGGCAGTGGAGTATTTGCTGTACCATATTCTAAGAAATCACATCTCTCCTGAGCTCTTGTTCAGCGTAAGGAGCATGTCCGCTCTCCTGCTGCCTTTTATTATATTTGTATTGACTATAATAACAGTACCTTGTGGGCAACTTCACTGCGCTGAACTCTGAGAGAGGTTCTCTGAGGATAAGAAGAATGGCTGGTAATAGATACAGGACTTGCTCAAACCCAGACAACCACTGAAACAGCACTGTAAAGATAATCAATTTAGTGGAAAGCAGAAATCTGTCAATGTGAGCGCTGCCCAGACAGCCCAGCGTGGATTAAGGGCTCAATTCCCCACTGCCTCGCATCGAGGGGGTTGGTGGTGTTTTGTACCTCGCCGCCTTTCAACTTTGCTCTCACACAAATAACTACACGAGGGGTCTGGCGGCAAAGCATCTATCCTCGTATTGACTGAGGATCTTGGCTTTCGGGCTGCAATCTGTTTTCTTCCCCTGCAAAGGCAGGCGTGCAGCCTCGGTGTCTGAAGGGAAGGGGTGGAAAGGCAAAGAAAAAGAAGTTGGAAAAGTGTTTAACTGCTCCGATGCACGTTAGTAGGTACACGGTGATGGATGCTGTGTGCACCCCTGAACATGCCTGCACCAGCGGTGAGGGCATTAGCTGCCTCGTTATCTGCGGGGTTGTGTGGCTTAGCAAAATATATTACCTGTAATAATGTGTCTCGTATATACAACTGCCTTTCTGGATGTATTTTGAAATGTTTAATGATGTGTGGCTGAAATGGAATGATATCTTCCTAATGGAATGCAATGGAAGGAGAGCTCAGGCACATTAAGACGTCTTATCTGTATTGGCAATTAATAACCAAGGAATTAAAACAAAGTATAAAACCAAAGAGTTTTAGCTAAAGCCATGCGATATGTGTGTGGAACTGCAATCCAGTCAGGTTTCCACAATGCTTCACTGTAGTGAAATCCAGATGTCGGGGAAACTCCACCTATCAGCTATTCATTTCTTGTAGACTGTGGACTTCTTGGTGTTTTTGGTGTCCCTCAGCTGTCTTGAAGTTCATACATTCATAAAATTATATTGCTATAGACTTTTCTCTCAAGTCTGTGGTCCTGTTTTAAATTAAAATAGGGCCAATTGCTTGAGTTACCAAATGTTACGGTGAAGACTAGTCTGGACACAGCACAAACATTTGCTCCAGGACCTGAACTTCACCGGTTCACCTACACAGTGACTCAGATCTTCATGGAGCATCTAAATCAAGTTCACTAATGCTTATAATCAATTTGACAGCCAATTAATTAGTTGTTAAACCACTATCATCAATGTTTTTCCATAAAGAAATCCATTGCTTTAGGTGACAAGTGACAAAAGACTACACATTCTCCAAAAGTCCAAACCTAACTATGATGTTTGTTTTGAACCAAAAAAATCAGTAGAAAATCTGGATTGGATTGGATTAGATTATCCAGCCTGCCAGACATGAAGAATACTGAAAATGCTGGTCTTTGATTTTGCAAAATTACTTTAGTGGATTCCCCTCATTGTAGAGAAAAAAAAGGCCAAAAGTAATTTAGTCTCATCGGTTACTTTTTAAACATAGAGATCTTCTCTTGATAACCCTTGGCATATTGCTTTTACATGACTGTAGTAAGTGAAAAGAAAGACTTCCAGCTTCTATCAAAGTTAAACCTCTTCCACTGCTCTTGAATACAATGATAAATTGCTTTCCCATAAGAAGTTCACAGTGTGCCTTCACTAGGCAGAAATGTTATTTGCATTCTTCCATAAAGAACTTTAAATTAAAATCATTAGCCACCTCACATACTTAAAGACACAAAGAAACCAATATATGATTAAAAGTAGGTCACAGGAAAGTGGATGTAAAATTGAAATATAAATGAATGATTTCAGAAGACTATCTTCATCTCACCATGTCTTGTGGTATGTGTTTTACCCTCCCTAAAGTTTTAATAAAAGTATTACACTGTCAGCACTTAGTAAATATTAAAATAATAATATATGCCATAATTACTTTCCAGACATTACCAACGTGTTCCGATCTGCATAGAACTTGACTCTCAAATTACACCAAAACTTTACAGAGAAGGAAAATGGTTTCCTGTTCCTACCCCATTTACAGGAGGAGCCAGGTTAGCAAAAAGGTTTTGTATTGACGCGGGTCCTCGTCCTCATCCCGGGTGGCAGATTGAGACACGAACCAAGCGGTTGGCGCACACCTCACTTCAGCTGGTTTCTGCTTCCCAGGCCTGGAGGCTGTCCCACCCCAACCAGTAACAGGTGGCTGCACGTATAGATCTATAGGAGGTTTGTTTGCTTAGGCATAAAAATGCACATTATAATATGAGAATGGCCCGTCGTCTCAGCGGAGGGACCTCTGGAGAGAACCTCAAGGCCGTCTCCTTGAGCTGGCCACTGCAATGCCACGGGGAGAGCTGTGCTGTGCCGGGGAGGAGAGGGGCTGAGCTGATGAAGAGGGGATTTCGGAAAAGATAAACAGTCGGAAGAGGAAGGGGCAGTGGCACTGCTGTTTATCAGCGCCCATCACCACAGGCACACAGACCAGTGCCTAATTGGCCAACCGGGGTGCATCAGGCAGTTTCCTGATTTCACATTCGTGTCCTGTTATCACACAGAAGCTTTCGGAGAAGGAAACTAAAGGTAAGAGAAGAGACGATAAAGCCCTTAGTCAGGAAAAGGCCCTTAGAACAGGAAAAGGCTTCAGTGTTGTGGCTGCAGCATCCTCCGGGCAAGCGTGCGCCACGCTGCTGCACACACCTGGAACGACGGCACGGCTGTGTTCAGCTGAACCCACCACCACTTCCCTGAGGAATCCCAAGCACCTGCTATACGCTTTGGGAACAGCACCAAAAAGCCCTGCCTGCACAACTTCTGCAGGAAGGTGTTAGCGGAATAATGTTCTGTAATACCCAAGAGGTCAAGAAAACGATTTATTTCTTCTGATTTCTTTTTTAAGCTACACATTATTTCCACACCATTGCCTCAGACATTTGCGATAGGAATTGAAGCACATTTAGATTTAGTATTTCAGTCTAAAACCAGAGGTAAGTGAAAACAGTTTGTTTTTTTTTTTACACAGCTCAGCCGCATTGCACATCTGCAGACGGGGCCGCCGCGTCCACCCAGGCTGCATGGGAAAGGGAAGGCGAGCGAGGTGTCGCCTGGCCCCACCAAACAACATGTCAGGTGGCGGGAGACAGGAACCAGGCTGGACCAGAAACGCAAACTGATGCGAGGATGAGAAAGCAAGCAAAAGGCTGTGGGGCAGCACAAAACCACACGCACTGATATCCCTTTGCAGCCAGGGTCCTTAGCTGGAGGCAGCGAGCTCTCACCATGATCAGCTTGTGGGGCTGACTGCAGACTCCCGCGGTAGACAGCTATGTGCTAATTACGGATTTGCACCCCAGTGACGGTCTGGGGTGGGGTGAGGAGAAGGGTCAGTGTACAGGGCTGTTTGAGCTGTCTCTCCTAGGCACAATTACCCCTTTAGGTAGTCCTAGAAGCACGGGGGTGTTATTCCTTAGTGCCTCCCTCTCACTTGTGCCTGGGAGGAACACTTACACAGCCAAAGGAAGGAATCGCCATTCCTGATCACCTTTGCAAACCTGTCTGAGCACTTTGCTCTTTAATTTTGCTAACTTTATCTTACATTCGGTACCTAAGGCAGGACAGTTTCATTTTCAAAAAGATTTTTCAAAAAAAAATTGTGCATGCATGTATGACTATTGTAATAAAACAATAGTTCTAATGGGAAGAAAAGCCAACACATTTGCAATTTCCTTTCCCATAATACGCAGTAATTCAGCAATCCCATCATGAGATAAGAATTACTTTGAGAATAATTTTCTTTTAATAGCTCTGTCTGAAACGGAGCAAATTTCTTCCCTCATCATTACAGCTTCTGGCCTGCAGTAAATGGCTGGAGACTGAGTAAGAATGTGAAGGCAGCAGCCTGCCATCACCCTCATAAACAATGCACACCATGACCACTGCTTCAGCCAAGTTAAAAAAGCAGTTCACATCCTTAGCTGTGACGCTACTCCTGCACTACCTGTTTAAACGAAGGCATTAAAAGACTCGCAAGCATTAGTGCACTCCAAGAATCATTCATTAATTTTGCTGATTTATGCCTTACACTGAGCACGGGAGCACAGGTTTGAAGCAAACAATACACACTGATAGTGATGCCAAAAACATTTACTTGCAGGAGGTACACAGACAAAACACCTCACATACGGCCAGTAGAGTTAAGGATTTATGACTGTGGGCCAGAAGAGTTAAACTGAGTATCTGGTGTGACATCTGATGCATATCTTAATATGAATTACTGCTAGAAAAGCATCACAGACATTCCCACTCAAAGCCAATCCTGTGTTAATGTTTGGGGCTGTGATGATGAACCTCTACTGATGGTAGGAACCAGCTGAAGCATCCAGCGAGGCTCTAAGTAACAACTGCTTGTTTGAAACGCGGATCCTGAATGAGATGTGAGATCTCACTAGCCGTGTTTGACCTTAGGGCTTCCAGCAGCAGCTTCTTCAGTTTCGAGTTTCTGTACCTGTCACACCTAATACAAGCTTTCATCCTTTACGTGTCTACAGCTCCTTAGTCCTTTCCAGTGCAAGAGATTGCTTTGGAAAAGTGTATCAAGCTCCTGGGTGGGAAGTTTGGCTCAGCAGCTTTTCCAAAATCCAGGAGTTATTTAGTCCTTATCCATACTGCTAGCTGGGACGACCTCGGGCAGGTCCCAGCTAACCACGCACACCGCGGCTCGCTGCCCTCCCTGTGGCCACCCAGTTTGCTTCCACAAGGGCACGGGATGTCCCACACCACACAGCCGCCTGTTCCTCTCTCAGCACAACCCAATGAATGCAAATCACATGCAAAGGATGACAACGAGGCAGCAAATCTGTAAATCTCTAAAGGTCACTAGCAGTGGAGGCACATTAAATCAAAAAGTGTCTAGAAGTGTTTTAGCTCCACAGAACAGGACGCTTGGATTTTGCAGTCCTTGCTCTGTAAAGAAAAGGCTGCAAAATCGAGCTGGCAGAAAAAGTTCCCTATGTTATCCCCAGGTTTCTGCAGCTCTGTGACCACGCGCAGGTCCTGGTGCACACCTAGGTACGGGGCTGGTTAAAATGGCATTTTACACAGGCAATTAATTGTGCTTAATGTCTAGCAGAAACAGCACATAAGTCTCAGCAGACATCTTATCCAATTGTTACTTATCAAGTTCCTCTCTTTCTTCTGCTCTTAAGTGAAATTGGGTTTGTTACTTCATCTAAATGTGATGGATATTTTTAGATCTATAATTTGTCATATGGAGCTTGTATGTAATGAGGCCACTTTTATTCTACCCAATGCAACACAACAAGAAGAACATCAAACTTTCCCAGACACCGCTGGGACAATAGGGGAGACCACAGGACTCCTTCCCTATGGAAATGACTAATTTTAAGTTAGTTCTTTTTGCTTAGTACAAAGATTTACAGCTTTTACTTTGGCATTCAACTGACATTCACAATCCAGTTTTCAGCCATGATCTCCAAATAAACTGGATTAAAGCCTGAAACTGTTGCTCCCGTTTGAAGACAGGAGAGCCATCCTTCTGCATTAAGTACTTTTGATCTTAATCTTTGAAAACATCAAGCAAAATACCCCCACTTTATCATCCTAGCCAAGACATAGAAGGGAGCTAAACATTTACAACAGGAAAAATAATGTAAATAATCAACATATCTTGATGAAGACCACCCGACTTCCTTAGTGTTTGTGATAAAAGGAAAACAGTGACAGCATGTAAAATTATCTCTAATTTAGGAGCGTGGGTTAGCTCCAGCTCTGCAGGACACTGGTCTCGGGGAGACACAGGTGTAACCAGCCTGTTTTCAGGGCCCTGGGTTTGGAAGCAAGGGGACCGACTGCACAGCCTGTACGGTGGTTTCTTTACTCAAGAGTGCTAAAGCAGATTATCCTGTCCTTTGTTGTCTAATAAGGAAGAATAAACCAGGCATTTTCAAAGTAAAGCTGATGCCCATGCTGGCAGAAAGCAGTTTATTACCCACGAGCAATCTTTAGAAGCAAAAATCCTTACACCAGACGAAACACCTGCAACATCAGAAGTTTGGCTGAGACCCAGGAAACGAAGGGAGCTTTCAAGGAAGGCTCAGTTTTTTTGGAGGAAGTGTAATGCCTTTCCGATGCCTGACATTTCACTCCAGACCAGTCCAAACCAGAACCCAGACCATAGTGTGTCAAACTTTGGAGCTGCATCACATCCAAAACGGGTCCAAGCTCTGCAAGACCTTCCGAACTGGACCAAAGGCTGATGAATGGGACTAAAATGTCTCTGACCTGGATGGGAGGGCAGGGAACATCACCTGAAGGGAGAAATATGCACCTTGGGGTCCTCTGGCTGGGGGCTCCCACCCGCAGCACGTTGCCCAGGGCTCTCCCAGCCCCTCCAGCCGCGTCCTGCCTGGGGAGCAGGGATCACCACCCCACCACCGTTGCGGAGGCTGCCGGCAGCCCCAGCAGCCTCCAAGACCCCCTTATCTCTCCCCAGAGCTCAGACTAAGGCTGAGCCAAAACGAGAAGCGCCAAGAGGGTGACCTAAAACCAGTTCAACCACTCTGCTCTCAGAGCTGGGCTAGGAGCAGCTAGGTTAGACCGGAGAACTTGACCCGTCATGTTTAACCACGCAATCCTCCATGGGATGAGAAAGCAGCTAGCTCCCTTCACGCCCGCAGGGGAGAGAGGAAAGGACACAGCTTACCCCATTCAAAACTTATGTCCCTGTCACTCTCCCGCTGTGAAAAACCAGCCTGGAAAACACAGAGCGGCTTGCAATGGCAAAGGCAGGCAGGAACACGGAGAGGAGACACTATAGGACAGGGACAGGGAAACAAGAAAATCCTGAAGTTTAGAAAGAGGAGCGCCACTCTCAGCTAAGCCCACCATGAGCTGAGTGGTGACAGAATGGCATATGCTAAGATGCAGGGTGGTTTTTCTCGTGGTGGCAAGCGGCCGAGGACATTTGTTCGCCTCCTCCACATCCCCGAGCTTGTTCCATACGCACTGGAAAGTGGTCACTGTTCACAGCCAAAGCAAAGCAATTAATTAAAAAACAAAAGCAGCCCAACCCCTGTACTAAATGGAATAGCCGTGATAGCCCCAAGACACTCCTGGGTATGTATTTCATTGATCCAAGAGTTTAAGGATCAATGGATTAATATACTAATGAGTCAATAACATGAAACCATATGATATTTCAGAAAACAGAAGAATCTCTTCATTTAAATTAAGCCCATTCATTTTCCTGAGGACCATGGGGAGGATATTTTTGAAGTGCAGAACACCCACAACATCTGTTATCTCTAACTAGGACTGCGGTTACTCAGCAGTCCTACAAACCAGAGCATATATTTCTTTCTCGCTTTAATTGCTGTTTAGTTTCTGCAGTATTAACGACCGACATAAAGTGTCCAAATATGCCTCCAGAAAAAATACTACCTTTAGCTGAAGACCTAAGAAGTTAGTGTTCATGTGAGCAATGATTTACGTCTGCTAAATAATGTGCTAGATTAGCAGCTTCAATAACACAGCGCTCGACCTGCCCATTCACAAAAGTGTTTGTAACATTTAAAGGGTACCATTGATTATTAGCTTAGTTGAAATATACATTTTTATGGCTAAACTTGAATTGACATCCTGGTCTAATAGAACTTCCTGACAATGGATAGCAATTAGCAGAATTTGCAGCTGCCACAACTGATAGAATACAAATTCTCTCCTGACCTGTTAACCCCCCGTTCTTGTCCGAACAGCTTTCTTGTGGCGAAGCATGCAACACGATTCGCACTGTTTGGTGACTGCGTGTGACTCAAATGACCCGTCCGCTTTGCTAACAGTAAACGACCATCCCCTCTTCCCCGCATGAGCGCCCCAGCTCCGCATTCACCTGGTGCTGGCAGGGGGGGCTCGGGGGGCTCATGGCGCACCCCGTCCCACTGAGCGGTGCCGCAGCGGGTCTCCGCCAGGATCGCATCCCAGAGCTCCGTCTGCTCCCGTATTTCTGGCCTGTCTGGGGCTACGGCCTCCGGAGGGGCTGCTGCAGCTCTCCAAACCGGTGTGAAGTAAATCATTTCCCGCGGCATAATCCGTGAATATAAGCAGAGCCATTACTTTGCAGATCCCAATTTCTTTTGAAAACCTTCATCTCCGATTCAGACCAATGCAGTAAATAACCCCAAGCGCACTAAACTAAAATCCGACCTGTTTTCTGGCTAAAACTCCAGATGCATCTTTCAAAGAAATCAATAAGCACACCGCTTGCTAGGAGCAGTGTGGCCAAGAGCTGGAGGAGGACATGTGGGCAGGCATTGCACGGTCACTCAGCTCTTTGCTAAAGGGTTTTTGCTTTTCTGAGGAGAACAAAGCCCCTGCAGAGGCAAGCTGCAAGCTATCCCGTGGGCTGTGGCGGATATTTCATGTGATATCTGAAGGATATCTAATAAAATGACCAAACTCTGAAACAATGCAAACAAACATCAGCCGCGAATTGATCAGAAACCTCTGCGCATTCTCTGATCTGTTACTGACACAAACCTTCTTTCTAAAGCAGGCAAGAAGAAATGGAGGTTATTAATTTGCTCCTGACAGAAAGCAGAACCCAACTTCTTAAAGATTGCTTGATTGTGGAAAAAATAAATACAGCAAAATGTTTCTTAGATGAAAGATTTGGATTATTCTATGCTTGATAGTTAGTTTTCATAGCTAGCACACACTTTCATTTTCAGAGGACTGCTGTCAGAGACATATAATGGGAAGAAAACTTTGCAAACTATTTTTGGCTTCAGTGGGTCCCTGTTGTTCACCAAACGGCTCTAATTCAGCCAGTGGATTACTACTTTGATTCCAATCATGCTCACAGAACTCGCTTTCTAGAGAGAAATCCAGGGTCCCGTGTGCTGATACATCTGCATGTAAAGGAAACTGAGACTTGCTATGTTATTTTACATCTCATTACGCCATACAACATAAGTGGTGGATCCCACATTGCAGTGATTTTTATGACTTTTGCAGTGGAAGGGTCTGTGCTGCACATTACACTCAGGTTTGTGGGAAGCTTCCTTGAAACTGGTGGCACGGCAAACTACCCTACTTCAGGATAAATATAACAGCATTTAGGTCTTTATGGAGCTGGAACAGGAACCAGTACCCAAATCTTACACATGAGGCAG
>NW_009648041.1:3656255-3669431 GCF_000708025.1 Charadrius vociferus | reverse complement strand
GATCTGCCAGGTATTGCTTGTCTGCATGTGAGAGAGCACACAGGTAATGTCACAGTAGGGGAAAAAAGGGAAAAAGGAGGGTTTGGGCAGTATCTGTGCTAGAAAGAGGCTTACAACTACTAGCAGACAGTGTTTTCTGGTGTTAGAAACATGTGGGAGTTAAGGGAGGCGTAAGTTTGCATTAGTTCTTTTTCTTTTTTTTTTTTTTTTTATATATAAGCAGGATATTTTGGCATCTACAGGAAGAGATACCCAGTTTCTTCCTCATCCAGACAGCCTCTGTACTGCACATGACCTCAAGAGGAGCTCTGGATGGGACCCTTCAGCCATGAGCCTCCTCCATCTCACTGCCACCACTTGGAAAGAGGAGGCAGAGAAAAGGCAGCTTTTGGGGAAGGCTTTGTACATGAAATTGTTACCCAGTCCTTGGGCCCGAGGGAGAGAAGCACCTTACTTGGCAAGTAATGGAAATGGAAACAAGGAGTCAAGTCTGCCTAATGAGAAGAAAAACACCCCACAATTTATTAATTTAGGCTTCTGGAAATTAGTTTGCTGAACATACTTAAGGACTAAATACAGGTGTTAAGCCCAGCCATTCCCACACTAAATTACATGCTCTCACTTACATACATAATCACTGTCTATTTAAGATTTTCCCGTAGTGCCTGGTGTTATGGTATCTAGGCAATGATTCCCATACTTGTAACTTGATACTTATTTTTACAGTACTGTTAAAGTACTAAGTAGTACTGCTGTAGTCTGTCCTAAAATCAATTCCTAATGTAACTGTAGGAGCAAATGTAAAACTTGATGTATTTTTCCCCAAAGGTTAATATCATATGTTTCTGATTGAGCAAGAAAAAAAAATCGTTTCCTTACAGGATGGATTTTGTTATGTCTCTTGTCCAGGCGTGGAGGAGGGGAAAACCCTTAGAGGATTAGTAACAGGACCAAGACCCCAAATTACTGTCTAAAACCCAGCTAGGGGAGTCATTTCAGAAAGCTGCTCAAGAAACTGAGACAATTTGGTCTTTTCTGTCCATACTCCAATGGGCGGGTGTCCAAATTGCAGCTGACAGCATGGCCAGCACCAGTGGAAAGGTGACTTGAGATAATGACAGGTACCAGATCATCCAGAGGGACAGCCCATCCCTCGGTGACCAACAAAATGTACGACTGAAGCTTTCCTTACTTTTGTTTTTCTTCTGCTTGGCCAGAAGAGAGATTTTCAGTCTGGAGGTAGGTAGGTACATCCAGCAGGAACACTCTTCCAGCTTTGCAACCGAAGCGCAGCCAACTCCGTCCAACCTCCTGGATATTTCACTGCGAACAAGCAGGCAAACGTGCGGTGCTCTGATATTGTTACATGAATCAGCCAGTGCTTTTTTTCAGTATGCTCTAAATTGCATGATCGAGCATGGGTCTTAATAGCTAAGTGATGATTCATTTATGATGGCACCAGGACAATCCAAGTGAGTTTTTACCTTTTATCCTAAATGTAATGCACTCCATCTATTACATTTTCGGCAAGGTCTGAGCAAATTCAATAATCGGACCAGTATTCAGCACTTTTTGTGCGCAGATCTAAAACCAACTGCTACTAAAAGTTTAACGAGACCAGCCTTTTGCATTAACTTTATAACAAGAAACACAGGGCTGCCTCAGTTCTGGGGGTGTTTTCTCTCTACTGGACATAAAGGGCTTTAGTCTTAGGTTATGGAGCACCGCATAACTCAGTGTGCTTTAACAGCTGCAGGAGGAGATGAAGGGATTCAGAGGGTCTCCAGTTGTGGTTGGCGAAGCCACTGCCAGCAGTGTGCTGGAGATGAGTGAGCTGCAACGCCCATCTCATCTCCAGCTGCTCAGCCCCATTAAAACAAAACTCGGATGCATTAAGTACATTCCTGGTATTGCTTTTCTGTGTAAGCAACGCGAACGGGGAGAGAGGTTATGCGATGGGGAGTGGGACACGAGACAATCTTCTAGCGAAGATGTTGTCTGTGATACGAAAAGAGTTAGTGAATGATCGAGTTATACAAACATTCCCGAAATAACAGGAAAATTTTAGCAGATGTTTCCTCCATCTAATTTTCCCTCTTTCTCCTCTTTTTGTGTGTGGCTTTGCAGATCTCTCTGCTTTCTAAAACTCCTTTTGTATGAAGGGCCTGCATTAAAATGTCAGGTTTTATTTTTCCAAAAGGCAACTGCCAGAAATGAAACCCTAAATGCTTGTTTCATAGCCAGGCAAGGATCTCTTGGGAACTGCTGGGAATCCCACCCCTATTTCTGATTAGATTTTTGTCAGGAGTGTAGGAGCCAAATTCTCAGTTGCCTGAAGGCTTTCATCTCAATGAGAATCAGACTTGGAGGAGCTCTAAGGTATCAAATCGTATTTACTGTCTCTGTTAGTTATTGGCAAGGAGTCTGGAAATACCTTGGGGTTAGTGTTTTGATTAGAATTTGATCATAACTTTATAAAACATAGATAGAAATGATCTTTTTTTTGAGCCAAGAACTCAGCAGATTCGAGGAAGGAATAACTTTTAGCAACAGTTTATACAAAGAGCTTTGGAAAGGATCAAAATCTTCTGCTGTGCAGACCGAGGGGATCCCTGACAATTTAGGATTAGGACAAGGCCTTTTATAGGCTAATTACTCAGCACACTCCTAGCACAATTTGCTTGAGCATCCTCTAATGCTCTTGGTCACAGCTGGAGCTGGCATATCAAGGCAGATGGATTGTAGCCCAATTTCTACACTTTTATAGCGAGCAGGACATCATTTGCCTCTGTTGATCTCAACGGCAGCAGTGGGTCAACCGGACCCTGGGTGGTTTCACCCTGAAAACTCCCCTTTCAGAGGGCAGACACAGTGATCCTCACCTATTCATGTACAGGAATATATAGATGGTCACTGGGGAGGGAGGATAAGCAACAGAGCTGTAAAATCAGGGGTATTGTAAGGTGGCAAATTATGGCAGAGGGGCTGAAACACGCTGCTCCTCTGTGGGTGGAACTTTGGCCATGCTCTTCCCCATGCTGTCCCCCCTTTCCCTGCTGTACTCACAGCTCCTGCTCTTTCCAGCAAGAGCCGCCTGTTCCCTGCTCCCACAGCAGAAAAGGTCCTTAATCTCACACTTTATGAAATGCGACACAGAGAGAACAGGCTAATAAATGGCAGATGATGAAAACACCCTGCCCAGTCACCAAGAGCGCTGGCCCATCCCATGGGCAGGGACCCATCTAGGAAAGGGGCCTGTTTTCCAAACTGTTTTTTCCATGTGCCATCCTTGGGGGCTGGGGCTGTTTCCTTTTGTTTTTAAGGGAACCAGGGGGGTGAAGCCTGGCAGGGGCTCCCGGAGAGCCTGGGCTGCCGGCGGGTGGCTTTGCCCTCTGCTGGATAAAGCCAGACCTGCTGAAATTTTTCTGATGGTGGATATTCAGGAGCCAGCCGACAGTTTTGTGCAGGGGAACATTACATTTAGAAAACAGTTCCAGCTGAACATTTTCAAAGCTACCCTCTTACTCTGTACAGTAGCTGCAAATTTGCATTCAAGGTCTGAATCTGCTGGGAGGGAGGGAGACTCCTAGCACTGATGGAAGCTAATGGACTGGGAGATACAGGCACTGCATTGCACAATGGGAAAAAAAAAAGAGAGAAAGAGATAAGTGGCAGATTGTGTCTGCTGTCCTTTATTGTGACTGTCCTTGCTTCTTTGCAACCTAATATACTCACACCAATTTCAAGTGAGCATATCAAGATGGCAAATCCAAAGTACATTTGAGAGTTATTGATTTAAATAAAGCAAATCAAATACATCTTACTTTGAAACCTATTTGCAGTAACAGGATATGCCATCTGCTTCTTGCAAGGCTAAAGGCCAGAGACTTCAGTTCCACAGACATATGGAAAACGTGAGGGTTTTTACCCATTTCTCTCAATTGTAAAGCTTTAGAAGCAGAGACCACTGCCTTCAAAATCCCATGGAGGATGAGATGCTGGGAGCTCCTGTGTGACAGCCCTCATGGGGTGGCTCTGGATGGGCACTGGGTAGAGTCAGTCCTGCTGGAAGTGGGCACTGGGGGAGAGGGTGCCAGGGCTGTCCAATACCATCTGGTGGTTTGGCACAGTGGCAAAAGACCATGTGCAAGGGCAATGGCCACTCGTGGTTGTGCTGATGTTTTGGGGAACTGCTAGATGACCCAGTCTGGGACCGGTGTTGGGGGTCTAAAGAGAAGTTTTTGATGGGAAAGAAGGAGAGCAGCTCTCCAGAGGCTGAAGCATTCTCCTTCTCCTCTAATGCATCAAACAAGCCCAGCATGTGCTTTTGGTTGGATTCAGAGAGGAGGGCTGGTTCCCCTGGTCGTAGCAAGCACCCATGTATCCTGCCCTCACATAGAGGCTCAGGGTGGCCACTCTCTACCACGGTCCTGCTGGGAGAAAGAGAAATGCATTGACTCACCACCTGGCATTTCCCAACCCATCATAAGACTAGGTTTCTGCTTCAAATAACGTCAAGGACTAACTACAATATAACCATAAACATTTTTTCCCCCCTTTCATTTATAGTTTAAAAGCCTTTCCTTAATTTTGAGTTCAATCCAACAAGTTCCTGAAGGGTGAACAAAGTCCTAAGAGGGTAAATGATTTATCTAAGGTACCCATAGTGGCACTCACAGAGTGAGAGATGAAACAAAGCAGTTCAGACCACCCGTGTACCCCCACCGAAAGAAAACTGCAGTAACTGTGTTTTCTTATCATTCATCAACCAAAAAGATATAAACACAAATGCTTCCAGGGTACCATCTCCTTCTCTTTTGAGTGATTCCAGCCCAGTGCCATTTCAGATAGCTGCAGCATGAAATCCAGTTATTGGTTATGCTGCACTTGGGAAGACAATAGCATTAATTTTTATTGTAACAAACAGCCTTAATTAAACTTGCAAAATAAATACATAGTCATGCAGCCGTTTTCTGTGTTGGAGCTTAGCATTAATCTTTATTATTGTTATTAAGTGTTAGGAGATGAGAACATTTTGATGAATAATAACAGTGCATACCCGATCAATGCATATTTAAAATATATGTTTACAAAAGGCAGTGGCAAGAACATACGACTTGTGAGCTCTGAGGCTGTTATGGCCAGATAGATTAATGCCAGTAATTCATCATGTGCTGTGGGAATTAGAGAGATGAATAAGAACACTTTTCATGGTCCTCTGGCAAGCAGGCTGCAGTGATGTGCCTGGTCCATGTCCCAACTTCCCTGCTCTCACACTTCATCCTCAGAGTTGTGAGGTGAAGTTCAAAGATAAGGTAAGCCCGAAACTTTTCTGTCTGTTTATGGTCACCACTTACAATAGTTGTTTCACAGGGAATAAAACCGGAAATAAATTCTACATTCTCTTCCCTGGTTCTCAAAAGAGATGAAGTCTTGGAAAGTTTCAGCTTTATTTCCTTTCTCAGTGATTTACAATTGGAAAAATGGGAGTTTATATCCATTTAGTTCAAGTTACTGTTAGCAACAGTGCTGAACTGAAGTCACAGGTCTTTAAAATGGAAGTTCAGACAGCCCATGGGTTGGGCTCTCGCTCAGGACTCAGAAGATCCCCCAGGTTCGTACATCTGGAGGCTGTGAGGTACCATCACTGTCACCCAGCTCCAGCTCTCGTGGAACAAAGACCTCTGAAAAGTGCCCAGCACTTCCTAGCTTTAAACCGGGAATTTGTGGCTGATGCGGAGCATGTCTAAGAGAAAGAAATCCAGCCTCAATCCAGAGACTGCAAGGAGCACAGAAGTTACCACCTCCCTTCATAAGCTGTTCCAGAGCTTAATTAACTGTTAATTTACCACATCTGTTGCAAAGTCTTCATATGATTGACTAACTTTGTAGTACAAAATGATACTTACATGAGGCTAAGCTTCACTCAGTTGAACAACCTTGCTGTCCTTAGGATCTGACTCCAGTCCCCAGCTCTGCCACAGACCTCCTCTGTCACCCTGGGCGAGTGACTCCCTTCCTCCGTACCTCCATTCCCACCTGCCCCGACAACGTGTCTTTGTCCGTCTTGTCTGGTTCTATTACAGCCCTCTCCCACCTGGGGATTTTCCTGCGGATACGCAGGACTAGCATGCTAGCAATTTGCTATCAACTATGGCTTCTAGTTGCTATACAAATATTTAATATAAATTTAAATGCTGAACTTGATGCTGAACTTAATGTCCTCAGTAGACTGGATCAAATCTACTCAGCTGGGAGATAATTCAAATCTGATATGTTAGTTCAGACTCACTTCTTTATCTTTTACAAATAAAAATAATATATCAATTACAATATATTTGCATTCAAAATTATTCTCATTTCAGTTAACTAATTCAAGAGTCAACCCTTTGAGTTTTATTACGCACCATCTGAAAGGGCTGGGAGATGGCTGCATGACCTATTAACGCTACAAAAATATTCACCGGCACTTCCCCAGCAGGCAACGGTAAGAGCAGGGCTCGTTGGGGACTTCAACTGTACACACCCAGCACTTCTATATTTCCATGCTGCCCATGGCTTACACCAAATTTACACAACCATGACACGGGAAAGTAAATATCTCCTCTGCAGCCTCTCAATGCATTTTATATATATATACTTGCCAGCACCCAGGACCCTGACGAGGGCTTCACCTGCCCCAGCACTGCCGGTGGCACATTGCGGCTGGGCTCTCCCACAACTCCAGTTTCAAGGCACTGGCAGGAAGCACCTGTGGCTTCTGGTGAGTGGTGGCATGGAGAGTAGGTGACCTGCAGGTCTTTCCAAACCAGACACTCATTGCACAGCTGCTCCTATGTATGTGGAGAATTTCCTTTAATTATACAGGGGTTGCTTTGAGTTCAGTGCACGTATGACACAGCTGGAGATGAGGAGGAAGACCCAGGCGTACAGGTTGCAGAGATGCCCCCATGCCTGAACCCCCATGCACAACTGCAACATGTTGGCTGATGAGAGCACCTCGTTTTTTTGACTCTCTGTCTTTCCTGCTCAGCCCAGAACTTTCTCCACACATGTAGCTCTACTTAAGGTACAAATAGCATGTTATCCTCTTCCCTCTGCCATAACCTACTTGGCTTTGCAGTATTGTCATTCAAACATCCAGACAGTTGGGTCAAGCTATGAGCGCACATCACTTATGCACATCAACCCAAGAAACCCCCCTACAGCTGCAACATATGGGAGTCATACCATTGCCCATCCTTTTGAAAAGGGAATAAATCCCCTCATACAAGGGATAGCCTGACCTGGCCAACCAGGGTCCTAAAAAAATGGCTAAATGTGCTTCTAACGCAGAATGCATCTCTCAGTGAGAAGCCCCACTGCCTGAAAACAGTGATTTGTAGTGACGTTAAAGTGACTGTGCATTTTACCCTCCCTCATACCAGTTAATATGAAGTGGTCACTGATGAACCTCACGAGGGATCTCCTAGTCGTGATATAAATCAGCATAGCTCCACTGAAGTGATGGAATTGCACATATTTATATCAGCTGTGGAGCCAGCCCTATATATTTTCTGGAGAAATAGCAATATTTAAAGCAATGAAGCAGGATCTAAATGACTGAACCAGAACCAAACCCCAAAATGCAGGGGATGCAGAAGCATGAACCAAAAAAAATGCAGCTGGTTCTGGTACCTGATCATACCTTTTGCAATGGACAGGTCATTCCCACTAATTTATAAACAACAACACTCTACACTCGCTGATATGTACAGGAATTTTGCCGCAGACATCACTGCGGTCAACCCAGTATGACTGAGTCTCAGTAGGAAATATAAATCCAACTAAATCACACCTACAATTTTCTTATGGGAACTCTGTATGTATTTTACCCACCACAGGCATCCTCCCCCAGAAATACAGTTTACATGCCTTTAGTATTTTTCATGGTTCATTACTCAAGGTAATTTATGACAAGTTTATGCTGCTACAGTACATCATTTTGTGATTTTCTGCAATAAAACCATTGCACTGACTAGTCTTAGTTCTTTATTACATTTGAGGTCACTTGAAAGGGTAATTTCATCTACTGAACATTAAATCCTGCAATAATTCAATACTTTCAAGATATTTGAAAGCAATACTCTCCTCCTCTTCTGCAGCATCATGTGGCTAGCACTGAGAATAGTCATGGACAGGTATGGCACACAGTTGGGGCTGGAAGAAACTACTATCACCGTTGCAAAACACACCTTGGTGGCCATCTCTAAACAGCTAAACATGGTTGAAGTAGCTTTTATGGATAAGTTGAATGCCTAATCTTTTATTAACAGACATACATGCACAAGGCCACCACAGTGGACAGACTTACATTTATTGAAGGGGCTTTGGGACCGATGGGCCAGACCTTGGTTCGATCTCAATGGAATTTGCCTCTCAAATTCAGTGGGAGCTAACTAGGCTTTTAAGCGTTTTCTCCATCACTTTTTGCTCAGCCAAACCATTTGAATCCTTTGAGAGTCTTGAAACTTGATGAATTTGCCACTAAAATGCTCGAGGAATTGTAGCTGCATAGGAACTGGTTAAGTAATAGCACTAAAAAAGGTTTAATATTGTACCATATCCTAGGGCTTTACCTCAGACCTCCACGGACTTTGGGTTTTGCCCACACTAGTGAATAGAAACACTTTGCATTCAGGGTGGTCAGCATGAAGCAACAACTGTTGCGGTGAAGGAAGTGATGTTGAAAGATCAGTCAATATTTTTTCTCTGCAGAAGCCGTAAGCAAGCTCTCCCATCCCTGCCAAGAGATCAGAGCTTTCAATGCCATTTTTAAATTGTGTCACCACAAACCTTTAAAAACCATGTTTAAATCATCCCCCTCCTTGGGAGGACTTGAGAAGGAAGAGAATGGGAAAAAAAATAACCAATAACCTCTGAGAGGTCTGAGCTACAGAGAAGTCAAGGAGGAAAAGGGGATATCCTGAACAACCCAGCGCCAAAGGCAGTGATGCTGACTGCCAGAACTGCTGTTGAGCGATGTCCCATCGAAGCAAGGCCACGTAAGCCACCTCCACCAAACACACCACTATTGTAACACCTACCCTGGGCATCGGGGCTGCTCAGGAAACAAGACAGCTGTATTACTGCTGCTGAGGACTGCCATGTTCTGGGTGTTAAATATACTCCCTTTGAGCAGGCGACAGATCGATGCGCAGAGCTGACCATCAGTGGATATGAAGGTTGAAATGCCACCCGGAGAGAAAGAGACTGCTGCCACAACTGAAAGAGTGAGCAAGGCAAGGACAGATGGGGGCTGCCTGATGAGGTGCAGGAAAATATGAACTACCTGGCCGAAATATGCAGACTGCCGGATAATATCTCTCTTTTCTTCTAAGGCAAAATATAACTTGTAAGACTTGGCTACCAGTCTGCCATCTTCAAAGGGGTCTCTGTAAATGGGATCCTGCATTAACAGCCCAGCTCCACACTGCCTTCCTACAGCCGTTGGTCTTTGGGGACTTTCTAGGATGCAGGGCTCTTCCTAGGTCTTCAGTTGTCACCTGTCCCACCTGGACCTCTCTTATTCTCTTCCACATCATGTAGGTGGTACATGGAAGCACATCTTGAGGACAAGGTAGTTCAGTGCTACTACTGATGGAATAATCTTTGCTTGCGTGTGCATTTGTGCACTGATGCCACGGCTGAGAGGGGACTAGAAAGAAGGAAAAACTCTTCCATCCCTCTGCTTTGCAGGTGTATTGCTTCATCAAGCCTTTCTGGGTAGGAAAACTTCATTTCCCCCCCTGCCCTCTTGCCCCTGTCTTAAAGAAATGCAGTAAAAACTGGCATCGGCCTTGTTTAAAGCAAAGGGAATCTGGTTCAAACATTACATTAAGTACCTCCCTTACTGACAGCCTTTATTTTGGGGATGATCTTAAGAGCAGCGAGGCATGGAGCAGCAGTGAGGAAATGACTGTCAGATCCTTTTTCATTAGCAGAGTGAAAGAGCTGTAGCTGTCCCACCTTTTTTTCTGGCTGGATATAAATTCTTCTTTAGCAGGCATTGCAAGGATGGGTCACCTTCACAGGACCTCCCAAAATGAGTGGGGCCAAGCCTGGCCTGAGGTGGACGGTGGAGGCAGTGCCACAGGCTGGCATGCAGCTGGAAAGAGGAGAAGGCTTGAAGAGAAACTCTCTGTCCTTGACTTCTCACATCCTAAACAAAAGCCAGTGAGAGATTTCTCCCCACCTCTACCTGTTGGCACAATATTTCACCATCCAGTGATGGGAAGCCCAGGCTACCTTATTTCAGAGTTCAGCCATATCCAGTTCAGAGAGGAAAATGGTAATGAGCTGGAACATCTCCAGCAACTTGAAGAAGATGCTGTAACACACAGAAATGTGCTGATCACAAGGGTTGATGTCTGGGACACGTGGAGGCTGGAAGCTGTGTGCCTCTGCCTTATTAAGGAGATATTTTTTCCTAGTTAGAACCCAGAAGTGGTCTCTCCTCTACTTCTTCTGCCCTTAGGATTTTCCACTACCTGCATTTCTCGATCACTTCTTCTTTCTCTACAGCTAACTCTTGTTTTCCTACTAACACCTGTATTTCATTGTTGCCTCTCTCCGGCTTTTCTTTAGCACAGGAGAGGAGGGCAGAGGGTAGGGTTGTTTTCAGGGAACATTTTGGTAGCTCACCTTTGCCCTCTCACTCCCTGGCTACTTAACTGCAGGGCTGTTCACAAGGCATAGGGGTAATTGTAGGAGTACTTGGAAAGCAAAGAGGTTGGAATAAACAGACGACTTGGATGCTCTGGAGAAATAACAGGCATGACCTCTGCTCTTGGGTTTCACCAGCCCAGTGCTTTGCTATTTCATGCCTGCACTTGCCCTAACTGTAAGGCTGTGGCTGAAGAAGTCCCTGCACAGGAGAACTCGGATGCGAGATTTTATGGGGGATCTTCACTTCTCACCAATCCCATACAGTTCCTTGCTTAAGGGGGGAAAAATAGCCTTGAATGTGGACTTTTGATTCATGAAAGAAAGAACCCAAATGCACTCTGCTTGTTTCAGCTGAGTTGTTAGTCATCAAAATAATTTGTGCTCAGTCTCCAGTGATTCTCAGCTTTTGCTGTAAAAGCCTGCATTGCTGTTTCCTTCTGAATTTCAATCAGGTGTCATTACCGTGTGTTGCCCACCTTTTGGTCAGGATAGATGCTTCTCATAACATATCAGAATTGCTCAATGCAGTGAACTTATTCTCTTTAAGAACCTGAATCACACTAAGTGGCTTTACTTACCATCTGCTTTCTTGATTTGCGTACTCTTCTGCTCATACTGTCTGCAATAGCCATTTGTTTCCTTGCCTATAAATTAGTGGTCCAAAAGAAACTGCAGTGTTGTCAACAGATTACTGAAATACAGTTCTGAGAATGGACCTACAAAAGAGATTGGAAGCAAAACTTAGCACCGAGCCAAACTGCCTGTAATTGGATTTTGAGACCAGAATATTATAATGAACAGTGTGAAAGAAATAAACAGGATCATTTATTTTATTTGATCATTAGCAAAACTCCTTGGTTACATGTGATAATTGCTGGCAAAGATTTACATACAGAAAGTGTGCCTGAAAATGTTTAAGCCCATTTCTTTATAACAGATCCACTACCAGCATACCAATTACATGACATAAAAGGCATCGAGCTTGGAGAAATCCCACAAGGCTTTCAACAGCATAACCTGCTAGCCTTTTCCCTGCTCTGTGCTTGGGATTGCTTTCTGGATGTACTGATTTAAGCAATGAATACACATTCTCAGCAATCTGTCATGTATGTTTACAGAATTATCTCTAGAGAAGCTTATAGGCTAGCCTGGAAATGAGAAGTGGCACAAGCTCAAGATCTTCAGTCCTCACTCGGGTAACATACTAATGGATCGTAATGGGTGATTTTGTGTAAGCAAGGTATGCAAGTATGTCTCCATTAAGAACCTTCTTATCATGCTGTGCTTTTAAAAAGCAAAGTTTAGAAATTTGCTAGAGTTTATGTCCATTAAAATAAAGAATGAAGGTCCAACTTGTTTCTCTAAGACTGTACCATCCTAGGGGTTGATTTGAAGGTCACTGACAGAAAGAAATTTATGGATTTCAGAATGGGACTCCAGTGGGTGAAGAGCCAAAATGCCTTAAGGTAGATGCAGGGAGAGAAGGAAACAGCCATATCCTTGAGTATATAGAGATTCACCTTTGGAGGAAGGATCTGCAAATGAGAAAAGGGTCTGGTGGCTCATTTGGTGGGTTGGGTTTTGATATAAAGGGGGACAGAAATAGGAAAAAACACATGCTTTGCACTGCCCCCACCTGTTTCTATGCTGGCCTTCCTGTCCTGTGTAGGAAAAAAGCATCAAGACTTTGGCTGTGCAGCCTTTGTAAAAAAATCCCTTCCACATTTGAGCACCCCTGGTTCTCCTGCAATGCAGGGAAATGGAGCGGCAAGAGGAAGATGGACATGACAGATGCCCAGACTTGAGCCAATCAACTCAGCTTTTGCACGAAGTATCTGGGTTAGAGAGCCCGTTGCCCAGTTTGCCCAGCTCTGGATGTCACTCCGTCTCCTGAGGCGGTTTCCAGTGACCCAGAAAGGGAATGTGTTAAGGACACCAAGGCATCTCCTTTCCTCCAGAAAGGCATGGTGGGAGCAGCCCCCACCCAGCAGTGCTGCTAATGCCAACGGGGCAAGGCCGGGGCTGGGGTTGGGTAGCTACAGGGCAGGCAACGCTGTAGTTTAAGGGTGGCTGAGAAGCACGTCTTTCTGGAGTGGCAGATGGCAATACAATCCATGAATAGCCCAGTATTTACAGTTCAACAGATAGCAAAGGAGATGGCCAGATGAGCCAATCAAAGAAAGGTCTTGTTCAACTCTCCTGGTGTTTCCTCACTGAATTCAGTGGCCTTGCACCAACTGAGGAGGCAGCACAAGGGGGGCAGGATCGACAGCCACTGCCCCCAGAGCTGGAGGTCTTTTGATCTCCAGAGCTAAAGATCCCAACCCAGCCACAGAAGAACATCTGGGCTGAATTTGCATCTCCCGATGTAGTTAGGGCTGCCCACACATGAATTTCTCAGCCACGCTTATCTCTAGCTCAGACATTGTATATTGCAATGCAATGGCATTACTCATTGTCTGTTACAAA
>NW_009648041.1:3607948-3656180 GCF_000708025.1 Charadrius vociferus | reverse complement strand
GGCTGTTTTCTCCCTACAAATATAGTGCAATGATCTATTATTTGACAGAGACATTATTCCCTCATTACTGTTTATAAAAGCAGCAGGAGAGAGTCATGCATACTGTAGTGTGACTGACTGAATGGGCAGAAAGACCTTCACAGGGAAGTGAGTCTTTTACTGTTTAGAGTCCATACCTTAACTCTTCCTGGACCTCAGGAGGGGACTTGAGATCTCCTGGATCACGTATCTTTTGATATGAGCGCTAAAGCTTAAAAAAAACTCTTCTTCAAAAGTTTGTAGTTGCCTTATTTATTAGAAGCAACATTTTATGTATTTAGAGGAATTATTTAGGAGAAGTGACCTGTGAGATGAGAAAGATGAGAAGAATTGGGTACCATCAGGAAGCAAATGTGACAGGCAGGTAACAACCGAATGATATTTTACAGCTCCGAGACTCTTCGCTGCAGACTTCACAGGGAGCGGCTGTGCTGACAAGAGCTGATGTGTCCTTCTCTGCCTGAGCCTTATCCCAGCCCCTGTGGACAGCCAAGTCCTAGTCAGACTGCTGAACACGTGTCTGACCTTTCTGGAGGAGGGATGAAGGCAGATGGATGAGACATTTGCCGAGGACGCTGTAACGCAGCTTTTGTCTACTTCATCCACGTGCCTCAAACACAGCTTGTTGGTGTAGCGCTTAACTAGAGCTGCTGGCTGCAATGCTTCTTGCGTTGCAAAGGTGCAATACTTTCATGCCGTGCTTTCTTGTCTTATGATACCCTGGAAGAGATGCAAGTGAGGAAACACAGTTAACCTTGCTAAAAACAGTGTAGAAGATCCCTGGTGGAAAGGGGGAAGAAAGGACACAATGTGTAGTCATACATCCTTCAAACCCTGCCACGAGGCGTTTTACAGCCGTGCTAGATCCTCCAGCCCCAGTAAGTCACAGGCATACCTGCTTAGACATATTAGCCTGGATCTATTCTCACCATTTACAGTGTAGCTGCACCTCGGGTGCAGCCTGGATTGGCACCCCATCATGCTGGCCATGGTACAAGAATCACAGAGCCGAGACTCCAAACAACGGACCCAAATGGCAAGGCTACAGGTGAGCACAGCATGGGATGGATTGCTTGGGTTTTACCTCCCAGCCAAACTTTGCTTCATTTTGAGCTGTTTCATTCCCTCAAGCTGCTATCTTTGTTTGTTGGAGAGGCACATCTTGTGCCATTTGCCCCGTTCCATTTTAGTCCTAATATTGCCAGTGGAATGGATTAATAGCACACTATTTTCTAGTCTAGTAATCTTTGTCACAAATGTGAGTGAAAGCATACAGTGAAAATGAAGATCTATCAGCACCGCCGTCTGACTGATGGCTCACTCTGATAGCTAATGCTAAGATGAGAACAGAAGATGGAAAAAAAAAGATCCCTTTCTTATTTTAATACCAAGAACAGTACACAGCACCTGTATCCATCTTTTTGACAAGGACTGTAATGAAAATGGCAGCACGCTGGAATGTCATTGTACCTCCATGATGGGCTGTAATTTCACACCCCTCTGTGGGTGCACTCTGTCTGAAGGTACTCAGGTTAAAAATGCCTGTCACTCACTTCGTGTATTGCATCTTGGAATCACCTAGATGGTATTTCAAGCCCCTCATGCCACACAAGCTACCACACATCCTATTTTCTACTAGTTAATTGGTCAGGGACACAAAGTGCAGTGTGCACCATTTTTTCTCAGAGTAATAGGTAGCCACATTTGATGCATATATTTTTTATACCCAACACCAGCTAGAAAACAATGTATTGAGATGAAATTCACTGCACACATCTTCAGCCCTCACACCGCAGGCGTGTTCTTCACTGACCTTTTCCTCTGTTCTGCCTTTTAGGCACACCACAAGCCTCCCTGAACCTTCACAAAGCAAAAAGAAGAGTGTACTTGTTTTCCATATCCCCTGGCAAATCTCGTCTTACTATCTGTTTCTTCAAGCCAAAGGCACAGCTGGAGACTACATGGTTAAGATGTTGTTACCCTAGGAACGACTTAGAAAAACTCAGTTTAGACTTCAGCTCTGCTGGTTCAACTTTTTGTGAATCCTGAAGACATTGCTTGTGTCCAGATCCATCCTGGCAGCAGGAACAGCCTTCACCCAAAAGAGGCGCTGAGTGATTAATGTGGTACAGGAACAAACAAGGCTGCGTGATGCTGGGGTGAAGGGTAAAATGTTCATCTGCTCCCTTCCCACCAGTAAACCAGCTTTGCTCATCAGTGAGAGCCCTTCCCTTGATGGGTTTCAGGCCAAGCCTCGGGAGCTAAGCGCTTTTCCTTTCCACCAGTATGTGGAGGAATACCATATTCCCTTTCTTTCCAGGGGAATGCCATGGTTACTCCTTGGGGATGGGCCTTGCCAAGGGCTTGCATACAGGCAGGAGAAGAGGAGGTGGGTAGTCTGCGGATTGCCCTCCTGACTTCTGAATTCAGCAGTTTCAGCAAGGAACAAGGCTGGCCCAGAAAACCTTCTCCTCCAGTTTTGGCAAAGGCAGTATGAGCCCATCAAGAGTCTGGCACTGATGGGCAGTGACAGGTATGCAGGACTCTCTCTTTCCGATAGTATGGCGCATTTGCCAGCAATTCAGGTCCCTTTTTGTAAGGGATCTGTCCTAACCTTTCAAAAGCCCTGGGTTTACTAATCCTCGCTTGATTGTTTCCTGCTTCGAGCAATTTACATAGTTATTGGGCCTGGCTCTCATTCCCTTCTCTAAAACATGCAGAAGACAGGGCTGAATGAGAGGGGAAATTTGATTGCTTAGTATTTCCTTGTTACTATCGGTAGGGAGCAGCTACACAGCCTGGCAACATTCTGCAGAGAGCCTGAAATGCTCCAAAATTAAAACCACCCAGATTCACACTTCTCCTGACTCTTCATTCTCAGCGGCCAAAAAGAGACAAGGGGGAAAAAAAAGAAAGACAGAAAGAAAAGAGATCATTTGTTTGCAGAATATTTCTGTATGCGTATATTTTGCAGAAGGTTAATTGGAAAGGGTGTTTCTATGCCAACAAGGGCTGAGAACAGACGGCTGAACTTGGAGAAGCATCCGCCCCCGAGCAGACGTTTTGGATGCACGGACGATGTGGCCCAGTGGCTAGCACATGGAGCAGGCTGGCAGGACATGGGCCTTCTGTACCACCAGTCGTGCTGCCTGCAAGGCTGGAGGAGTTACTTAACTTGTCCCCAGCCCTAATTCAGCTTGGCAGATGCAGTGAGATCCAACCCTCTCCCCTCAAACATATCGTATTTAAAGCGTGGGGATGAAGAAAAAACAGCCTTTAAAAGGGAAATTATTTTAACCAACTGGGGAACGAGACAGGCCAACCAGAGCAGTGACAAATGTTCCTTCCCAAGATGTGAACCAGAAGACCAACCACCTTGAGTGTATGTATACCTGTGCATGCAGCCTGGGGAACAAACAGGAGGAACTGGAGCTCCATGCCCAGTCTGTAAGTTATATCATAGGAATAACTGAAACATGGTGGCATAACTCACAGGACTGGAGGATCGCAATGGATGGCTATAGGCTGGATTTTTCACAATTAGAACAATCAGCCATTGGAATAATCTCCCCAGGAGAGTGGTGGATGCCCCAAAACTGGACACTTTTAAAATTCAGCTGGACAGGGTGCTGGGCCATCTTTTCTAGCCATGTTTTTGTCAAGAAAGGTTGGACCAGATGATCCTTGAGGTCCCTTCCAACCTGGTACTCTATGATTCTATGTCAAATCTCTGGTTTCAGTTAACAAAAACCCTTAATATCAAAACTTGGCTTAAAACTACTCAAAGAAGGCGGAGTATGTTGTAGTTGTCAGTGAGTCATTTTTCACGCAAGGACCATAATTTAAGCTGGCTTTCAGGACTGTCTTGGGAGGAAGATCCTGCTCTGCTCACTTTTGCATTCTGAGACATTTGAAGTGCAGATGGGGAAGGAGGCGGCTTAGGCATGCCTCTGTATGAGAAGCTACAAATGGACTCTAAATGGAAGCGTAAATCATTTCTCCTTGATTTCTGGTGTGAGTTACATAATGATAGATGGGTCTGCACAACATTCAGATCATTCTCCCCTGGCTGAGTTCAGCACATAGGACCTTTGTGCAGGTCTTCAAAGCAAGAAAAGAAGTGCCCTGTAAGGCCAGCTGAGGTCTTGCAGCTGGACTGACCAACATCTCTTAGATGAACACACATCTCCTGTCATGGTTTGGGCTGGGCTGGCCACTAAAATGAATGACAGATGCCCTCTTTAACTTCTCTCCCAAGGGAGAGAAGAATGAGAGAGAGAGAGAGAGATGGACTGAAAAGAAAAATAAGACTACTTTAATGAAATATTGATAATAAAAAGAAAAGATAATATATATATATAAAAAAAGAAATATCTACAAAAACAGCATCAGGCTCCTGGAATGATGATTACTTCACCAGCAGGCACTGGGCAAGTCCCTGACTGGACTCAGCGACAGATGGGAGCTTAACTCAGGAACTGAATTCAGGAACGCATGGATCGGGATCAAAGGCAGATGAACAGAGAGAGTCCTCCTCCGACACTGGCCACTGAAGAAAGAGGCTGACCCCTGTGATCCCTCAGCTTTACACTGACCATGATGCAGATGGGATGGAATACCCTTCCAGTCAGTTTTGGGTCACCTGTCCTGTCCACTTCTCCCCACATGTGCGACCCCTCTACGCTTTTCCACTTCTGACCCTCTAATAGGGCATACAACAAAGTTAGCTGACCTTGGTTGTTATAGCATAAGCAAGAGCCTCTCTGCATACCATTCCTTTGTATTAATTATAACCATCAGGTCTTATCACTCTGGAAGCAGATACTGTCTGAAGAATATGCTGTTCAGTTCAGAGAGTGCAGTTAGATAGAAGAGACTTAACTGAAAAGTAAAATTACTGAAAAGAAAACTGGTTCTGTTTTACCTAAAAGCAGGACTTCTCCAAACTGTAAGGGGTGTATCAGTGGGAAAAAGATATCTTCCTCATTTTGAATTCAAGTGCTGAAAACAGCTTTGAAACACACATCAAGTGTGTCGTATTATAACACCAGAAAGAAAATCAAACCTTTAGAACAGCAGAGTGACACACACCCCAGCTAACTGCAACCTCACTGCAGTGCCACCTCTTGCCGATTGGCAGCTGAATTCCCGTGAATCATCAGAGGAACAGATTTTCATCTAGTTTGCTCATCCAGGCTCTCCCACCTGATCATGCTGTGCCTCCAGAGCCCACGGGGACAGAGGGACTATAGCGAGCGCACCCGTGCCAGCCAGGGACCCCGTGCACGAGCTGCCACAGATCTCCACGCAAGAGACACTCGGCGTGAGAGCAAGGTGAGCACATACAGTGCAGAAGCAACAAGCTGTCTTGGTGAGGACATCTCAGACACCTTCACCTCACTGAAAACCATAGGAATAATTCCCCCGAACAGAGTGGGCAGGATGAGGCCATCACAAACCCACAGCCAGACTCTACTTTATATCTGCACTCCTCAGGCTGCTTTTGGAGCTTGACAACACTGTGCCGTCACTCTTTTTTCTGTCTTTGCCATTTCTGTCTTTGCTCATGTTTGCAGCATTTACATCCCTTTTTTATTTTCCCCAAGTTAATATCGAAAGAACCAATGTCACTTCAATAAGCTATTTCTTTAAACCAGCCTTGGAAATAATTACCAAGAGACAGAAGAACTGCAAATCTGTACCCTTTTAATGGCTGAGCCAGTTCCCATATGGGGCAAGACAGCACTTTGCTTCGTGCCATGCTCAGTAATGAAAGCCACTGAACAACTCCGTTCCTTCCTTTGATCTGCAGCATCTGCCGAGGTACCTGCCCCGGGGCAGGGTCAGCACACTTCACAGTTTTAACACTTTCCTGCAGAGAGTTAATCAGTGTCCTTAGCGTTCATCACAAAAATACCTTTCTAACGCTTGTGTTGTGTGCCCATGTATCCATTCTTAATCAACACGTAGGTCCTGTCTGTGCTGAAAAGCTCTGCCAAGGTAACTCTGAAACGATGGCTTAGTTTATTCAAAGAAATGCCATAAGCTACACCAGCAAAAATACACTGACTGTAGTTACAGTCACAAATTATCTCCAGGACTGAGTTACAGTTAAAAGTTTTGCCAGCGCAGCAATGCTCCTCAGGGATACCATTTTTTCATGACATTTCCACGCCAGCAGAAGTCATGTGAATGCAGCTATGCCAGCATCAAATTTCTTTTGCCAGCAAAGAAGTGTTGGCCAAAAAATTTAAACTCTTAACTCTTATTGCTTTCCCAGGAAGAGTTTCTAGTGTAGACCCAGCTGTAATTTGAGCACTGAGGACAGAGTAATCTACTACATTTGAAACCACTTCCCTCAGCAAGGTAGGCGAGGCACCTCCTCGAGCTTTTATTCTGTGCAAGTCTGTGTTATTTACGGTGCCCTGACATCACATCATTTTCTTGTTTGCTTAGATAGCTAGAGCCTCTCCACCGGAGCTCTGCACCAAAGAAAATGTTCCAAAGAAATAATTTAGGAGATGAGCAACTTAATTTGTGCATGAGGAAACAACTTGTCAGAGAGCTGGGAAGCAGCTAATGCCACCAGCCTCCTCCGGAGCCTCGCCAGGCTCATACCCTGCAGCGGGATGGTGCTCGGTGCAGGTTCATATGTGGCACTCTGCACCCAAACCCAGGAGCTGCAGTAGCTACAGCTGATTGTGCTACAGCAGAGAGGAATATGAGAGACAGCCTGCCCTATTGCCATAACCTGGACCCTAAGAAAGTGCCATAGGAATTTCCAAAAAATACCTAAACTATGGGATCACACTGCCCAAGATGACTGGGTCTTCATCACCTTTTAACTCTGAGTTGTGCTGTGAGCTCTGCTGGGCAGGTCCTGCTCACCTCCATCAGCTCTACAGCAGCCACCCAGGGAGGGAGGGAGGAGGCAGCGCTCCTGTCCTGCTTCAAATTCCTCAGGAACACACTTGGATGCGGTGTCTGTGCTTTTGGCCGTGCTATCTGGACTGTAATGTTTGTGTTTCTGCTATCCTCTAGATGCAGGGCAATAAAATTAGCATTCACATTCAGATTTATAACCCAGTAAAGGCAAGTTCCCTCTAATAAAAACAAGTTCATTTATGAGACCAGATTTGAGGCATGACTTGCAAGAGGGAAAACAACATCCTGTGTCATTCTAATGGCTCACACCTCAGCGGGCAGACACGGCAGAAATTTTTCTGCAGCTCTGCTTCTGCTCTCAGCCTCCCCTGCTCTGCGCAGTGTCTGTGGGTCATTCCCATCCCACATCGATAAACACCCCGGGCTAAGCTTTCTGGCTGAGTTGCCAAACGATGGCCACAGAGGCTGGGCAGGGAGAAAAGCCCATATGCTGCTGTGTTGCTGTTCGTGCCCTCACAGTCATTTAATATTAGCAGGCGGCACTCCTGGGACTGCGTGTGATGCACATTTTCTGTGGTACGTTGTGCCTGGGTACATCTCCATGCAATGAGGCATCTTCTTGTCCCCTGTGGGTAAGTGCAGTGGAAAGACAGAGCCCTCGCCCACCCACAATGCAAAACAAAGCCAGAAGACGTGAGTTTAAGCCCGGCTGTCACGTGTGCCCTCTCTAGAGGCACTTGGGAAAGGATCGCCTCTGCCTGTTACTGCGGTGTTTCTCGTGTTCCCTCTGGCTCCCGTCTAGCAGATTGCTGTGCGAGACTTCACCTCTTTCATGTGTTTCACAGTTTCCATTGCAGCCCTTCTGCTCTCACAAGCTCCCCTGTGCCTCAGCCACCTGCCCAGGAGCAGGAGACTTGGGAAGCAAGTGGGAAGGAAGCACCTAAGGGTGGTTTTAGGCTGGCCGAGTCGGGGGAACAAGGGGAGACCTCAGAGCATACACCGGGATAGATTTTAGCCTCTGACACAAAGGGTTATGAAATATGGGGCCAGAAAGCACAAGCAACCAGAAGACTAAGAGTGACCATTTCTCTTTCTGTATTTACTATACCAATAAAATAACTTCATAGCAGCTGGCTGTAATGTAAATCCTCTTTTAAGGACTAGCGGCTGTGCGGGGGACCATTAAAAAAACAGCTCCATCATTAAGGCTTTTGGTTAGGAGACTGCCTGTACCGTTATTCCGCAGGGAGGGCCGCTCTGCAAGGCTGCGCGGAGCCACTCAGAGACTGCTTTGCTGTGGGCTTCACCGCTGCACGGCAAACTGCCCGCCTGGCCCACGCACCAGGGAATGGCTGGATTTCAGCGGGGATTTTCTGTCTCCAAATCAGTGCTACTCACTACAAAACAGCTAAACCAGTCCTGCTTTCCCGCAAGCGCTCCCCACGCCCTCTGGCCACAAGCTGCTTGCTGGCCATGGAGCTGGTGGTCTACCACTAAATACGACCCCACCGCAGACTGGGAGAAAGCTCAGGGCGCACAGATGGGTCTGAGCACCGCTTCGAGCCCAAAGCTCTTCTTGTGCTGCAGCGCAGGGCCAGCACCCACCGCAGCAGCGCAGTGCCCTGCTGTATTTCTGTGCGGTGGCTGCGATACCCCATTCACCAGCAAACCCCTCCCTGGGCAGCCACCTTCTCTGCCAGCTCACAAACCCTGGATATATTTTCAGGGCCTTTGCAACATAACGCTTTCATGGGTACATTAAAACAAGATAATCAGCTATCACCTGAAAAACAGGTAATTAATTGCAGAATCAGCTCCTTTTGAAGTAGTAATATAATCATTCGCCTCTCTCTTTCTTCCTGGGGCATCTGCCTTTAATCTAACATCTCGCAGGCTTTCCAAACAAAGCATGGCTCTGTGGTGCTAAGTTCCCGGGATGCTGCACTCGGAGGATGCTCTTCCACACTGACAGAAGCAGAGAGACCCCTGTCTGTCCCACCACATCCCGGGGGAAGACTTCACTTCTTAGTGCCGTATGTCTTGAAAGCTGCGAAGAGGTAAGCAGAGGACATGCCGAGGAGCACGACACGAATGATCAGAGCAGAGAGCCGAACAGTGAGGCTGCCCTGCTTGATGGCCTCAGTCCAATTTCACCTGTGTAGGAGGGTATCGGGAGAAACAACGATGAAACCAAAGCACGCGGCTGGGACAAGAGCCTGGGGCATTGCACTGATCAAACAGCAACTGCCTCTCTCTTTCTTCCAGTGCAGCATCCTTCCTCAGCTGTTACTCTGAGAGAAGAGTTTTGGGATTACCTTGCTGCATGCTGGGTCTGGCGGCACGTTGGTATGGACCTCACCCAAGCCCTGGAGTCCATCAGCCCACGAGCAATGGGACTGATGCCACCTCTGCCCAGCACCCCTCCGCCGCGGGGGTGCCCTCAGCTCTCCCCATCTTTTAATCTCCAGCGGGTCGGGCCAGGGCACCCGCACCAGCTGTGATGTGCTCCCTGCCTGGCCGGCAGCCCATACTCATTTACTTGTGCCCAAGCCAAATTAAGCAGATAATTGCTGGTCTCCTGCTGTGGTCGCTCCTGGTACAGTAATCTGGGTCCCTCTGCTCTGCCCAGGACCTAAATTCTTTAACACCTCTGAGGTCTCCTTACTGTTCTTCAACTTGGCTGATGCTGGCCAGTGGATTCAGCAGGTACTGGGGAGAGACAGACAGACAGTACAGTCCCTTCAATCTTGATTTCTACCTCCATCAGCCGCAGATGAGGCTCCCACCATAAGGTTATGGATGCTGTGGAGCCATGGGCTGCCAGCCTTTGCAATACCATGGGCTGCACTAGTAACAGTCTGTTATTTTTTGGGCAATGGCACAGATGGTGAGCCCAGCACCCCGTGACTGCAACCTCTCCCAGCGGCTGGAGCTGAACCCCCTGAAAGGGTCTGAATCTATCACAGAGCTGCGGGTTCAGATTTATGCTTCGCAATCTGCTTTCAAGCAGAGAAGTTGGCACGAGGAGCATCCTCTTGCAGGATTCTGGCTGGCGGCTGCCTGGCAGCATTTAATCAGCTGTATTCATGAGATCTGATCCAACGTGCTCCTGCTGACCTTGGCCCCAAGACTTGCAACATGTCAAATGAACACAGTCTCGTAGATCCATCACTATCCTTTTCTAAGAGCCAGTATATCATCCATCCAGTGCATCTTGATGATCTTTGTGTAATCAGCATACAGATTCCCATTTGCATTTCTCAGATATTCATAGAGAAAGTGTGTCCACTGGGGAAAAAAAAAAAAAAAAGACAAAAGATCATCCACGGAAGAGGCAAATGAAAAATAGCTGCATCTTTGCACGAAAGCTCTCCTCCACTCCTTTTCTGGCCATGTATACGGGTAATTACTGCATAGTTTATATCTCCCTGCTCCTCCATAGGTATAATGGAGAAGAAGAAAGCCTGGGTTGCTCATTATGAACCAACAAGCCCTGGTTCCTTCCTCTGAAGCCTGGGTGGCCTCCCTCCTCCAAGGCCAAATCGTCTCAGTGACCACCTCAAAAGAAGGAACCGTAATGATGAGCTCAGCCTCGGTGAGAAGACACAGCGAGGGCAACTGTTTTGAAATTGAGCTTTTTGTAAAAAAAACCCCACATCTTCTTCTGAACTGGCACAGAGGACAAGGAAAATATCCCTTAATGGGAAAAGTAAACATTGCCTTTGAAGACTTTTAAAATGGTAGCGTGAAGGTAGTCACCCAAAGAGGTTTCACTGAATTTTAATTAGATGAGGAGCTTGATGGCCTCATGTTATTCTGTTATTGAGATATCTGAGACAAATAAAACGAGCCAGCAAAGGCTGGGTGGTCACATAGAGGACTCACTCCAAATGAAAGTTCATTTACTCGTGTACATAAAGATGAGCAGAAAGCACATGGCACGCTGCAGGGCTCTGCGGGGCTATTCAGGGCACAGTTTTCACACTAATGTAGGGGATTCTTCCTTTCTTTCCAAAACTCATCAGATCTTCACTACAGAGCCCTGCTTGGTGCATCACCAAATAATAATGTCTCTCCTGGCTGAATGTCCCACCTTGGCTATCAGGTGTTCAGGTTTGTTCATGATATGACTGAAGTCAGTGGTAATTCCAGCATATATTATCTCATGTTGACTATGCTTGAAGTGTTTACTGCAGGGAGAGTGGATGTTGTAATTCTCTGTTTTTACAGCCTACCAAAGTTTTCACCTTGATCATTAGAAACCACAGTGCACAACAGATGGCTGATTGACGCCATATAATTTGGCTTTATCACAGCATTTCTTCTGACTTTCTTTTTTTTTGGGGAGTGTGTGTGAATCTTTTAGCATTTCAAATACAAACTTCATTATAAATCATGTAGTAATTTTGCGACTGAAAATCCACAACTGCATCATCAGGAACTGACCTTGGAACTAAATGTTTTCCTCTGAAGTTCTGACTTGATAAACTGTTCTTGCATTTCTGTGCTTGGTGAAACTCATCGTGTGAGTAGGCAGCCGTGAGATTTTCTGGGTCTGCTTTCCAAGCTTGGCTAATCACACAATTTTAATAGCAATAAATCACTATTTCAACAAAGGGCTGTCTCTTTGGTGGAGACGCGCAACTTTTACTCACAAAGGTACGGATTTATCATGTTTATTAATAGACATGCTCTACAGCTTTGTCTTGTTTTGTGTACTGCAAGCACACTGACTCAGCCCCATGCCATGGGCACACAAACATTATTAATAAAACCTTATTCTGCCACATTTAGACAGATTACGGACAAACGATAAGGAGGGATTTACATACAAGCAACCCCATCAGAAGTATGTGATGGAGGATCATAGTTTCTAGTAAATTAGATATGCCATTTCCTCTGGGAAAAAAAAAAATAATCTAAAATTCAGGTGGTCTATCAGAAGGTGTATTATACCTTCAGATGTGGTAAATGCTAGCTGCTAGTATTCACCGCAGTACTTCATTTTCTCAATAACTGGGACATGTCAAGGTACTTCCCGAGGAGGATTTGCAGGGCTGCTGAGAGCTCTGCCCGGCAGGGGATGCGTTAGGTTTTATGACGGGCGAACAGGACCATCTGTGGAGCTGTGCTCCATCTAGTCCCAGTACGCGCTGCAGGATTAAGCAAGCGGGGATTCGCTCACCGGTTTTGTGCTGAAAACACACGCAACTGCAGCTATTAATTACAGGCAGCAGATTACTCATTGTAATTAAACCACAATCATTCACGAGTATCCCCCGACCTCCTAAGGGATCAGGTCTTTCTAGGAGACCCACTGCTACCCGGCTCTTCCCAGGGCACTGCTGTAAGGGTGGCAGTGGGGATGATCCATTGCACAGCAAAGTGTTTCACTTTGAAGCTTTCACATGTGCTTCATGACAACAGGACGCCCCTGATCAACCCCCAAATCTCGCTGCCAGCATGGGAACCCTGTGTGAAGACATCTGGCTCCACCGATATTTCTGTATTGCGGGGCTCTGCTGCAAAAGGGAAACCAGCTGGCACTGCTGATGGTTGTCAGGTCCCCAAAAAGTCTCCATATAGGGATGCTCTCAGTACCTGTCTCTTTGAAAGCCTGATAAGCACCACCAGCACAAGAAAACCTACAAAATACTAGTAAACTAGTAAAGGGTTCCTGGGAGGCAGATAGACTCTTGTCCTTTTCCCTCCTACTCTCTCTCTGCATGCAGGCAAATTTAGCAGCGAGACAAGATTTACAGCTTTAATTATGAACTTTAGCCCAAGCAGTCATTCTGGAAATATCCTTGCCTGGGAAATGGAGGGTGGGACATGGGCGTGCGCAGCGAGGTGTCCGGTTAATTGTACTGATTCTGGTCCTTCATTAAGATGATTTCATGTGAAGGGCTTTTATCTACCTCCCCCAGTGCTGGTGACAAGGAAAAGAAAACAGGAAAAAAGGACTCTCAGTCTGTCTTTTACTGTATTATCTAATAAACCAGCAAAAATTAGCCTCAGCAGCGAAGATTAGCTTTCTTCAAGCTCACACACCTTAATTAAACACGCTGAGCTCCGGCTGGCAGCAAAATCAAAATGCTTTACACTGTTAAAAACTGTTCATTTGTTTTACCGTCCAGTCATCCTAATTTTTACACCCAAAGCCAATCAGGACTCCTAGCAAGAACCTGATCACGATGCTGGGCCACAGTGTAGAAACCTCCTTGCTTGTTTCAGGGAGAAGATTTCTGGTAAGAAGCTAGGAAGATTTTTGCAAAGAAATCACTTGTGAACCATTTTGCAGAAAAGCAGTGCAGACCACTGCCACAGTGACCAGTGGTCTTTATATTGAAATAGAATCTGTTTTGGATACGCATCTCCAATAAACAGCATAGCTAATGCAGGTTCATTAGTGCAGAGATAAGCTAGGTCTGATGCCATACTGGCAGCGTAGCTCCATCACGATGTGCTCCCTTGCTGCTAAGCCTGTAACTCAGCCGTGGTCAGGGGTGTACTGGGACCGTGGTTCCGCAAAAGAGTCAAAGCGAGAACTCAAGCCATGTAGAAGATCTTTGTGGCATTGCCCATGTAGGTTTTTTAATGAAACAAGCTTTCTGTGTAAGACTAGCATGATTCCATAAAGGCATTATGGTATCAGGAGCGTCATATGAACTTACACAAATTAATGGCAAGAGCTGTAATTTCCTTTTGCAAAAGGCTTGCGATGTTTTGAAAAGCCCAATTGCATGAAAAGAGGAGCAGCTCGGAGACACAAAATTCCACCACAGCATCCCACCTGCCCAAGGCAGAGAGCGTCAGAGGACCCCTTGCCCGCAGTCAAACAAACAGGTAAAACAGCTGAACCCGACCTCTGGGCTGGCCACCCCGAAGGGCAGAGCATGCTCATGATCAATTTTTGAAACACGTTTTTCATCATATCTATTATTCATTAGACACTACGGAAAGGGGACTTGCAGTTCCCTGTGGAGTGGAGATTGGCCGACACCGTCTCCGAATACATTACAGGAGCACCGTCCCCGCCAGGCACACCGCCGCGTGTCTGATCCCCGGCACACAAGCAGAAAGAAGCATTATGGTTGCAAAAAGATGACATGCTGGGAGGTTTCATTATGTCACATTTGACCTTCCCGGCTTTCCTAATAGATTGTTCTTGTCATCAGGGCCTAACAAAATGCATTACCTTGCTGGCATTTGCTGCTCAGCAGCAAGTACAAATCTTAGCTCCACTAGCTTCATTTGGAGGTCCAGCGCTGATTTAGAAAGCGACTTAAAAGGCTAAAAAGCTTATTTTTTTTCTTCCAAAAAGATTAAATTTTAAATCTCTTTGTAAGAAGACCTTTGCAGCTGAGCAGTCCTTTTAAACTGCATTTCTTTCTTGTTAGGAAAGAAATTGAAGTGCATTAGAGAATGTTCAACCAAATCAGTATTCTTAAATATCGGTGTGCACGAGACAGAAAAAGGGCCTTTTCTTCTCTGTGCAGTCCAAGATGGGCCCTCCAAGGACTTTTGAAGCTCTTGCTCTGCACCTACTGTGCGCTTGTGCATTCCAAATATCTTCTGCATTATTCTTTGAAGACTCTCAGTTTTATGTTTTAATTTTAAATTCCATACCATAGCCAGCTCCTAGCTGCTGTTTGTGGCCTGTCTCACCAAGTTCAGTAGTCAGCAAGAGAGCTCATTTTTTCAACAATATACTTTAAGTATTACATGACTTCTTGATGTCCCTTTTGATCGCAGTTTAATTACACTGAAGATAGCTGTGAGTAAGGTTACTAATTCTGAACTAATTCTGCTTTCTGAAGGTCACACAACCCTGTCCTTCTCTCAGCCTCTCCTAAATTTTGTTAGACATAAGATCATCCTCATGATTTCACTCTGTGGTGGTAACACTTCAGAAAAGAGCATATGACCACCACTACCACTGACATTGATGGAAAGTTATCTCCAGTTTTCCAGCCATGGTCTTTAATCCACGGGTCCTTGACCACGTGCAAGCAGAGGCAGTGCTGGGGGAATGCCTCTAAGGGTCTGCAAATATTCACCTTCTCCTCCTTTGCGGATAAAAATATACATATACTTTCACTCTTAGGCCCTCTTTCAAGAGCTGGCATGAACTCATGTACAAATGCTGCGTTCCTTTGTGTTCCTTTACTAGGAAAATTATCTGGAAGAAATATTATATCAACTCGAGTTCACTAATGCACAGCCAAAAGCTGCCATTAAGTGATACATCATGCATTTAAGATAAAGTTATGGGCTCTAGAACAGATTTGGTAAAGGAAAATTGAACTTACACTAAATTACCTATGGAAATAACTCACCTAAACACTGACTTAATTCATTATGATCAGTGCCATTATAATAAGTATCCGATATATTCATAATTACACGGCATTTATCTTTAGTTAATGACCTGTAGGAAGGTTATTATATTGGTTTCATCCTTTGGTTACTGTAAATGGAAGCATTCACTGAGCTGGCTTGCAATCATCCTGAAGAACAGGTATTGCTGAGCCTTCCTGCAGCGTGACTAAGGTGTGGACCAGCTGGTAGCTCAGCACTCACTGAGTGCTGACATACCCTGCCTGAGGAAAGAAGCAGCTAATTTTCGGTTGCTCTGGCCAGAAGCTACAAGAAGAAGCTATGTCTCTACTCCACCCACCTGGTACTTCTGATGTCGGTCCCTGCAGCATGGTCTACTTGTGAAGAGCAGGCCAGCAACAAGCTTTATCTCAGGTTCAGTCATATAGCCCAGAACTTCAGTGATATCTGTGGAAAACATGGGGCAAACACATTCTACCTCTAATTAATGGTTAGATAGAAGGCTACTGCTGTTTCCAGAGACTGGAATTAATGCTGACCCTGGTGGTAAATGGGTCCATGCAGGGTCAGAGCAGTGAATAATCAGCTCTTCTCCCTGGCTCCAGGCTGGGCAAAATAATAATAAATTAGAAGATGACAGCAGTCCATCCATTTCCCTTGTGAGCATTAGATTTGACATGAAAGTCATTAACCTGGTTTCCTTAGTCACGTTGCTTGTACTGGAAGCAGCTGTGTTGCCAAATCCTACAAGAGAAGTTTGAGCTTATCTCACGGCCAGGTTTTGGAAATGATGGTCCAAGAAGATACTTGTCTGAGTGGTGTGCAAAACAACTCCTCTTCCATGTCTTTAATCTTAATTGTAAGCGTCCTTCATTTTCCTAAGCCTCATCAAAGCAGTAGGTGGCCCAGAAGGCTGAAAGACCTTTTGTTACCATTAATTCACCTCTAAGTCTTGTGGTCCTTCTGGGATCTCAGTTCAAGGATGGTGGTTCACGTCATCTCTGGTACCCTTAATCCAACTCTTCCTGTCTCTAACCACAGTCAATGCTTGCAGTGCAGAGAAAGCAGCCGCCCGTCCTGGCAATTAACAGCTTTTTCTTGGCTGGTGTTTTATCCATCAGTCTTCCCTCTCTGGACTAATTTTAGAAGCTGGGTTCAGTGCCAGCTTCACAGATGATCTTTTCATTTTGTAAAGGTGTTTGGCTTTGTTCACCAATAACTTAATTAGAGGTACTCTCCCTATTCCCTCTCTGCTTACACAGCCCTCACACTTTTTTTTTTCCCTTTGTTTTCTCTTTCCATCAGACAGGTATGTCAGAGCTCAGAGAACCGGGGCTGAGGAAACGCGGGAACACTGAAGAGTCCATGGGGGGAACAAGGGCTGCAGAGCCTGAGCAACAGTTTGCTCAAAGCCTCTTCCAACCTCAGCCGCATTAAGAATGCCCCCCCTTGATGAAAAAGGAGGGTGTTTGATACGCTGGGAGCTTAAGGGATGAGGGGGTACAGACGTTTCACAGACAATACAAAACCAGGAGTGGTAGTATACCAGATGGTTGTGCTGCCCTTCAGAGAGACCTTGGCAAGCTGGAGAGATGGGCCAACAACTGCGAAGTCCTGTGCCTGTGGAGGACTAACCCCAGGCACCAGGACAGGCTGGGTGCTGACCGTCTGGAAAGCAGCTAAGCAGAGAAGGTCCTGGGGTTCCTGGTGGACACCAAGTTGAACATGAGCCGGCAGTGTGCCCCTTGGGGCAAAGAAAGCCACCAGTCTCCTAGATTGCTTTAGACAGAGCATTGCCAGCAAGTCAAGGGAGATGCTCCTGCCTCTCTGTTCACACTGGTTAGACACATCCGGAGGGCTGGGTCCGGTGCTGGGCTCCCCAGTACAAGAGAGACATGGATATGCTGGAGTGAGTCCAGTGAAGGGCCACAAAGATGATGAAGGGACTGGAGCATCTGATATATGGGTAGATGTTGAGAGAGCTGGGACTACTCAGCCTGGAGCAGAGGAGGCTCAGGGGGATCCTATCAGTGTGAATAAATACCTGATGGAGGAAGTAAAGAGGACACAACCAGACCCTTCTCAGTGGCGCCCAGTGAAAGAACAAGAGGCAATGGGCACAAACTGAAATACAGGAAATTCCACTATAAGAAACAACTTTCTTACCGTGAGGGTGGTGGTTGAACACTGTAACAGGTTGCCCAGAGAGGTTATGGTGTCTCCATCCTTGCAGATGTTCAAAGCCTAACGGGACGTGGTCCTGGGCAACCTGCTGTAGGTGACCCTGCTTTGAGCAGGGACTAGGCGATCTCCAGAGCTGCCTCCCAGCCTCAGCCGCTCTCTCATTCTGTGATTTTTGCTATCTCTAGGGCAAAACTCCTATTACTTTCAGCAGGGTAAATTTTGACTGCAAATGTTTCTGACATTATTTGAATTTTTACCAGAAACTGGTGTTTCTTCTTTCTTTTTAGGAGCAATAACCATCTGTCCTGATTCTCTGAATAAAAACTTTTACCTGCTATCAGCAGGCATGGTAGGAAAGACATGGCAGAGACTGAAAGCAGCTTATTGTTTATTAACGTTTGACTGAGTTTATATCCTTTCTGGAAGTCTGCAGTCTTGTGTATGCTGACTATTCTCCTGGATATCCTTCCTATGGGTATAAATGTCTCTTTTTTTAAACTCCTTAATAAATTCTTGGCCTCAACGAGAATTCCTGGGGGCAAGAAGTCCCTGAAAATGTGTTATATTAATACAAAATATATTCCTTAGAAAAAAGTTTGAGTCCAGGTGTGATGGATTGTGCAAAGATCTGCTTGGATTTTTCCAAAAATGTGACCCGAGGCCTCGGGATGGAGGAGAGTTGTGATTTGACCGGCATGGTTACCTGACCCTTGACAGAAGAGTGCGATCCAGGGAGACTGACAGCAGCAGCCTTTCGTTCCAGCGTCGCTGTTGTTCTGGTTTTATTTAAATTGGAAAGGCGAGAGGGCTTGGGAAGCTGCCAGTGTTAATGCTATAGTCACTGACAAGGTAAAATGTGCCTCGAAAAGATATACAGCTCTCCTTTCACAGCCACATTTGCTTTAAAGTTGGAGCTAAACCTCTCCGAAGAGCAGATACGGGGAGTGTGGATTGCATCGACTCCTGAACTGACGAGGCTGGGAAGAGATTCAGCATCTAACAGCAGGCCTGGCCCGGCCGCAGGAGGGGGTGGCAAAGGGACTGACTGCTTTGCATGGCTTAATTGCCCTCAGCACTGCAATCTGCAGCAATTTGCTAAATGATGGCTAACGTTCACCTTTATTTCTTTGTGATAAATGGCAGCCAGTAATGAAGTAGAACATTTAGTCAATGGTAATAAATAAAAATAATTTATTTCCTAACCAGGAAAACAGAAAAAAGGAGACATAGGTTGCTGATCAGGCTCTTCTTTTCTTCTTAGATAACATCACCAACAAAAACCCCATAGGCTTTAAGGAGTCAAATGCCCACCTAGAAGTTTATTGATGTGACAGCTTATTGGTGGGTTTCTTCCCTGACTTGGCTGTGCCATCTCATGTTTAAACTTTAAACCTATTCTCCATCAGGCATGTGTTATAAAAGAGATTTTAGCTCTCTGCCCACATAACACTTTCTTCCCTCTTGCTTGAGCCTCCTGCTCTTGGCAAGAGTGGAGTCTCCTACAGAAACAGATGTTTCCCTCTTGCCTATCAAGGACACATCGCTCTTGGGCTGAGGCTTTCCGCTTGCTGGTACTTCCGAGCCCCACAGGTAACCCATGCTCCACACTGGAGCGCCCTTCTTTCCTTTGGGAAACCCCTGGCCCTCCTGAGCAGCCCTGGGAGAAGAGGCTGAAGTGAGCAGAAGTTTCCCAGAGTATGTCTCATACAGAGTGTGTATGCCTGTCTGGTATCAAAAGAAGTGGGGTGTCCTGGGATGTGTTAATCCCCCTGTATCAGTGACTGATTTGGCTCCCTGTGAATGCTTTGGCCATTTGCACTGTCCTTAATATTTCCACAAACAAAGGGACCTGCTGGCACCCCTTGGCAGGGCCAAGGAAAGGTTGAGAAGAAAAGGACACAGACTGACAGCAGAAACCTCTTCATGGCCCCTCCAGCAGCTCGCTTTGGGATAGGGGACTCTCAAGGTCCAGTCTTTGACTGTTCAGAAAACCTTAAATTTTATGTAAAGATTAAAACAGGTGACTGAGATGCCATGTAAGCTCTTACTGACTGTACAACAACAATTTGTAGGGTCTCTCAAGAATAGACCAGATGTCTCGGGATGCTGCTGGCTCTGCCTGGTTCCTGTGTATTTATTCATTCGTTCTTTGTGTGCTCTTCCCTGCAAGGTACTGCTATCAGTGTTTGGAAAGATGGTACGTACCAGTTACTACACTTGGCTTCCTCTGTTCTGTGCCTCATTAGTTGTAGCTCTTGGCATGTTGATAAAATGTTATCTCCCAGATAAGCCGAACACACTGTGCAGTTGTCTCAACTTGTGCAGTAATGCTTGGGCTCAGCTTCTGTGGGAAATGACGGAGTGGAAAGGATACCTTCTGAGGCACAATTAAATTATCTCCTTAGAGATATTGCCTGTGTATTACCACCACAAGCAACGGTGTCTGAGAGGGGATCTGAAGATGAGCACTTGGCCGGTGTCCCCGTCCCTGCTGGGCACCATCAGCACGTAGCCATCTGAAGCAGGAGCACACGTGCGGTGCCCTGGACTGACAGCTGAGCGATGGCAGGGGCAGCACCAGACCTGATTTAATAACCAGGTGTGCTGTGTAAGACTGGGAAAGGCAAGGACCAGCTGGGCAGGGTCACGCTGCAGTGGGTTGTAACAGACTGGCATGAAAAAAAAGGATCTCCTCACGCCAGAGACATACTTTATATCGTTGTGACCTGGGGGAATTTGATAATTTCCGGGGCCCCCCAATCATTCTGCCTTTCTGCAACACATCGCCACTGCCTGCTTTGCATTTGAGAGGATGCCCAGGACTACATTTGGGCTTGTCTAAGCAGTGGGAGCACCTGGGGTTTTGGTGACGTCCAGAGCACATCATGGGGTAAGCTGAGGCTCACCACCGAGCTTTGAAACTATGCTCCTGGGATCTCTGCGTATTTGTGTGCTAGTAAAACGGCACAAACCACTGCCTATGAGCCCTTCGTGTGCTCTCTGCTGTTCCTGCACTGGTTCCCCAGTGCAAACACACAGCACGAGGGATCTTTTCTGCACGCCTCTCAGTGATACACCACTGTCAGCATTAATACAGCAGGAGAAGCAGCATAACCCTCTGCAGCACCGACAGGAACCAGGCTTGATCCATGAGAGCATTGTGTATTTTCAGCAAGGATCAGAAAACCAGCTTACCAAGGGGTAAAACAAAAAAAGCTCATCATTTACTACCTTTGCCTTTTCGCCTCCTCCCCAGGATATGAATCTGGACCCTGTGATGTTCTGGCTTTTATTTTGTTCGGCTCTCTAGAGGATGAAATGACTGAGCTCCCCACTCCAACGACATAAACGTGGCTAATACACAGGTAGTGCCACTGCCAGAAAAGGGCCCAACCTGCTCTGAGGCCTCCGAGCGATCGGTGTTTGGTGAGCTCTGCAGATGGTTGAAGTGGCTCATCTCCTCTCTAGCAGAAGTGTTTTATGTTCTCCATAGGGGGAAAAAGAAGGAGAATAACTGCATAAATTACCAGTGGAAGCAATCTCTTCCCTGACAGTCTTCCCTGTCTGCTCTGCTCCTAAAGGACCAGTATATACTGACTCTAATCAGGCTTGTCTGCTCGTGTCGGGAATTTCAACAAGAGGAGGGAGAGGAGATACTCTGCTTTCCAACCGGCAGAAAATCTCCTGCAGCAGAGGGTGTTCCCGGGGGGCTCAGGCCCTTTGCCCTCATTGATCAGAGGAAAAAGTCCATTCTCTAGTTACCTTGGCCTTCGTTTTCAGGAGCAACAAGACCACAACCGCCTCCCGCTGAGCTCACATGTTAACAAGGCGGATTTTGAGCTGGGAGGTGCTTGGTGCTGCCAGGATATTGTCCCACTTTTCCCATGGCCCAGCCAGGGCTGAGCGCGACCGTCTCCCCATCACACAGGCCAGCGCAACCACAGCAAAGCGGCAAAAGCTTCACTTTCTATTTCCACTGCAGGAAAACGGGATCACGAAAGTGCCCTTCACAGGTTTCCTGTCCTAATCCAGAGAAAAACAGCTCTCATCATTCACGGAAGCGAAGGAATTGCAGGGGCTTGTACATTCCTTTAAAGAGCTTGCAAGCCCTGCAGAGGCAGCGCCTGCGTTCTGTGTTTTAGCACCTGCAAAAAGCACTCAGATCAGCAACTTGCCAGAGCTACAGAATACATAAACCTGGTATTTTTGCATCTGCTTAGTCTGTGCTGTTAGTGGGAACCAGCTGGGTAGGTTCGTGTCTTTTCTTGCACGAGAAAGCGGATGACACAAAATCCCTTTCCTTGTATTTTTAAAAGGAGGCCAAGAGGAGCCACTTCTCTCTCCTGCATAAAATATTCAGCAGGGCCCAAGCTCATTATTTTCCACATTTTTGGTATAAATCTCTAGAAGCGCTGATCGCAGCTGGGAAAAACTGCAGCCTACGAACCATGAGATCCTCATTTGCACTGACCTGTCCCCTCCCACAGTTTCAGCTGAGGTGGGACCATGCGGCCCCTTTGGACTGGGTGCTCACGTAAAACCATTTTCCTTGGTCTCAACTGCTATTTCCCAGCTCTCTCACAAGCCATGAGGGTTTGGGGGCTGCCTGGGGAGACAGGGTGAGGCAGAAAAGAAGAAAATGCCAATACTGAGTTGCTAAATGTTGTCTGAATGGCTGGAGGACGACGCCAGTCGGGAATGAAACGGCACTCGCAACTGCACATCGGGTGAGAATGCTGTATTAAATTGTTTCCTTTTTCTACTTGGGCACCACCTGCTGGCATGTAATTAAATTAGCATCATCAGCCAGATATTAAACTCCGCAGTCCCTGAGAATATGCCAGGTCTTTTCCAGAGTATTAAGCAAGTTAGAGAGGAGAATTTTTTTAATCACCTTGTGCATTCCCAATACCACCGCTTAGTCACTGTAAATACATCTCCTTGCACATCCCTCGTGTTTTTAAGATTGCAGTAGAAAGTGCTTATGGAGAATGTTTTTCCGGGCATGACATGCTCCTGGCGGCAGGCAAAGCCAGGAGTGCAGTGGCTGGTGATTGCCCCCTGGGCCCACCAGAACACAGCCAGGACAAACACGGGTCTGGAAGGACACTCCTGGGAGCCAAGGCTACATAACTTGCTATAACCCCAAAATATAAAGCCACGTGGCTGAGAAATGCCGAGCCAGCTCGCCCATGCATCCCAGAAGGGGCTGCAGTAAGAGCACAGCCCGGGAGCCTGTGAGCTGCAAGGGGGATACCAGGAGAAGGCTGTGGTCACGTCCTATGAGCTGCAAATTGGTTTCTGGGAGTTTTGACTTCACATCTGACACAGATTCAGCTTTCTTTGCAATGTTTCATGTGGGAATTGGACTAATCCCCATGCTCAGCAGTGTAAACCCATTCAGTCTGGCACTGTAGAGCTCATCTGCCATGGTCAGTGATGGTTTGTCTCAGGTCCTCCCTCCTCTGCCCTCGTCAAAACAACCCCTGCAGCCAGGGCTGATGTCACGCAGGTACGAGTGGTTTCCTACCAGCTTCTCCCAGCTGCAAAATACGTAGCGTGCTGGCAGCTGCCAGGAAGGAAAGGAGACGGCGAGGAAGGAAGAGCGAGGGAGAATGCATTTAGGGAGCAAAGCAGTAAATAACCACGCAGAGGTTTCAGACCGGCCAGCTACAAAGCGCAGCAATCCTCTGCACTGAAGAGGACAGAGGGCTAGCTCACAGATGAAGACAGGCACATATCCAGAACGTGGGACCCAGGCCTGATCCAGCAAGCCCTCCTCTTTGGGAAGAGTTTGCTGGCTGGTGGCTTTTCCCCAAGAATGCAACAAAAAGGGAAAGGGCCGCGAACACAGCCGACTTCTTTTCCCCAGGCACCCAAAATCATCTGCTGGTGCATATGGTGGGGTAAGAGACGGCACATAGTACCCAGTGTTCATCCCAAGATATTTCCTACTCAGCTTTTGGCTGAGAGCTTCACAGCTGGTCCCAAACATGCTGTTCTGTTTCTCCACACCGAGGGGAAAAAGGATAACCAGGACTTGGATCGGGAAGGCTGAGGGGAAATGAGAAGTGACATCCAAATTCCTTGTTGCTTGCAAGATGTGTGTACACCACAGGAGGAAACAAGCCAAAAAGAAATCAAATTAAAAGCTACGCTTGTGAGAAATTGAGCTGAGAGTGAAAAAAACCTCCTAACTATCATTTTTGCTGCAATCTGCTGTTGAAGGCTTGTGGTCTCACTGGACCCCCGGTGCTGTGTGAGAGCTGTGTCAGGTGGCACAGCGAAGGGTTGGGAAAGCCCTGTGAGGCATATGGGAGCATTTATACAATATCTGCCTTTAGTTGCTACAGAACAGTGTGACTTCTATGAACAGGGGTGCTTTTGGGAGCTCTAGTGTTTCTGCAGGGCAGATCTCTGTCCATTTTCCTGGCTACGGCATCAGGGAGACACAATAACAGCTCCCTGAACCCAACATGCGTGTGAAGTTCCCCAGGGCTGGGGCAAACTCAGGACCTCACCTGATGGTAAAAGCAGCCTGCCTGACTGGCTGGCTCCCATGTCCTCTGCATGGGATGCATAGACAGAGCATAAAACCCCAGAAAGATGCTGAGAAAGGGCTGTATGGCCAAAGCACACCCCCGCCACATGCCAGCCCCATGGCACACAAACCATCTGGGTGGCCCCTGGGCCAAACGCAGCCCCTTCCTCAGGGAGCTGGAAGCACCTGGGAGAGCCAAAACAGGTGGCAAAGCAGCTTTTGGGACCCAGGCCACTGGTGTCACATGCTGTTGGGGTGGCCATGGAGAGAAAGGCCATAGTGGACCTGAACTTTTCATCCCAACACTCCAGCTGGCTTATTAGGGACACAGCGCTTTCAGCAGGGCTTACAGTGCTTAACTCACTAGCTCATTTACTCATTAATAAAGAGCTTGAACAAAAGCCCTGCTTTCAGATACCACCATGGTGCTTACATCGGCCTCCCCGGAAGAGAAATGCCACTCTGGGGATGGGTTATCCTGAGTGTGCTTCAAAATGAGCACAGCCTGAGCTGAGCAGCTTTGCTTTCCTCATCCTACACCGCTATCTGGAGCAGCGGCTGCCCAGGAGCTGCCCAGGAACATGATCTGCTCCCCAGGAAAGGCTTCTCCTCACTCCAAGTGCTAGGAGATGAAGTATGGTGAGAAATGATGAGAAAGGAGGGTGGCCAGGAGACAGCCATTTAAATGAGTCACTTGTGTTTTCCTCTGCTGATGTGTCTGTTGGGGTGGGGCTCATTACAGGGCCCCAAGTCTGGGTAAGGAAACAGGCAGGTTAACATTATCCCCAGTTTAGAGATGGCAAACAGAGGCACAGTGGTGGCACCTATAAGACCAGGCATTAGGCCACGTTCACAGCTCATCCACACCACCTCTTTCAGCAGCATCCTTCCCAGGAGCCTTCCAATGAGGGAGAGAGCATGGCCCAAAGCCTCTAGAAGATAAATAAAGACGCTCAGTTTTGATGTAATTTCTGTTACTGAAGATTAAAATCCACTCAGAAGGTAACTTTGCAGAAAATACCATTTCCTAGAGAATTCTTTGCAAGAAGTGGAAGCTTAAGGCAATCAAAATAGAAATGTTTCCTCCTTATCAGGCACAGAAAGAGAAAAGCAGGCATTTAAAAGCAACTTCTGGGAAGGCCCCTGCGATATGCAGCACGTGTGGAGCTGCAGGTGGGATTCATGCAGAAGGGACAGAGGAGTGATCTGAAGTTGATGAAAGGATTCCCCGGTGGTCACGCATCTCTGCTCATGCAGGGCTTTTACTATGCCTGCTCTCTGTCATTCAAAGCTGTTTCAAATCCCCATATAAGTAGGAGAACAGTTCTCAAAATGGTCAGAAAAAGGGATTTTTCAAATACAAACCTGAAAGATTTCCTAGACTTCTTCAGCATGCAGAGAGAAAGACACATCTTTATGTCCTCCCTGCAGTAACAACAGTCCTCCAGCTCTTACAGAGACAAAACTACCCCTCCAAAATGGAGCTGTACCAGCAATTGCATTTAGCATAAAAACTGCACTCACACCCAGAGTAGTGTGGACTTCCCCCAGTCACCGTAATTTCCTGCGGGTCTGGAAGAGATGGTTAAAGAAGTGCACAGAAGCACCAAGATGCCGTACCTTGTAGAGCTGCGCTTTCTCTGCTGGATTCAGCCAGCACTGCGGCTCCCGGTGGGCACCATGCAGATCTCAGCGCTGCCTGACCTGTGGACCTCGGAGGGGAGCAAGCCCTCTGCCAGCCCTCCTTGCTTTGCCCATAATGACTACAGCAGGCGGGAACTGAACATGCCTCCAAGGCAGCACACGAAAAAAAAAAAATATCGTGAAAAGCATTTTAAATGTGGTTTGTGAGCAATAAGGCTTTCCCCATGTTGGCTCAGTCTGACAATCTCTCCTCATACAAATTTCAAAGAGGGTTTTGCCCTAGTGAAAATACAGTGAAAAGCTCTCTTTTTTATGTTTTTTAAAGCCTATGCAATCAAAAAGCTCTTTGAAGCTCCAGGAGCTCTAGACATTGTCTAAAAACATCTGCTTCTACTTTTCTGCTGTATTTTTCCTCGATGGGAAATGAAACCAATCAAACTCTTGTTAAGGAGGAGAGGCAGGATGGCCCCGTGCCGACAGCCTGGGTGCCGAGCTGGGACCTGGCTCTTCTAGGAGGGACCAGTGGCACCTGCACAAACCAGCACCACTGGCTTTCCAAAAGCCAGACTCCGCTTCCCGTGCTGTGATAGATGGGGTATGATCCAGCATGCTCAGGATGACCAATATGGCTGCAGACACTTCTCCAGTTATTTGCTGTCCCCAGACCTAAAGCTTGGCTCCCCAAGAGCTGGTGGCATTTGCTACTCACCCTCCTGTCCTGCAGGGCTGGATGGGGAAGTCTCTCTGGACGGCTAACGCTGGAAGACATGTTTGTCCCTCTCCTTCCCAAAGCTCAGTCTCAGGAAGCTTTTCCCTTGGTTCAGCCCCATCTGTGATGGAAAGAAGGGCTTGATGGACGGCAACACTGGCCTCAGCAAAGCCCCAAGGAGCTTCCTGCACCATCCCCGTCCCCCTAGCAAGGGAGGAAGATGATAGCCCACCCCCAGCCATCACAGCCATCAGTTTGAATTTACTGTGTTGAAGCAAGTTTGAGAGAACATCTGTGGAGTTGTCATTTAAAAGCATTTTAATGGGAGGAAGCCCATTTTTCAGTGCAAAAGCAGAAGCTCAAAGAAATATTACAAACTGTGAGCATTACTTTCTGCTTCTTTCACAGCAGGGCTGAGCCATCTCATCTGGTACATTATGAAGAAATTATTTTAGATTTCCTAAAAATACTTCACGAAACCCAGGAGTAATAGCACAGCTACCTTGCTGCTTCTCCCAGGAGGTAATTGCTTAATAGGAACATCTCACTGCCTTCAAAGAAAAATAAAATCACCAGGCCTGTAGGTCTTCCTCCCCAGCCGTTCTCTGCAAGTGCCTACAGCCACTGCCGGTAATTTCTAGCACACTGGCTGCTTATATGTCACAGCTACAACAATGTCATCATTGCAAACCACCTCATTGTGTAAGAAAATAGTATTTACTAAGCTGGAATTGATCCCACAGTGACAGCCAGGGCAGCATGTCCCAAGACAGTCTGAACTGATCCAGCCCCAACAGTGGCCAGGGCTGGCATCCATTGGTCACCTGGGAGTGATGGGGTTCCTTCTGCACAGGTACCATTCAGCTAAAAACCCAGCAAGCAAAACGAGCTGGGCTCAAACGCGCAAGGGGAAAGAGCACATTGTTCCTCAGGCTGTTGTTTCTCCTCCTGCACCCTTGGGCCAAGCAGAAGGCGGAGTGGAAGGAATGAGCATCCAGACCAAGAGGGCATGGGGGAGAAGCAAAGAACATCCTCAAGAAGAAAAACACATTTAAGCAGAGGATAATAGGGAATATTTTATGTAATTCTGGAAAACCTGCTCAAAAGCAGTGCTAGGGCAGGTGAGGGAGGAATGACCCTCCTCCCTCCCCACAGCCCCCATGTTCCCACAGAAATCAGCAAGACAAAACTGGTATTTCACAGCCTGGGCCAGCCTTTCCTCAGCACTGCTGCCCCTGCACCACGCGCGAATCCTAAGCTTAGAAGCTGTTGGAAGGGAAAGGGCCACCGCAGCTTCGCTCCTTCGGTTCTTCAGCCCTTTTGCCTTTCTGACATCCAGCCCCAGCTTTCAGCAATTCCGATTTTTGCAGTAGCAGCCTGATTTCTGCTCTGCTCCAGCTCTTCTCAGACAACTTCAAGCAGCCTTTAATCACAGCTCTGACTGCCACGGCTGTGGGCTCCCTGTTTCTCTGAGGGCACTCGCTCTCATCCCGCTGTGTTAGGCAGGGTCGGACTTAAAACCAGAACAGAGCTCTTGGTCCTTCCCTGTCCCCATCGCATGCTCCCGGGCCCTACGCTGAGGTTTCCCTCTCACTGGAGTTGGGAGCTGGAGGCTCCTTCCCCTGGACATCTGTGGACTGAGAGGCAGCATTGACATGCAACACCTGCAGCGTAAAAACTGTTTGGGAAAATGAAACTGCATGGGGTGGAAAGCTCAGTGTAAAATCTTGTACTCGTCTTGAGGCTGAAAAATCAGTGTGTTCCCCATTCACTCACCTGATTTCTTCCCTCCCTGTTACCTCTGAGAGGGCCAAAGCACCACAGCTGAATCGACTTCCATATGGAGACAGGAGGAGTGATGTTTTGGCCTTCAAAATGAATATAGTTTATGCAGCAGGGAAGAAATTTGGGGGAGAGAGACTTGGCAGTGAAACAGGGAAGTTATAAGATAAACATTCAACCCCCCTAAACACACACACACACAGAGAAACACAAGGGAAATAATTTTAACAGCAAGGCCAAGCAAAAAAACAGAATGATGCCAAACCAGACTGCAATGCAGCATGAGCTGCATCTAGTGGCCAAGGGAAGTAGTGATTTTCTTTGGACGAGCAGTTCAGCTTGGTAGGAAAAGTAATGACCGAGTCCAGGAGTGGAACTGGTGCTTCTCTCCTTGCTGCTCAAGGTTGGACCCAAACTGCCATCATCCTGCCTTAGGAAAAACAGCAGGAAAAAAAAAAAAACCACCAAAAAACAAAATCACAAAAAAAAGACCCCAAAATCACAAGTCTCAGCGTTTCAAACAGCGCTTGTTTGGGAGGTGCCATAGGTGCCCTCCCAACACAAGTTTGCAGCAGCCCTCAGAGCCCGCAGGATACTGCCACCACTTCTTTGGGGACAGTCACGATAAAAAGAGGCAGCTGCTGCCTGCACAACTGGCAAACAAGGTGGCGCGGGCAGAGGATTTGGGGCAGAAAGGCAGCAAATGCAGAGCAAAGCAGCTGCATACATTAGCCAAGACGCCCAGAAGGCCAACAGCATGGACTGAGTCTTTGCAGCTTTGTATTCTGCTCAGGGCTACTTAATCCCTGGCTGAACGTTATTAGGATCCTCAGCATTTCCTCCTCTAAATCTTGACAGTATACTGACAACTCAATTTGAAGGCCAAGGTGTTTCCTTGATGCAGGACTTTTTCTAAACAGGAGGCAGAGTACATCAACCCACTGCACGATTCATTACCCTCAACTCAGAATATATACAGCGTGTCAGGGATAAAGCTGTGAAGTTTTGATTTATACAGGCTAATCAAGGAGAAAGCTATTAACTGAGGGGCAATGGTTTATTAAATAAAATGACAGAAGAAACATAATGTCAAAACACCTGGTTCTGACTCTTGGAGTATATAATTTCTCTTCTTATCTATCCCAAGTCTTTGCTATAAAAGTTAAAGCAATCCCTCCAGCTCAGATACAATTTTAAACACATTGAAGATGTGATCCAGCTCCTATTTAAGCATTTGGAGCATGGCAAAGTACTTGAAACTCTGAATAACGTCACTGAAAGGCTCTCAAGAGTACTCAGTAACAGTGAGCTCAACAATCAAGACCTGGGCACTATCTGATGCAAAACTTTGAGTAAATTGCCCCTGACTGACAGCAGGGTTAGTTTTGGAGGGCACAGGTTGGAGGGATGTGCCACAGTACATTGCTAGAGTGCGAGAGTAATATCCATGGTCATAAATATTACACTTCTGGCATCTCCACCCAATCAAAACTTGTCTATCTGCAAACTGGGCACCATCGTGAAGAAGACAAGAAGAGATGAAACTAAAGAGCAAAAGAGAAATTCACAGCAGCATAGAAAGCCATCAAGAGCCATATATATCTCCACAGATCCCCTGTAACAACTATATCCCTGTTACAGCGCAGACGGAGCAATGCAGAAAAATCCCAACCCATGGACAACTTCCATCCCCATACCCCATGTCAGGGCTAGCTTTAGGGTCCCCCTCTCTCCAGGGCCACCTAATGCATTTCAGTACCACTTGGCTTGCTCTCAGCCCTCATCCCTGATAGAAAGGTGTCCTCCCCATGCCACTTCTGCTCCATCCCTGAAGGCCCTTCCCACTCTGGTCCCATCCTGCCCAGCACCACTAAAGCCTCTATGTCTCCTCCCATGGTGTGTGCCCGGTTCCTCCCCACCATGATCAAGACAGCGTGTGCTGCTACTTGATTTTCCCAGCCTGCTACACTCATGGCAGGAACTTTCCGAGCGGGGCCACGAGCTGCTTGGCTAAGCCCTGTTATTCAGCAGGGATCCACTCAAAAAAGCCAGAGGACAGGGACTCAAGCAGAGTTCAGTGTTCTCCTATAGCAGCTTTTAGAAACCTGGCATAGGTGCATGGCAGATCCTCTCTCAGTTCTAATTAACATGGCTTGCTACAGCTATTTTGTTGTTGTTGTTGGGGTTTTTTTTGTTTGGTTTTTTTTTTTTTTCCCCTCCTCTTCTCTGGTTTTGTGCTTAGCGTACCTGTGTTGCTTTTCCATATCTGTTCCTCCTACGTGAGGCAGACAGAAAGCAGAGCCCAAGAGGCCAGGGAGCACTCACCACCAAAGGAGTGAATGTTAAGACACAGCCCAGAGGTGCACATGGAGGTTCAACCTTAACACCAGCCCTAAATTCACAGAAAGGTATTTCTGAATCCCACTTGGCAGCTTAGACACAATAACTCATGAGTCAATCAACACAGGTGGCTTGTTCTGGACCATATTTGGAGTGTGGTGACCAACTGTACATGGATCAGAAACAGCAACACCACCCTGCCTGCCCTTCCGGCACCTTGGGTTTATCTGCTCATGCACCACACTAGCACTGAGACCAAGGACTCCGGGCTGTCCTGACCCCAGCCCAGAGCTGCCTGCCCTGGCCTTCATCCTCTGATGTTATCTCAGGGTGAAATAGCTCCTGGGGCTCTGCTAGGGACCTGTATCTTTGAACTCTCCACACCACCAGTACCTTTTTTGGGGGTATTTGCACACCATATTACAGCACCTCCTCTCAACTCTGCTAATGACTGGCCAACTGGCCACACATCAAAAGCTCTGTTGAAGTCTAAGCAGAGGGACTGCAGTACTTACAGTACTTTTATTGCCTAGACTGGGTGCTAACTTAGCAGAGACAGTGTTCCTCAGGGCACCCTACACCAGCTCACCTTCACTTAAAATGATTCAAGTCAGACAGTGTCTTATGAGTTTCTTAATTGAGGTACATAACAAATTTCATGAAGGGAAAAAAAAAACCCAACCCACAAGCAAAAAGAAAAAACAATCAAACTCTGTCCCTTCATCCTATTTTCTCATAGGATGCTCCTCAATTTTTCCATTCTAACTGGATCCTATTGCTTTTCTAACTCAGCATCCATTTCCAATTAACCAGCTGACTTCTGAGCCACTGCCACCTCCTTCTTCTCTCTTACTCTGCTCTGCCCTCAGAAAGGGGAAAAACACAGCCTTTCTTCTGTAGGTCTCTCCTACCTGCCTTTTTAAAGACTTGTCTCTCCCAGCCAAGTCAGTGATTGACTTGGATTCCTGGATGATAAGGATCAGGTGAGGAAGGGAGGGATCAGTGATCCACCACAGATAAAGCTAAGCCCAGTTACCCAAAAAAAGGTTTACTAGCCTGAGATACAGCAGTTTCTGCTTCAGACCAAAAGCTTTCTGAGTTGAGGAGCTACTGCTGTAGTATGCTGCTCTTAGAGCATAGAAATGGAATAGGCTGGAAGGAGATAAAATTTGTGCTTTATTTTTGCTCTCTAAGATGAAAATACAGCAAAGCTCTGTCTCTTGCAGTGATTAGCCTTCAGGATGAAGGAGCTGGGTGCTGCTCTGCTCACAGCATTGATTTTTCTTCTTGTGCAGTAAGTTGATCTCAAACTAAGTTGGTTGTTTTGGTTTTTTTTAAGTTGAAAGGCTGCCTATGTTCTAACAGACTGCTAACAACCAGGCCTGTAACTCAAACTCCGGGCTGTGCTTGGTTGCTCATATAAGATAACTTTGTTTCCCAGTTTTCACAGATGCCTGAACACAAAGATGAACACAAGTACCAGTCTGGTACTAGTGACTTTAGAGTTATCCTGAAACATGAACATTAGTCATCCCAGACTTCAGGCAGGGTGTTCAGGGGTCTGAAAAAAACCCCACCCTTTGCCACATATTTCTATGTGCAGGGAAGTAGTTTCCACTTAGTGTAGCAAATACACACTTGTCGTCTTTGTCTCACAGAGGAATTCTGCTGTCACAGGTGGATTAGTGCTCTCTCTCCCCTTTGTATCAATTTTCTTAAATTATTAGCCTGATATTTCCTGTTGGTTTTAAGCTCTGGAGTAATGTCCTGGCATGCCTAACCCCAGCAGGTATGTGGCTTCTGGGGTCCCTGGGAATTGCAGGAGCAGGGTCTCGTTTGGGTCTGTGGAACAAGGGCATTAACTGGTGGAAGGAAGGAGAGGCAAAGGACTGCTGATATCAACCCCTGGCTGGTGGAAACAGTTTGTGAATGGCCTCTCGGGTTCCTCTGACTGCTGGGTACCTCAGGCAACGGAAAATGTTGGTGACAAATCTGTCAAATGGGGTTTTCTCTTAAATCAATAAAACTACTTTCTTCTAAAAGGGATTTCTTGTCTGCTGCCATACAAGTAGCATCGAGAGAGAAAAGAGCGATCAGGTTTAGATGTCAACAGTGTCGGTTCAATGTTAGAGGGAAGGACTTGCCTTCATGTAATTCTTGAGCCATTTCTCCCTGTTGTCACATTTCTGGCCAGTGCTTCTGCCCCTCTTTACTTTGAAAAGTCTCTTCAACATTGGCTGACCGGGGAGTTTTCCTGGTCTCTGACACTGTGGTCTTGGCTTGGTTTCCTCAGGCCTGTGGTGAGATCTGGCCCAATCTCCTGCGCTGTCCTGGTTCCAGCACAGGGACCAGGCAGGGGATTTCTGCTGGGAATGATCTCCATCCTCTCCCTCCCTGCAAAGGAGCAGAGGGCTCTGCAGTCCAGCGACCCGTCCCTTCACTCCACCCCTGCATCTTCATGGCAGGAATGGTCCAGGTCTCGTCCTGGCGTAGCAAAATTTGCTTTGGCCCATATTACTGAGCAGTTTTAATTTTCAAATGGCATTATCAGTCTGAGAAGGATGATTAGGTGCGCTGAGGATTACAGCTTGGATGTCTGAGCTCCAAGAGAAACTTGACATTTGTTCAGAGTCCACTGGAGAGCATATTTTAAGTATGCTGAAAATGAAAAGACGAGCTCTTTAAAAAGGGTTCAAGAGCATTGATACCTTCAGCCTGAGGATGTCCAGACTACTTAAAACATCGTGGAATTGTGTCAATAATTTGAAGAAATAAGATACCATTATGGCTTCAGCATCAAAAGCAATGTAATGGCTCTTCTTTGCTGTCAGCAGGTTAAAGGCTTTCTCTGAACTACAGTGTTTTCACTGGAAGACGTATCTAATGAGCCCGGCATGGTGCAGTCTGTCACAGCTCATTCAATATCTGCAATAAAGCAGAGCTGCCTCAACAGTCCCTAATGCAATATTTTTCTAGTTGAAAATGCTGTTACAGCACACTGAGACTGTAAGCGGGGCGAATGGGAGAATTTTAAGGCAACTTCTCTGGGAAAGGCATAAGAGCCTTTGTAGGTCAAAGGGGAACTTTGTCACTGTGGTGTTTTTTTGTTTGGTTTTTTTTTTTTTAATTATTTTGGAAAGTATAACAGAAAGTGAATAGCAATTCAATAAAAGTCAAAAGCTGGAAAAGGCATTTAATTTTTTTAAAGCATTCAGTGTTTCAGTGGCTTCCACTGTGTTTTCCAGCCTCCCCTGCAGCAACCTGGCCAGAACAGAGTCCTCTTCCCCTTCAGGCAGCCTTGTAGGGCTTGCGGATCACTTGATAGCTCTTTGGACTTGATTTTGCAGGGTGGACACAGCAGGCAAAGACTGTCACTTAATTAGGTTAATAATGCTGAAGTCACCTGTTCCTTGCTGAAGCAGCTAGGGCAGCTGAGTAGTGGGGCTGGGGCTCCAAGGCGGCTTTTGATTTGGGAGACCCATTTTAGAGGAAAACTAACTCTTCTGGCATCCTGGAGAGGTTCTAAACATCCTTATCACTCCTGCACGAGAAAGTGTGAAGTGTCTTGAAGTGTGGCTGGTCCAGCAGAGCTGTGTCATGAGCTTTTCCAAAGAGCTGAAGATGTTCTGCAGGCCCAAGGCAGCAAGAGATGCCCTGTGAAGCACTGAGATTCCCCGCTTGATCTGTGCCAGCTATGTTGAATATCTCAGGTGTGCTAATAAGAACATTAATGTGTTATCAATTTTACTGGACCTTTGGAAGAAAAATACAGAAAACAAACATACCACTTAGGCTTCCTGTGAGAGCTATTACTAAACGAGCTCAGTGCCTTTTTTTTTTTCCCCCAATATCATAAGCCTAGCTGACTTTTCTATCCTAATTCAAGTGGGAAAGTAAGATGGCACTGTGTGGCCTTCAGTCTCTCTCCTATTTGTACGTGTCTCAGGAGATGAATTATTTATTATAATGTAATTATAGAAGTGAGCAAACAAGTGCATTGTGTTTTGGGTTTTTTTTCCCTAAAGAAGCCGCAGTCTGTCATCAGGACACTAGATGGTAGTCTCAGTCCAGAAACATTTCAATGGATGTTTGACATTGCAGTGACAGTAAGTTGCGGCTGTTTCAGAGGAGTTTGCCCCTTGCAATGCAAGATTTGAGGTGAATTAGTTGTGATGCAGAAATGTTATTCAAGGCTGAACTCTTTGCGGTTAGGCTCAGTAGCTGGTAACCGATTCCCAGCTGATTCCGGAAAAGGACATCTGATAATAATATAAAAGGAAGTCTGATAATTTTGCAGTTTCCCATTATGGATCTACCTGAAAACCAGTGAAATCTCTATTTCTGATGGTGTAAGCACAAATTCTGATCAAAAGGTGAACCGATCCCTAGGTGTCCCAATGAATGGAGTCAATGAGATGTGGAAAACATGTTAGTCTCTTTTTTTTTTTTTTTTTTTTCCTTCCCCCCCAAGTTTGGAGCAGATGTATGAGCGCGTGACACCGGAGACCATGGAAATGTTCTGGCTTGTAGGCTATTATGTGAAGTTGTCCTATTTCACTTTTGGAATGGACAAACTGTGACCCATGAAGCCATGGTAATTTTATCCTATGTGATTACGTTGGTGTCTTCTACTTTGCATAAATAGTGAAGTACTCACTGACTTGCATTCTTTGTTTGGGCTCCAATGTGCTTTCAGTTCAAGTCTATCCTTTGAAGGAGGCGGGCTAGAGACTTTAATTTGTATCTTTGGTAGCCAAGCCCCAACACTCTAAGACATTCCCTTTCACCTGCTGCTCTTCCCATGAGAAGGCAGGATTGTTAAGGCTTATTTTACAATTACTGCAGGTATATTTGTACAAAATAAAATACACATATGCTGTTAAACTTCCAAGAACAGAAGAATACAGAATTCAATAGCGGCACTGAACCAAAAGAAACTTAGTTGGCTTTGTTCCCCACTGACCAATATTCAGGCTGTTTTAGACATGCTGGCTGGGGATGAAGCTTCTTTCAGCTTTCGCTGAATCAAAGAAAGGATTCCCTTTGACATCGGTGATGTTAAGGAAGACTCACAGCTCTGTTCCTGCTCGCTTTGTTCAGTTGTGTTTGTGTGAGGTTAATAAAAAATGTGTGTGGGATATGGAAATAACTAACTGGTCTTAATTATTAGATATCATAGATTGACTGAGAAATGAATCCAATCCTCACTCTGCTGAGGGACTGGGAATATAATGCAAGGAGAAATCAGGCATATGTTACTCCTAATGTGACCATTTCGGTTTCAACAAATGGCAAACCAGTATTGATTTCTATACCTAAGCTATGAACTAAAAAGAATTACAAAACTTCACAGCAGCCTGAAAAGCCAGTATCGACCAAACTAGAATGGCATTTAGGAGAGCGATGCTTAGCTGATGAAAATAAATAGCAGTAAAATAGCTTCTCACTTGTAATTTTTATCAAATATTGTATTAGGTCTGTAATCCTCTGCACGTGTCATCTAATGCATCACTGGTGACTGCAGAAATGTGCAGAATTAATAAAGAAGGTGCCTGGATGTGGAATAGCTACCCGCCTCCAATCTTCTTGAAAGGTTTCAGCTTGATGTATGATATTCCTCTGATGAAAGTATAAAATCTATTAGTTCACAAAGTGAGTCTTATTCTTGAATTCCATCAAAAGAAGCCCTTTGCGTGAGGCCGCAGTTTCATACCATCAATTTGTCTTTATCCCAACATGCATCTTCAGCTGTGAAACTGTGTGGTCATGCTATAGCACATCTAAAAGGAGTGGGTACGGGGTTACAAACATGTGAATTAGAATCAAATTTGGTTTAATACTTTGCTACCTTTAAATACCTGAAGCAGAGGAAGGGAGTAACAGATAGTAAATGGGTGTGCATTGGCAGGCTGCACATGAAGGGAACTCCAGCTGAAAGGGAAGTAGAGCATGGATATGGGTGACTGGGATGCTGTGAAATTAATGGGCATGTCAAAAAGCCAAAAATATGACAAACCTTCCCCAGAAGAGTGTTGAATTTGTTCCTCTGGAGTTCCCTTCCCGTTGTTATCCTGCCCCTGTAATGTTACTGTCCCAGCATGAGACAGGCATCAATAGTTTTTAAGAAACAGAAGGAGAAAATCTTTCTTGCTAACACAGGTCAATCATCATTTTGCATTCAACAACTTTTCTTGAGTATGTTTTGGCTTCTCCTCTGTTTTGGAGCAGAGGAGCCAGGGTGGGGGGACGGGAGAGCCCAGGGGGGTGGACATCAGCAGAGCAGGGCATGTGGGATCAATCCGTTCAAACATGCAGGTGCAAAGCCAACTTTCCACTATCATCCCAGTACCAGAAGGAAAGAGCCCGTGGAACAGGTATTAGGTCTCTGAATGCATCTGCCCAATGTTTAACACGTCTGATGTTCTGGTTAAAACTGGGGCTCCTGGTCCCTCTTCCCTTTGACAGGTCCCAGGTCTCCCTCAGGTTCAGCAAAAAGTGAGACCCATCAGGATGTTCCTTGCTTCCCTGGAGCGTGCTGAGCTCTTTGTAAAGGGAATATAGACTAACAATCTTAAGGTTCCTTCTGTAACCCACTGAGATGAGAAATTGCTACTAGGCAGGTGCCACTGAAATTTTTAGGCTCAACACGTATGAAACAGTTTGTACTGATTCTGCAAGGACGTAAGCTCTAGCCAGGTATGGGAGTTTGTTGCTGCAGTAGGATACTGATGTTTCAAGATCAACACGCACTTCACCAGGCTGTAACTTGAATCTGCTTGTGGCCAACTGCAAGCAAGAGTGGCTCCATCCCTTGGATGACTACTGTTTGACTGGTATCATAGTTTGAAAAGGAATTAAACTGAGAAGCAGGTGTTGTGTACAACCAGACAAAGAAAAAGTTCAGGAAGCCTCTTTTTGTATCTTCAGATCAAGATGAACTTTGATAAACTTGGTTATTAAAAAAAAAAAAAAGCAATGTTTTTCTTCTTCTTCTGACTTGCAGATTAAGCTAAACCCGCATTATCAAATCTGATTGGAATTTATTTTCAGCTAAAGAGTTCACCACAAACTTAAAAGACTAAAGCCAAGATCATAATTGCATATTGTGGACTGCCCCTGCTGCAAAAGTTTTCCTGATTTCAGAGCAAAAATCTACTTAGTGAAAGGGGGTTTTGTACTAAATGAACAGTTAGAAATGCAGAAATTGCTGTTCTCATTCAAATGCAGACAGGATTTTGATTGGGATCCCTCCCCCCTCCCTTTGAAATGCTATTTACCTACATCAGAGTCTAATAAGGTTAATGGGTTAGATGTTCCCCTAGTGTAAATTGTATCAGTGGGAAGAATACTGCCTGAATAGAGTCCTCCAGCTCTATTCGTTTGCTTTCAATGTGTCAAATTAATTTTGCCACATGGGTAATAAAAGCTGTGCTTCTGTGTATTTCTGTAAACATTGTACGATTTAGAAAGTGTTTATGATTTCTTTCAACAATGAAACTTAAACTGTGCGCAGTCCAATATCAGCGAGTAATTTCAGAAGCGACTGAGGCATGTAATTGAGTTTGTCAGTGTAATTGTATTTTGGAATAGATAGTGGTGTGGTTTTTTTAGTCGTTAGCGAGTCTCGTATTTAGGGTGCTGATTAATTCTATTAGAGGAGTTAATTAGACTGAGAAGGCGGAGGTGAGAATGGATACAAATCACTTTAAAGCACTGCATTTAACTCAGACTTGATTATTCTGTGCACAGAGAAATATCGCCTCTCCCTGTTTTGGACTCACGTGTGTGATTAGAGCTCATCAGTGCAGCCCCGCGTCTGCCGACAAGGACAGACAACGAGTATGGATGCAATTCTCTCTTCTTTCAAGTGTGAACTTCCAAATTGAGGTACTGCAGTGTACAGAGCTGACCTGACTTAAAAAATAATAAGCTCCTGTGCATATTCCGTAATAATAACAATAATTACAATACCTGTATTTCTGGCACAGCCTCCCCATATTGTTTCCTGTAAAGAACAAAAGGCAATAAGGAATAAACAGTCATCACTTAGGGGCTTTGCAGACTTCAGAAGAGCTTGGGCTCAAGTCTTGGCATGGGAGATCACATTTTCCCCTGCAAAAAGAAGAGACTTGGATACTGGAGGTCTGGCACCTGTAATATCTGCCCTGGAGGCGCTTCAGTCGGGAGCTGAATGCAGAGCTCTGTTGGCATCTCTGAGCAGGAGCCGGCACATCTTGCCCGTGGGCGGCTGCATGGGCTCTGCCTTCACCAGAAAGGCGGGTGCTCTGCAGAGGAGTTGGCTTGCCTAGAAGAGGGAACTGAACTTGCAGGTGCATTAAAAAAGATTTGTAGGTCTGACCCAGAGCCTGGTTGTAGACAAGTACCGTTTTTGGAAAGCATTACTAGCCCTGGGATGGGAAAGGGAGGAGGATGGACAGACATTAATTCTCCCTACCTGTTGACTGGGTGCTGTGCACAATAAAGTACAGCCTTTGGAGTGGCCACAGAGGAGCTGATGTGGGTCTTAGTCTTCTGCATCTGACCTAGCGTGGATGAAGCCAGCTCAAAGTGTGGGCGGGCTGAGCTCAAGCTCTTCTACACCTCTCCATCCTCACAGCGTGCCCCAAAGCACTTCTAGGTGTGAGGTGAGAGGGATGGAGAATTGAAACAGCCTCCTCTAAAGCCAAAATACGTGAAATAAGTATATACAGAATAGATTTTTAAGCAGCAGTGTGTAATTTTGGATCACTTGGAATATTTCCAACTAGACAAACACAAGACACTGTCAAGAAAAGCACTAAAACATGCCCTGAGGCATCATCTGAGCTGGACAAAAGTCAGGTCCCTTTATAAACCAAACATACATATTGGGAGCTGTTGTAATTTTCTGGAAAACGGTTTCAGTCTGAATAGATGTGAAGGAAGGATACAAATGAAGCAGCGGTCAGGACTACACAAAACCCAGGTCAACAGCCTGGGTTTTCAAGAAATTGTGATGTCAGGGAATTGCTCCCAGGCTGCCTGGTCAGGCCATTATAGTGCTGTCAGTAAAAATGCCTCTTATCTTCTGACTCCTTCCATGTACAGATAAAACAGCTGTGGTCAGTAAAGGGCATATTTTAATAAGATTCAGAGTGGTAACATCTGGCAAATTCACATGTCATATGCTTCTCCTTTCCCATATACAAACAGCCTGTGTTCCCATGCTTTTGTGTTTCCCTTAGATAATGGCTTTTCTGCAACAGAATACGAGCAATAGGTTATCGGCTGGGAATGGCAATGCATCTCACGATGGCACGATACAAAGAAATGATCAGAAATTTCCACCGTTGGGAACCTTCACATCGGAAGCCAACTACGATAATCCTATTGAGAGGAGAAGAGCTGGCAAGTCTCTCTCACTGCAAATCAGAAGGAAAAGGAAGAGGGCCCTGGAAAGTCACAGGAGGGTGAACAAGAATTTCTTGTCATCAGCCTCCTTCCGCTGTTCCTGGGAAGGACCTCTTGGCTGCTTCTCACCAAAGGGTTGTGCTCCACAATGTCAAAGAAAACACGTAAGATGTCTCGCAGCCAGGACTGAGATGAGACTGAAGTACCTAAGTAAAGATTTAGAGGTGCACGGAGGGAGAAGGCAGTGGGAGCCTCATGCAGAAGAGCACCAGCGTGGCTGTCCAGGGGTGCCATGTGCTATCAGGATAAAAGGACACCTTTTTTGCAATGGCAAATCACATCCTGACTGTTGGCCTTCGACTCGGCTGCTGGATTCAGTGGCTGTTACAGCAATGGTCCAGGGCTCTGGGTGGCCAGAGATGCCTATAGATGCCTGTAGGGATAGTCTAAAATGCCCAAGAAGGTTAAGTCTCTGCAGTCAACACGATTTATGAACCTGTAAATTTTTAGGCGCTGCTGAGACTCCCAGGATCCTGTCATATTGTACTTCCATATCACTGTAATCCCAGCCTCGTTTCACTATTAATGCCTTAGCCCAACATTTAGGCCCACAAATGTTTTAGTAACCTCGTGTGCTTGATTATAATCCAAAATCAAGCATTGCGTACAGATGGGGTTTGCACTTGCCCAGGTTGAGGTGCAGTCTGTGCTGGACGAGGACTTCAGGTGAGCATCCAAAGGCAGTACAGGGCACTAAGTCCCTCAACATATTTATACAGAGCTTTCCAACCCCTTTCAGTGCCCGGACCTCTGCAGCTTTTCCAGGTCTTGTGTTTTTAAACCTGCTGTCCACAACCCCGTTTGTCTTAGCTTTTTCTGACACACCCCTCAAACGCTGGTGCTGCTGGCTGAAAACCTCATGCAACCGCAGCCCGGCAAAATACCCAGTTGCTGAGTAACATGGCTACTTTTGTCTTTTTGTCAGCAACAGCAGCATTTTGACAGCTAAGATGACAAGCCACAGCACAGCAGCGAGGAGGAGAGCTGGGTCTGCAGGGTGCTGATAGCTCAGCTGGGCAATGCTGGCCGATGGATCCTCAGCCAGTGGAAGAGCTACACGTGTCCCCTCAGAGACCTTGGCTTGCTGGAGACACGGTGAGTCTTCTAGAAAGAGGTAGTGGAGCCACCAAGCTGTCAAAGCCACTCACTCATACAAATAATGTTGTGTAGTGTGGGTTTTGTAAGCAGAGCTCTGTGGTGTATGGACAACCTGCCGAACGGAGCTGGGTGCGGACAAAGCCCCATTCCCTGCTCTTTTGGAGCTGCTGCTTCACTTCCCTCCAGGGGCATCGCTGTGGGTTTGACTTCCAATTGGTGACTCAGTTACTAGAAAATGGAAAAGGAAGATGAGGTTAGGCAGCCTTCCTCCCTCACTGCTGACCTCCTCCTTAGGGACAGGGCAGCGCACACACCCTCTCTCTGTTTTGGATTTAGGGATGGGATTCTCCATGGAGCGGTCACCTCCATCCACTCTGCTGCTGTCCCTGGCCCTGCAGAAGGGGAATATTAAGCACAACTTCATGTGGTCTTACAAGTGGAGTGGTGGCAAAAAGGGATGTGCAGGAGTTTTGGGGAAGGCAACATGAGCCCCAGCAGCTAGTCCTTATGAGAGTCTGTACTCCCTTCAGCCCTTTCCTCCCTGTCAAGGGGCACTGCCATCCACCTACTTTTGTTTCATTGTCCTCTGAGCAGCCCAAACAGATTGAGAAAGACTTTTCCTTGAAGTAAATGATACTAAAAATGAATTGTATCAAGTACACAGCACCAAGCACACAGCGCATTTTTTTAAAGCAAACTTTATTTTTCCAGTTTACATTTAAAAAATAGCTGTAGTTTACATGCTGAAGTTCAGCTGTTCAAATAAACTCTTAAGCTCCTTTCTTCAGCAGCATCTCCCAATAGGTGGATGGATCGTTTTGGCCACAGTGGCTGCTCTATATGTCATTGCAAGCACTTCCCATCAACTGTGCTCCCTGGGAGCCAGTGAAGGAATTTAGCTGATAAAAACTCTGAGCTGAGCAAACAGCTGGCAATGAACTAATTTTCTAAAATATTGCTCCTTGTCTGTACAGAAACAATGGCAATTTATTTCTGCCAGGAGGCCGAGGGAGCTCAGCAGTGGAGGTGAGGGTCATCCTTGAGCCAGAGCCACACACCTCTCCCAAGAGCCAGGGCCTCCATCGCTTCAGGGCACTGCTGGGCCCTGGCATCGGGATGGGGGATTTATCCATCCCCATGGAACAGGGAGGGGTCAACGTCCAGCTCTCCAAAAACATGAAATTCAAGGAAATCCAATTTTAATTTAGTCTTTCCTTAAAAAGGTGCAGCAAAGTAGCCTGAGGGGTCGTGCTGGGCCTCCACCAGGATGGCCTTGGTCTCCTGCTGGCCCATACTAGTTGGAAGGGGAGGGACAGTGGGTCCAGCACCAATGTTGCTCCAACTCCTTCTCCTAGGAGGGGACAACCCACCCTGTGTTTCATTAACATTGGCTGCAGCCTTTGGAAGAGACCAGGTCTGTTAACCCTCTTTTTTTAAACAGAGGAAGGCACTAAATCACCAGGAGACTAACTGAATCAATTTGGTGGCCAAAGGAACCCTGGTGTTCCTGTTCCAGCTGCTCAGTGGGAATGTTAGGGATGCTCCTCTGGGACCATTTGCTAACGTACAACTGTCTGGGCAGCTTAGGGCCATCCCATTGCAAACTTTTTCTTAACTCTGCTTCCCGAGTCAACTCAGTTATTGCATCAGCCCACAAAATGAACTGAGAACAGATGTGAGTGATTCCAGTGTCAGGGGTTTGGACTGTAACCACAAATGCAGGCATAATTAAGATTTTCCTCCATTTCTCGTATGTGCTAAATGGAAATATTAGATTAACTCAGCTGTGCTGTAAGACTCACTGTGGAGAGGCTCTGGAAGACGTGTTCACATGGAAAAGGTCACTACATTGCCACTGGATCGTTATTTCACTTACTTTACCCCGTAGTTAAAATGCATGTTTTCTGTCTTTACCAGACTATTCATCTTCAATTGTCCAGGCAGCCAATAAGGCAGAATAAATGAGGATCATCAGAAAGTTGTACAGTTTAAGGCGTTCTATCATTATGCAAAATCTACATCTTCATTAATCACTTTTTTTCTTAATGAATTTGGGGACTAGTGTTTCTGTTGCTAAGTACTCAAAGGAGATATTAAATGTCTGGCTGTCTGGTTCCCCCATCTGTTTCCATAAAAATTTACTGCAATTAGTATTTCAGCAAAATTTCTAAAACCTGCCAGATTTCTTAAGAACAGGGACCGCTACTGTAAGCGTGAGGGGGAGCTTACGGTGTCTGAGTGGCAAAAAATAATTTAAAATCCACGTTAAACCAGCCTTCCCTGTAGTTTCCAGGAAGGTTAAGGCAGCAAAAGGGAGACTGACAAAATGAAGAGAGGCTGGAAAAACTGCTGTCCATCCAGGTCCAGCTGTCCACTGCTGGCTAGATGTTAGGATAATATTAAATTCATTTTCATTTTTCTGCAGGAGGCAGCTCCAGAAGCACACGCAACAGCCAGGGAACTGGGCAGAGGTCTTCAGCACAGCTACTGGGCATGCAGAGGCGCTATGGGGCAGCAGGCAATGGGGTGACTGCTGGAGGTAAGTACCAGTCCTGGGGGATAAGTACTGGGCACGGGACTGTGCTTCCTTGGGCAAGAGCCCCTGGCCACTTGGTGTCAGGGGGCCTCTTGGATTTTATTACGCTGAAGCTGTGGACGAGAGCATTGCAGCCCTACCCCTGGCAGAAACAAACTGCAGAATATAAGCCCATGCTTCTGCAAGAGTACGGCAGGAGCCCTCACCTTAGTGCGCACACATCAGATGTTTAAGGAGGATGGTGACAACACCGTCTCCTGGAGAAGGACCACTGTCACACCTTTCCAGGGCATGGAAGCACGCTGCTCTCCTATGAACTGGCGTATGGGGTCTTAGGGAAGGCCCTTTGCTCTACACTAATTTCACAGTTCTGCAGCCGTTTGTAATAAAATGGGACAAACAAGTTTTTGATGGCCAAAGGGTTACGTTTTCTTCCTAATCTCTGAATTAACAGGCCCTCTCCACCATGCTGTGCTCCTCTGGTGCACCACAGCCTCTTGGGTGCTGTATGTGGCCGTATCATTGAAACTCCCCCTCCAGATGGTCTTCCTGACCCCATTATGTACCTGCTTAGTCTCAAATTAAAGGGATCCCTGCATCTTTATTTTCACTATATTTATGCCAGGATAAATTTTTGCAGCTGATAAATTTCCATCTGCTTTTAAGAACAGTGGGACATGCCCAGTTTCTCAGGAAGGAAGAGTTGCAGGGTGTTGTCCGAGCTGAAGCAAAAATGATGAACCAAGAAGGGCTGACTGACTGGAAGGGGTTGGCTCTGACGTGCCTGAACTGCCCATGAGAAAGACAATAAACAGAACGAGGAGAGCAATTGCTTTAATAAATAAACTGGAACACGTGTGTGACTGATACCACAAGGGGCTGATACATGCCAAGAAGCCTGTTTTTAACATCTGCTCTTCAGCAGCCTTAATATATTATGACCAGATCAATATATCTTCTGTTGCTGGTGTCAGACATCCTATAGGAGCTAGAGACAGGAGAGGGAAATAAACATGAACAGGCATATAGACGTGCATATATATACACATACAGGCACTTTTGTACATGAGCATTGTTGTACCAGTGGAAGAATTAATAATGTGAAATTGATTCAAAATGGTGCTTAAGTAGCTCTGGAATACTGTGCTCAGTTGCGGTCCCTGCTGTACAAAAAAAGCTGTGGACAGGCTGGACAGGGTCCAGAGAAGGGCCAGAAAGATGATCAAAGGACCAGGAAGTATGCCTTATGAGGAAAGGCTGAAAGTTGGGTTTGTTCATCCTTGAGAAAAGAAGGCTTAGGGGACACCTTATCACCACACTCCAGTATTTAAAGGGTGGCTACAAAGAAGGTGGAGACTCCCTTTTTACAAGGAGTCACATGGAGAAGACGAAGGTTAATGGGTACAAGTTACTCCTGGGGAGATTCTAATTGGACACAAGAGGAAAATGGTTCATAATGAGAACAATCAGCCATTGCAATAATCTCCCCAGGGGAGTGGTGCATTCGCCCACCATTGGACACTTTTAAGATTCAGCTGGACCGGGTGCTGGGTCGCCTTATCTAGACTGTGCTTTTGCCAAGAAAGGTTGGACCAGGTGATGCCTGAGGTCTCTTCCAACCTGGTATTCTATGGTAAAGAAGACTCGATATTCGTTCCCGATGATCTCTCTTTTTTTGCAGAGTACAAGCTAGAGGATTGCGATGTTGTTGGCAGCTCATATCCCACTCAGTGCATCCATAGATGCAATATGTTCTTTAAACTGCAATCAAAAGGCTTTTCATCTCTTGCCAAGGCTTTTATGTGCTGCAAAGGCTGAGGGAAGCAGGTGAGGTGCTGTAGGCACAATGGTCATTTTTAAAAGCAGTCTTACCAGCCTGCAGCCATGGGCAGGGAAGGACAGAGAAAGAGAGGAGCACGGAACGAAAAAGGACATGAAAGGAGAGGCTGAGTGAAAACCCAGTGGCCACCAAGCCACTCCAATGCTGGCAGACTCAGCACTGGCAGCAGCGTGGACACAACTGTCTATTCTCTCCTCTGCTGCAGGGCATTGCACCCACAGTGCTTGGGAAAAGGACTATGTGCTGTTCCTCAGCCTCCCCAGCTCACCCTCCAGCCCCCGAGCTCCAGCCACAGCCAGAAGCAGGCTTGGGAGAAGGTACAGGACCATGAACGAGCTGAAAGCAGGGTTGAGCGAAGGTATGGGACGACAAAAGTCAATCATTCAGGTGCAGTCAGACACTTCCTTTGCCTGTGCTGGGTTTTTCTACTCAGCCCATCTTCTTCACTTGCAGTGGAGATGCTAGGGAGCACCTGTGGTGATTTCTTGCAAGGAAGAAAGGATGCGAAAAAACGGACCTTCTTCTTCACTCAACTTACTCTGCAAGCTCAGGGGGAGTCCACTGAAGGACTTAGCACAAAGATTAATGTTTGGCCTGTGGCATTAAGCAGAACTTGTTCATTTAAGACAGGACAGTGGCTTGGAAGAATAGGAGGTTATGACCTCTCTAATGCAGCAGCAGTTCCTCTGACAGAAGGTGATAAATAAAAGTTGCTGCCACAGAGCATATCTGAAAGCTTAGCACTGAACAATGTGAAAAATGCTTGCTATGACCCCAAGAACCTTTACATCAACAGACCTCCTGGGCACACGTGGGGAATAAGGTCTCATTTTAAGTGCTGCCATCACTTGGTTGTATGGGGATAGCTGTAACTCTAAACGCATGCTTCATTTACTGCAGATGTCTGATTTTTCCCTGAATATTGCTCCAGAGTACCTAATTTGATGACAGACATGGACTTGGAAACTGAGGAACTTTCAGCTTTTATGTTTATTTAGCCACTTACCAGAACAGCAGCTGGAAATGGTAGATTTCAGATCATTTTTATTTCTGACTAAATAGCAGGGTTCTTTCAGAAAGCCAGGTACTCTGCTGGGTGTTACTATAATAACTGCTCACAGTCCAGTCTTCGCTCTATTACAGCTGAAATATGTAACTGCGGCTCCCGCTTCTCCCAGGAATCAGAACCAAAGTTTTTAGGAATTAATTCCTAGGACAGCAAACTGGCCTGCCTTAGGCTTCATGTACATCACAGGCTTTGGAGGAAAGGTAGTGAGACAGCAATACTGGGGACAGGTGTGCTAGTAATGTCGAAGAAGTCCACTTGTTTGATCATGTCCCAATACAAAACCATTAAGTGATCCTCGATAAACACAACAAAGCCTAAATTAAAATAAAGTACTGATAACCCACCAGGTTATTGTAAAAAATTGTGAGTCAGAACCAGAAAACCAAAGAGCTGCCTTAAAAATCAAGGGAGATCGAGAAATATAATACATTCATTTTCCTTCTATTTTTGCCTGCAGAGCTGTGAGCTTTTCACTCACATGAAAATGAAGACTAAATTAAATGAAGACTGCTTTAATATCGCCCGTCTCTGGGGACTAAGGCAGATCAGAAAAAAATCACAGCGTTGCAGGAGAGCTGTAATAAATTTGCTGGAATTGGCAAGTCCACTTTGATGTCAATCACTACGCTGCTGATGGCAGACATTACCGGACAGGACAGCATGATGCTTCCCACCTGCAAACACCCTTAGCAGTTTGATGAAGAGCTGAGCTGCCTGAAGGCAGTTACTGATGCTGAGAAATACGTCCAAAGTCTTCCCCAGCGATGCACTGGCAGCCAAGGAAATCTGGAATTGAAACCTGCCGATTTTCCAACTCTGCATGCACTATACTGCTCTCCAACATTTATGCCTTCTCCCTCCCCTAGAATCGTATCTCCTGTAATTTCAAGTGTGGTTTCCTGCCGGGTGAGGATTATGCAAGGACTCAGTGCCAAAATCCTCTCTGCAATTTTTGAACCCACTGTGGATTTGAATGCCCTCTGTGGAGACGGGTAGAGGCCTCAGAGACACAAATATAAACCACAAAGGTGTTTCTGATGGGATGGGAGTGAAAAATGGCATCTTCCCTTCCAGGGAGAGTCAACACACTTCCCAGGAACTGGCAGGAGGATTTATTGGTTTCCCCAGGCGTTGCTCCGATGTGCTATCCGCAGGAACGGCCCAGGGAAAGTCTGCGCAGGACGGTGCCAGCAGGACCCTGCATGGGGCGTTCGCACTGCAGCCGTGAACTGAGGAAAAACCCCCAAGTGACCTCAGAAATATTTTCCCCGCAAAACACCTTTTTTTTTCCAGCTGGGCTCGGGGTTTTGCTTTCTGACCGGATGACAGCCGCAGGTGGAAGAAACCACCGTGGCCACCACAGCGGCCACCAGCACCTCCGGCCCCGCCACACCTTCGGAGCAGGTGGCAGCGGAAGTGCCTCTTCTCCCCTTTTCTGGAGCGGCGCGGCTGCTAGCGCACCGCAAATCACCATTAAGTAAGAACTAATTAACGCACAGTGATATCGGACTGCTTTGGCCCTTACGGCGCCAACTCTCCCGTGTGAGGCCCAGTGCCCGGCGCCCTCCCGCCCTACGGGCAGAGGGATGAACGGCGCTGCGGGCAGCGGCGTCGCTGCTCGCCGTGCGCATGCGCGGCGCCCTCGCACAGGCGCAGTGGTGACACGCTACCGCCTGACCGCGGGTCAGGGGCACCAACATGGCTGCGCCCGTCTGCCCGCCGGGGGCACGGCTAGAGCGGGGGGGCTAGTCCCGTCCGGGGGGGGGGGGGGGCCG
>NW_009648041.1:3602927-3607817 GCF_000708025.1 Charadrius vociferus | reverse complement strand
CGGCGGTGTGGGGGCCGCGGGGAGGCCGTGACCCTGACGGCAGCCCGGCGCCGCTCCGGCTGTCCCCGGGCCCGCCCGTCGGTGCTGGGTGCGCGCGCTGTGAAGCCTGTACTTTGCGCTACATTTCTCGCCCTAAAAGTTGCGTTTCAACGTGTGCTCCCAGCAGTGTCTCATGCAAGCGTGTCCTCCAGTCTCCATAACCAGGGACCGTCTTGGAAATACCGGGCACTGGCTCTCAGCTCTGCGTGGAAAACCACGGACATGCTGCCCAGGGGCAGAGGGAGCCCAGCTGCGGCCTGCGCCTGCTGTAGAGTCCGACTCCCTGCCCCAAATACTCCAGGGGCACTCGGCTGCCAGCCACCTGATCATGGTTCAATGCATTTGATTTAAGTCCTGGTTTTCTTTAATCATTTTGATGAAGTTAATTTTAGCCGGTATGTCCAACTCCTGGTAAAAGTTTTTCAGCTATTCGACTTCTGATAACGCTAGTGTTAGTGAAAGGTGGGGGATAAGGTGCACTTTGGTTGTCTTATTATCTAGAAATCATTACTCTCTTCTGCAGATGGCGTAAGCACGCAGGTATTGTCGCCCTGTGGCAGATGCTCTTTTAGCTGCTTCATGAATTTAAATGACATTTAAGATACAGAACTTTGAAAACTAAAGAAGCAATTAGTAACTTTTCATTCATGTTTTAACAGATGGCTGGGTGAAATCTGATTAAATCTGATCAATGTTATTTTCAGCAGATAGGATTTTGATGAAAAAGAGTGAAGAAAAATCAATACATGCAAAATAGCCAAATAGATTAAAAGAGTAATTAACTTATTGATTAAAACTTTAGTACTAGATGGTGAACGCCTCTCTGACTCCTCTGTTGGCCCTGAAAAAAAAATTCAGAGTAACACATGTGATTTGTTTTCAGGCACAGTTAAAAATTTGTGCAGCTGTTTCTTGTGTGGTGCTCTATATGAAGTAGACTTCAAATTATCTTTTCTATTCTGAATAACAGTGCATCTAAATAATGTCTCATAATGGATTAATGCTAACTATTTTTTTTTAATGAGTTTTTCTATTTATTTTAGTCTCTTCCTCCTGTTTTTGACAATTAATTATTTTCTACAGATCAGCCATGTACTGGGGAAACTTTTTTTAAAAAATAGTTATCTGGAAACACAGACACTGGAAAAAGATTGATCTTTAGTTGAAACAACTTTCAGCTAAACCTTTCCCTTTTCTTTATGACTTTGAAAACATCTTTAGTTAATGTGACTTTTTTTTTTCCTATAGGATTTTGTCAGCAAAAGAAAATAAAGTGGTTTTATTTTAGGCTTTGTTCAACAAAGGAAATGGGGGGGTGACACTTCAAATGAAGATGTTTGCTAGCAAAATGTGAATGTGCTTTCTAGAGATGCTTACAGGGGAAGCAGAATTGCTTCTGTCTTCCCCTGATTTTATCACACCACTTCCTAGAGGTGTTGGTCATTCTGTGCTGTGTTACCTTGATAAGCAGCATTCACTGTCTTGCTTTTGTGTGTAGTGGGTAAGCATTGCATTGCTTTGCTTGTACTATTCAAAACACTGAGATTGTTTTGAAAATACCTTAAAAATGGTTTAAAAGTTGTAATATCTATTACTTTCTCCCTTTTGTTGAAGCTTCCTTGTTATAGCTGTAGACGCTATGGTGGTCTGTGTAAGTATCGGTTTATAATTTGACCTCAGAAAGGATATGGTCAGTAGTGCTTCGGTTTAGGCATGCTTCAGTTACTCACATAAGCACCACAGCTTCACCCCTATGAATATTAATGCACTTTACTCCATGGTTTTGTCTTGAAGGCTGGTGGAGTTGCTGGCGTCTGTGTTGACTTGATCCTTTTTCCCCTGGATACTGTAAAAACAAGACTGCAGAGTCCCCAAGGATTTAGGAAGGCTGGTGGTTTTCGTGGTATCTATGCTGGTGTTCCTTCCACTGCTATAGGATCCTTTCCAAATGGTAAATTTTCTTTGGATTTTGCTTTGTCTTCTTTAAGTGGGAACTTATGTAGTATAGGACGTTCATGTCTGTGGCTTCCTCTCCTGTAGGTGACTGTTTGGATTCTGTGAGTCCTTGTCCAGCTGTGAAAAGCAGTTTCTAGAATTGTGCAGTATTGAACAAACTCTTTGAGAAAGCCTGGAATGAAGGCTGCTGCATGTTTACTTTGAAAAGGAACCCTTACTCATTGGAAGCATTCCTGGATGTCTTATAATCCTGTTCTTTCTTATAGGGGCACCCTAAAGAATTTCTACAACTACCTGAAAGGAGGTTGTAGAGAGGTGGGGGTCGACCTCTTCTCGCTAGTAACAAGCGATAGGACAAGATGAAATGGCATCAAGTTAAAAGACCTGTACATGTGCTGCTGAGGGGCACGGTTTAGTGGTAAATTGGCAGTGCTAGGTTAACAGTTGGACTTGATGATCTTGAAGGTCCCTTCCGACCCAGACAATTCTATGATTTCCAAGTGCCAAAGAGGGCTTGAGTCCTGCTTGCCCTGGACGCTTTTGTCATGACCCACTATGTCATGGCATTGGAAATGAATCAAGATTCAAAGTGCTTGAACATTGGATCTGATTGCCCTGGGGGTGATATGCCCGTCTTTTTCTCCCTGGAAACAACTACAACACTTAAAACGAGAAGGCATCAGGAATACTTTTGAAACTGAAACTTTAAAAAAGTAAATGCCTGTAGTCCCTGCAGAGAAAAGGCATCTAAAATTCCTAATGCCTTTGTCCATTTTGTCTTTGTAGAGAGGGATAAAAAAGTAGCAAGCTATGCTGTCAGTAGTAAATGTTAGGAGAACTTTGCTGACAAATCCACTGACACCTTCAGATGTTTGATGTCCTTCATAAGTTGATATAAAAAAAAAATCAGTTCTTGATCTTGTCTGCTCTGTTATCTCCTTTTGAGGTGATAAGCATCTTTTGATTAGCAGAAGGCAATTCACATAGCCCTTCTTTACAATTAAAATCTGTTCCCCCGCAAGACATGTCAGTTTTTTCAGGATTTACATCTTCAAAATCTGAACTGTGGTTTTATCTTTCCAATGTATGACTGAGAACTGAAATTATCTTTAGGAGAAGGAGTAACCCTTAAGGTGCAAGTGCCTTTGTAGTTGACTGTTGCAGCGAACAAACATGGCTCATGTTGCTATACTATGCTCAGCTTAGTTTTGTATGTTTCTTGGTCACTGGACAGGACTTTTACCAGTCCATCAGAAGCTTGGAATAGTTTTTTTTGTGGAGCTAAAGTGCTAAATATTAAACTGATGATAGCTAGGAAGCAGTTACTAATAACTGCTACTGAAAAAGTTTTGCACATTGCAGAATATCAGGCTTGTATCAAGTACCTTGATGATTCTTGGGTGTTCGTAGTGGTGGTGGGGCTTTTTTTGTTCCTTTACAATTAATCAGCTAATTTGGTTTGTTTTTTGGGGGGTTGGGTGTTTTGTTTGGTGGTTGTTTTTATTGTTCCCCTCTCCTAGCACCACCACCCCCCCAAAGAAAAAAAAAAAAGACCATCCATACAATTCAACCAAACAATCTCCTCTCTACCCTTCCTGTCTATGAATATGGAAGATACCATTTTGTCAAAACCTGCTGGACATTCATGACTAATTAACACATCTTTTCTTATCTCAATACTAAAAATGGCTTTAAGTCCTGACACCCTTGATATTAATGGGAGGTTTGCCAGTGATAGCCAGGAGTATGAACTTCTGAAAGAATTATCCCACAGATTATATTGATACTGTTTTGCGGCAAAAATAACCTCTTTTCAACTACAGTTGTAGAATAATAGGTGACAAATTCCACCTCTGAATGTTTTTGTGCTGGTTCTGTGGTGGAGGAACAGTTAAATGATCTGCGTGTATTCTTGAATTTCAGCTGCTGCATTTTTTATCACCTATGAGAATGTGAAATCCATGCTGCACCATGGCTCTACATCTTACTTGACTCCAGCAGCACACATGGTGGCTGCCTCCCTTGGGGAAGTGGTAAGAAAGAAGTTCGCATATTGTGTGTCTGTGAGAGGAGGGGAAACCATTAAATTATGAAAACTCAGTTTTGGTGTCACATCTTACTTTTTTGAGTGTTGACCATCTTAGTACTTGTGACAGTTCTTACAAAAATATTACTTATTTTTTAATGAAGTGTGGGCACTTGTAAGGATTGTTTCAAAGCGAATGAATGAGTTAGTAACAATTCTTAGTAGACCTATTGGCTTATCTTGCTAAGTAGATAGTGGAAGTGTGCATTGTTCCAAAATGCACATCTTCATATTGTAGTAATTGTGCATCAGTGTTAACATTCAAGAAAGGCTTTTACAGCCTTTTAGCTTCATGTGGAGTAGTCATGGAAAAGTTATTTATTTTAAAAATAGTCATAAGACAACGGTGTTATATGTAAAGTAGGTAGGTGCCATTGTCTGAAATACATGCATCTTGGCATGTAAGAACCAGTATTAATTAATAAATATTTACCTCCTTCTCCTTCCCTCCATGCATTCACATTCAGTCAACACCATTTACCAAAATATTTTTTTGTATTTATAAACAGACTCTCCTAGTGGATGGACAAAGTGAGGTGACAGCATAGGGCAACTGGTGCCTGTGTAACTTAACAAATGATGTATAATGCTTTCCTTGTGAAGCTTGTCTCAGTGGAAAGTGTTATGGGTAATCTAATGAAGCTTTTTCCCTTGGGATGGACATCTGTATATTTTACTGACAGCTTTTCACATGGTCTGTCTGATAGCTGTAGCCCTTAGTTTAGTGTATTGTTTGGGTTATTACAAGATAAAGATAGATGTGAATAATAAAAATAATTTCTATATACAAGCTTTTTGAAAACTCTTTC
>NW_009648041.1:3589156-3602914 GCF_000708025.1 Charadrius vociferus | reverse complement strand
CTCTTTCCCCCCCTTTATGTAAAAGTTGCTGTGTTTCTTGTCTATTAAATCCATTATTTTGTTTATAGCAGGTTCTGGAGCTGCAAGTAATGACTTGTTTTGCCTAGGTTTGTACAATACCTGGAATAATTGGGACCAAATTCTGTTGAACACTTTAGATGATCATTAAGGAAGGTCACAAGAGAAGCCTCTCTTGTTTTGATGCCTAAGTTGCCCTTACCTTGTTAACAGCGAAGACTTTGCAGAGATTGTGTGCATGGTTGCGTGGTTTTTTGTTTGGTTGTTTTATATTGTAGGTTACAAATGGAATAGCATTAATCTATTGAATTTAAGTAACAAAATACTTTTTGCCCTTGTCACTTTCCAATCTGGTGTGTGTATATATATATGAGAGAGAGATATGTATATATATCTGTCTAGGCTGTTTCCCAGCTTATATTGACCACTCCTTAGAAATCTTTTTTGAGAGTAGGAAGAGTTTTCAGTACTAAGGAAATGTCAAGGCTGTATTTGAAAATGACTTTATATTCCAGTTTAAGATCATAAAATTAATTTCATTGCCAACATGCAATGCTAGAATGACTGGACAACCTGTAGATCCACAGAGTTGAAAGTTTAGCTCTGGCAAAAGCTACTACATGACAGTCTGCAACAAGAACTTCCTGTGCAAATGGTCTGTAGCAAGTGTTGAAAGAGAACACCTCTTGATGTGATCAAACGATGGCATATTTGTCTATAGGTAAATACTGAAGACGCTTTATCCACGCACTTTATACTAGAAGCTTGAATATTGTGTTTTTAAACACTGTTTCTGACAAAAAGAGCAAGGTTGCTTTGGATTAGCTGTATCAAATATATTCCAGGTTCAGCAAAATCCTTTTTTCTGCAGATACTCCTTGTTTTTTAACTGCAAAGCTGGCACAGTGCCTTCGCAGTTTTTGGGGCTGTGTTTTCAGCTGTAAACTGTCCATTGCTGTTCTTGCCGGTGCTGTGCACCTCCTTTCTCCTGCTTTTGTCACACTGGGTGTTTCCTGGCACTGCAGTGATGAAATAGGGGAGCGGATTGCTGTGTCTCCACAAGTTTAGGGGAGGGGAATGGGCTGTATGAAACTAGCTTTTCTGGCTCTTTTGCAACTTAAACTTAGCCCATGATGTGGGGCAGAAAAGTGTATTGTGTCTGTGGTTCAGTATTCTGCTTTTATTAAATAGTTTTTTTCATCTCTTGTGATACTGGCTTCTTTATTTCCATTACAGGTAGCTGTGTATTTGTAGTCCCTGTGGTGGCTTAGCTCACTTGTAGGTTGATCCCAAGCTTCCAGGAGTGCCATTTTAGGTTACCACTAGGCGCCTCACTATTATACCAGCATAGCCTAGCTGCTTCCCATGGGAAGCAGTTCAGCTCTCCCTGCTCTCTGTGGTTTCAGCTTTGATTCCCAAGTAATTTTGTTCTTCTGTGGAGATGATACTGATTAGATTGAATTGGACTTAGCCAGGGAACTTAATTTAACATACCAAGCGCGTGGAGATAGGTGAATGCAGCACCTAGTAACCTAGTGGTTATAGGCAGGAGTAGATAGAAGGTGATAGATTTAGGGCTGGGTGGGATATGTTAGTGTTGTCGCCCCAGGTGGATTCTTTTTCATCTTGATTAGAGCCTGTGCTGTCAGGTTATGACTTCTAACTTAAAGCAACGCACAGAACTTATTTCCATGGAAATTCTATAAAGGCTGTTAGAAATCAGCAAGGGGTTGTTCACTATGGCAATGTATAGCCCTTAAATTCCTTGTTTGCCTGATATTTCATGGAATATGGACATGCTGAAGGGAAGGGATGCCACCCAGAGGGACCTTGAACAGGCTTGAGGTGGGCCTGTGCAAACCAACAAAGCCAAGTGCAAGGTCTTGCATGCAGGTCAGGGCAATCCCAAGCACAAATACAGGCTGGGTGGGGAATGGCTTGAGAGCAGCCCTGAGGAGAAGGACTTGGGCATGTTGGTTGATGAGAAGCTCAACATGAGCCAGCAATGTGCGCTTGCAGCCCAGAAGACCAACCATATCCTGGGCTGCATCAAAAGAAGCGTGGCCAGCAGGTTGAGCGACGTGATTCTGCCCCTCTATTCCACTCTTGTGAGACCCCTCCTGGAGTACCGTGTCCAGCTCTGGGGCCCCCAACACAGGAAAGACATGGACCTGTTGGAGCGGGTCCAGAGGAGGGCTGTGAAGATGATCCGAGGGCTGGAGCACCTCTTCTATGAAGACAGGCTGCGAGAGTTGGGGTTGTTCAGCCTGGAGAAGAGAAGGGTCTGGGGAGATCTTATTGTGGCCTTCCAGTACCTAAAGGGGGCCTACAGCAAAGCTGGGGAGGGACTCCTGATCAGGGACTGTACTGATAAGATGAGGAATACTGGTTTTAAACTGAAAGAGGATAGATTTAGATTAGATATTAGGAAGAAATTCTGCACTATGAGGGTGGTAAGGCACTGGAACAGGTTGCCCGGAGAAGTTGCGGATGCCTCATCCCTGGAGGTGTTCAGAGCCAGGTGGGATGGGGCTTAGAATAACCTGGTCTAGTGGGAGGCCCATGGCAGGGGGGTTGGAACTAGATGATCTATAACGTCCCTTTCAATTCAACCATTCCATGAGTCTATGAATAGCAAATTCAAGAGGTGTTTTAAGCTTCTCAACTGCTTTTTCAGAATCAAGCAAAATTCTCATGAAGAGGTGCCAGTGCTCTGCAATAAAATCCACTGAAAAAAAGGTCTTTTCTTCCGTGAGTGGGTTATTTATAGCATAATTCCTCTGCCTGTGAGGATTCCATGAGAAAACTGAGTAATTTAATTATCAGCAGCCAAAGAACAGTTGGCTACAGATTACTCCTTGCACGATGATAGAACCCGTTGCCTATATTTTCCAAGGTGGTCTGTAGTCTCCTGACCTGTACAACTCAGGTACTTACGGCTTTCATTTTCAGGCTGACAGATGGAGATGCAGCATAGTTAAATGAGTTGCTCAAGGCTGTCTCATGCTTGGCTCTTGCTGCTTTCAGGCCAGAGAAATATATAGTGAGAGCCACTGAAATAGCAATCTGACTTTATGGTGTGGAAACTGCAGTGTACCAGCCATTTTTCAGCTAATAAGATTCTGCGTTTTGCTAGCTTTTCTTCTCCTCTTGGTGAGATGGGAGAGCTAAGCTGTAAAATAATTGAGATAGGGATTTAGAGATTTGCTACAACAAACTGGTAATAAAAATAGCACAAAGCAAGACCTCACACTTGTTTTATAGCAAATCTGAGCCGATCAATAGATATATATAAAAACTATTCCAAATTGCATCAGGGTGAAAGTTATAATTATAGTTTTATTGATTAGTCATTAAGTTTTAATCAGGGCATAACCACTGGGACTATTATTTTGTCAGTAGTATTTTTTAATACATACTTTTCCTCCTTTGTACACTTCAATAATTACTGTAATATAAATTGCTTTTAAATGTGAAATGATAAGCCAAAGACTCTGTCATGTTAGGATTCCCAAGGCATCTCTTTGCGTTTCCACACTGTCTTTTTACAAAATGGAGAAATTAAGATTTAGAGCAAGAAACTGGTGTTGGATTTCTAGGTTTGCTGGTCCTGTACTGGTGAGCATAAATGAGTCAGCTACCTTCTTGTGCATCAATAAAATGTGAGTATGTGCTAAGCTTAGAGGTATGTTAATGCTGACTAATCAGTGTTTTGAATGTGACCCAGTAAAAATAATAAAATGGGTAAAGAGGAAAAAATGCAAAGGTTGCATCAAGAAATGTTAAAATATATGGGAGAAATTGGTCAAATGCGAACTCCTACTTTTTATAACAGCCACTCTTCTTTATTGTTTATAGCCTGTGTAAATTCATGGGAAACACAGTCCCCTGGAACTGGTTTGGTCCAATTTCCCAGTCCCCAGCTAGCAGGCACAAAACCAAGCAGTAAAAACACAATGGCTGTAGCATGGTTTGGTTGTTGTTTTTTGGTTTTTTTTTTTTTTCCCCTTTTAGGCAGGAGGAATATAGAAGGCTAATCTCATCTCCCAGAGTGAGATAAAGAAAAGTACATACAAAATCTGACCCTGTTAAACATAATTATTTTCTCCTATAACTGAATCTTGCTGTATAGGGACTCTGAATATCCCATAATACATGAAAAAATACTTATAAAGACACAGCCAGAACTCTAGAGGGCAGATATATGGTATCTCATCAAGGAAGATGAAGGTTTAAGAATACATGAGTTACCAAGGGGGAAAAACCCTTATTATACCACTTGTGTAACTGAAATTTGGAGATAGGAAACACACTTACTGCTTCCAGGACTTTGGAATTTTTCATCTTGACTCTACATTGCCCTGTATGTTTAGTCTGCCTGTATCTTTACAATGAGCTGCCAAATGTGCTTGGAAAACATGATATCATAGGGAGTGGAAAGGAAAACCAGATGTTCTAAAATTTTACTTTTAATATTCTAAGGCGGTGTAAGTAACTCGGAGAAGGAGGAGTATTTTTAACCTCCTAGTGCCCGTTTTGAGTAGTAACCAGGTGCATCTTGCACATCCAGAGTTAATTGTACAGCTCCAGATTGATTTGTATAGCGTATTTTTGTCAGTTTAATATGATAGTGTATCCTATTAATTAAAAGAAACTCTGATAAAGAGAATTCCCCCTCTGGGCCTCCCTCACCAGGTTTCTGCAAACATGGTTTTATGAGACAAGTTTAAGATTGTCCCAGTTTGACCGATGAGCTTTCCTTTATGAGTTCCAAAGTGGTTGGATTCAGCACAGTTAATTATACATCCTGCTGGCTTTTCTGTGGAGGTGAGAATAAAGTTGTTTGAATCACATTCTAGAGAAGCTAGCTGACAACAGCCTTTTCCATCAAATATCTAGATACTGTTATGGTTACGATCTGAGCTTTGCATTTGATGTTTTGTGAAAGTTTTGGGCTGTTGCTTGTAAATATTAGGTTCACTCTTATTATCTTTCTGACCTTTTATTTTCTTTTTGATTGGCTATTTTTGGTGAGGGGGTCTTTTCTCTCCCACTCCGTAGCAAAGCAAGCTACCTGACTTTCGATTCACTTGTGAGAGAAAGTATGGGGCAGGACTAAGGACCAGCATGGGAGGCAGATGTCCTGTTCTTTTGGCAGCTACAGTAATGATCATGCTCTGGAAGTAGATTACCCGCTGAAGTTACTGAACTGCTTTTGTCCTTGTGTACATTTGCAGAGTACTTTAGGATTACAGCGCTGGAGATGTGTTGACACTGTGTAGTGCATCCCCAAGGCTGCCAGATCCCAGGTTACTTGCAATGAAGTGGTGTGTCTACAGAGTATGCTGTAGCACCAGACAGAGAGAGTAACTCAGATCCTGAAAGCTGCCTAGTCATATTAGTGACACTCTGCCTGCATTTGTTTGCCCTGTTAAATTTTTAAGCTGATGTAGCCATGATACTTTAGGTTTGTCGTCTGGCTTATTTTCATTCTGCTTCAGTGTCTCTGCACTGTGGTCCCTTGAGTTATATAAATGTTGGACAAGCTCATGGGTCTCGGAAGGTGTTTCTGGTCTGGCTGCAAGTGTGCTAAAACTTGCGATACCTACTGGGCTTTGGTGGAGCATGAACCTTGTAAGAAAAAATGGAAACCTTGGCTGTGTTCTTCTGAGACAGCTCTGTGGTTAGGTAGGAACTTATCCCTTTGAAGATGATAGACCTGGCTCTCCTCAGCAATAAGGATGTTGCCATAGCCTCTCACGTAACTTTTTTCCAAAATTTGAGAATGGAGGGATGTTGAATCAATTTGAACTGAAACGTCCAAAAGTTTTTCAGTTTACTGGGAGAGAGGATGAGAGTGGCTGACTTGTCGTACTTCACATAAGCTAAACCAAGTAGCAAGGGAAACATGCTCAAGAGAGCAACAGCTGAAACATGGAAATGCAGTTGGACATTCATTTCACTGCCTCATCTTGGCAGGTGGTTTGACATTGTCACATTATGGGGCTCCACAGGGCAAGGTGAGGACAAGTATTTCAAGGTGAAATTCCAAGCTCACTTGTGTATTCCCGTGTGTTGCCACTTAAGACGCTTTTGTGATAAGAGCGAAGTGTGTGGTTCATCTGTGATTAGCATCTGACCCTCAATATTAATAACTTGGGAATTTTTTTATCTGCTGTTGGGATGTGTGAAACAGAAAAGCTTCTTAATGCAGGAATTATCTTTCTGGGGAATTCAGATAGCTTTCTCTCCTAGTCCTAACTTGTTTCTTAGAAGCAGCAAGCCCAAATGCAAGCAAGTTCACAGTTTACAAATCACGATTCTGTAGAATGATGTTTTGAGTGTGCTTTGAATTCAAATAAAGAAGAAAACCGAATGTTTTATATTATTTTAGGCTTGTTTTTTTTCTCAGGGAAAAAAAAGGCATTTTAGACATGAATGTCCATGTCTGTCCATGAATCAGCCCCTTCTTCCCTCTCTCCTGGCAGTGTTTTTTTGAAAGAATTAACTAGTTTCAGTTTAACAGAAGAACAGCAATCTCCAAAAGTATATTGGTAGGAATTCCATGGGAGTAACTGGCTAGATCAGAGAAGAAAGTTGGTATTGATGCCTGTTCTGAGGAAAAGGCAGAAGCATGAGTCAGACAAATCCACAAAGTAATGTCTTGAAAGAATCTCCAGCAGGGTAACTGGTCAAGGCTTTGCAGTATTGTAAGCCCTAGAAGATCAGCTTGCAGGAGTCCAATCTAACAGAGATGAAACAGCTGCTCACGTCAGACATGGAGGTAAGATTTTAGCTGTTTGAAACTCCAAAACTTGCATGTTGGAAAATGTGGCTTTTCAGTTCAACAGGCAAGTTGGATGCTTGAGGCAGAGTTGCTTCTAAATCAGTAATTGTCTACTGCAACAAAGAAGTGGTTTAGCACTTATTGTTTCTAGATTTTGGGGTAATGGATTTGAATTTTTAGCTATCCCTTTTCTAAGAACTGAACTAAGAAATAGACAAAGCTGTTTAAAAACAAAAAGCTGCATGTTCTGCTTTGCATCCTGTCTCCTCTCAACCAGTGTGGTATGGGCCGGCAGACCATAGTATTCAAAGTAGTATCCAAAGTCTGACAGCAGTCAAAGTTTGATGGTACCTCTTCCACAGTGTTTAAGCTTTTTTTTTTTTTTTGCTATTTTCATTGATCAGTGCCTGTTGTTTTGGGTATGACTCTGTCTCTTGTGCTATGCGTATAGGCATTGAGAAGGGGAACGTGCCGACCCTGGCAAGATGAGCAATGGTGGGGAGTGTAGCAACGTAGGTGGTCTTCTGAATTAATCATGGTGGATTTTGAAATATTCATAAATTAATCTAGGTGAGGTCAGGTCTGCAATACAGATGCTGCAGGATTTTTGCCAAATCCTTAAGCAGAAGCATAGCTGAGCAGTGGTTGGAAGATAGTTATGAAGGTGAGACTGCTGCCATTAAGAGCTAGTGGAGAAGGAGCAAAGTTAGAGTGGATGAAAACTCAAATTAGAGCTGCAGCTTGTAAATAAAGATGAATGGAGGCATGAATCCACAAATGCTGCCAAGAAATTCATCATACAATTAAAGGCTGAAACAGCAAATTAAGAACTGTCAAACACCTAACCAGCCACCCACACTGATCTTCTCTTGTATGCTCCATGTTAACTGCATGTATTACTTCTTCATGAGCTGGCCTTCCTAGATTGCTTTGTGTTACCTCTTCAATTCAGGGCTCAGAGGACATGCTACTTTGCAGTATAGAGTAGAAGCTTGGTGGTTGTCATCTCTTTTCTTTCAATCTTAGGGCTGATATTCAGCTGATTTAGAAATATTTGTAGCTCGAAGTGTCTACAGAGGAAAACTAATTTGGGTTAAAGAGTGTAAGTGAGAAAGAAATAATTTTAAAGTATTTCCTGATGCATTTCCTGGCTCAACATACTCTGCTGGAGTCAGCTTTGGAAATGTCTGAGATAGTTTAAGGTAAGTTTATTCCAAAATAAGGTTCTGTACAGGGTTTGTCAGGAATAACTATTTCTGAATAGCTCCATATGTGGACAAGCCCATAATTCTTTAAGTGAAAAGGCTGTAAGAAAGAGTAAGGGATCAATTAAAGGAAAATACTTGATAAAATACAATGTAGTTGAAATTTCCGTGTTCTGGGCCAATGTAACCCCAAGAGACTGAGCAAATTGTAAAACACTAGTCATCTTTCAACAGGAGACTTAATGTGTTTTCAGAAAATATTGCCTGTGTTCTCTTGCCTGAAATCTCATTAACATTTGTCCTCCTGTAACACAGCCTGACCCCACTTGGCTCCTTGGAAACAATTTTATGCTGGAAGGGATGCACCATGCTACTTTTGCTGAAAGAACGGTTTGGCTGGTGGATGTGATTAGTTTCTTAAGCCTTTTAAAATAAGTTTAACAGACTCTTTTAAGTGGTGGAAGAATTGGGGATAAATCATACAGAAAATTCTGTATGTTGAATTAAGGGTCTACTCTTCTTTGGCTTTAAGGCTTTCTGTGTTTAAATGTGGCAGTAATTTAGGATTCAAGCATCAACCAGGATTTTTTTTTAAAGGTATTCAGCTGTCTAATTTTTGCCACTCGGTTTTAAACCAACTGCTTGTGACTGTACGGTGGAACTTCAAAATCCGTGCGACACAGTCTGTGCTGGAGTACAAAAGAGACGTGCGTAACAGCAGGCCACTTTTGGTACGTCTTAGGTTTAGTTTTAAAAAGGAAACAAAACTCTACACTGATTAAACTTTGAAAGGCCAATTTAGTTATGTAAAGCACACAAATTTTCAAAACATCTGCAGTGAGAACTACTTCTGTAAAGAAGTGTTTAGTGTAAGCTGCGTCAGCTTCACAAACTTTCCCTGTTCTTTGCCTGATAACTGAAACCATTGGGGTAACGGTTTCTCCTTGCTGTGAAGAGAGCTCGGCACAGATTTCCGCTGTTTGAGGACAAAAGTTTTCCAAGGTTTACCTGACATGGCTGATGGAGAGGGAGGCAGGGAGCCCACAGCAAGAGTTGTAGGGCATGTAGCTGGGCAATTGAAGAGCCACGTGTGGGGAGGAAATCTGAAAGAGGGGCAGAAGCCCATGTTGAGAGGGTGGTGGACAAGGAACCAGCTGAGGACTTCAGGCAGCTGGGGTCAGGCTCAGCCAAGATGGCCATTGTTAAGGGAAAAGTATGTGGTGGTGCAGGTGATACTCTGGAGCAGGAAGAAGGGAGCTCTGGAAAGCAATAATAAGGAGCTGACTTAGGTTTAACAGTGACAGGATGAAACAACACTCTGCAAAACAGCTCTGCAGATTTCCAGGTGGAGTCATCTAAGGTGGAAACTTGGAGGATGTTGAAAACATTTGTGCAGAAGCTTCGGTATTCCAAACGCTTGCGATGTTCTGTCCCTGTGAATGGTCTCATCTCTGAAATAGTATGTTTTTAAGCTCTGGCAAGTGCTGAGATCTGAGGGATCTTGCTGGGTGAGATTACTCTTTGAAGAAATGTTTCCTGCCAGCATAAAGGGGAGCTGCAGTTAAATTAATGAAGGCCTTATTGTGTCAGTCAGAGGAAAAGATGGGACAAAGAGCTTGGCATTGTCTAAACTTTCCCGTACAGAGCCCATTAGTCAAAACTTGTTCTCTCCACGGGGTTTAAATTAGGAGTGGAGTCACCTGTTCATGACCCCAGCAGCTTTGCACAGGACTGAATTTAACTATGCTGGAAGGGCCCGTCTGTGGTGTGCTTGAGTGTGGGAGGGGAAAATAATATTAGCATATTCTGAGGTTTTATTTTGAAGATGAACACTTTTTCTCTGGGGCTGGCACTTAAAGCAGAAACTTACAGCGTACAATAAATATAATAGGCAGTTCCTGTCATGTCTGGGGGCAATTTCCTCATTAAAATAGGTGTTAAAACTTCAATTCTCCACTTCAGTTGTGCTTTAGCAGGTAGCACAGCCTGCTGGCAAGCACGTCTGGAAGGTCTTGTTCACAAATTGAGTTGTGATCCACAGCAAATTACAGACCATAGAGACTTAGATTTTTGTTCTGTCTTGGTCAAAAGGGCAGCAATTATTTAGATGAAGGTTTATTGATGTTTGAACTGTTACAGGTTTGTGATTGCAGTAGTTCAGGCTTCTCTGTTCGAAGAAAATATGAAACCAAATAACAAATGAGTATTTCACGTTTCTCTGCTTTTCTGTTAATTTTCCTGGTGGTGGAAAGATACATCTCATGCTCCCCACCTCCCCCACTATCTAAAGTTCCCAACCCAAGAGTTGTGACTAGAGTTTAGAAACAATTATGTGGAGGATGCAATACTTTGTTAATCTCACAATATTGCGTCAAAAATGTTTCTCTATTCTATTGAAGAGGGGAATCCCAGTGAGATCTGAAGAACCAAACAAAGAATTTGGAGGGGCAAGGAAAGCTGCAGTGCTAAATTCAAGGTTTGTTGAGAGCCTCTGACTTGACCAAGAGGGAAATTTCCCCTTCTTGTTCAGAATCCAAAGGAAATCAGTGCAATTTAAGATCTCTTAATTTTAGACTTGCCTGTTATTTTAATCATTCCGTTATCTGAGGAATGGAAACAGACATTTTTTGTGTTTCAGATTAAAAATAGTCACTTCCTATTTACAAGGGAGCATCTCACATAGAAATTGAGATGCTCAGATTATGTCATATTTATTAACCTATTTTGGGAAGCAGCGTTTTTTAATATTAAGAAAAAAAAAAAAAAAGCAAAAAGCCAACAACAAAACAAACCTGAGCTGTAAGGTGGCTTTTGTCTCGTGGAGTATGGCCAGGGATAATGCAGAGCGCACTTAAAAAAGCCCAAAACCAATCACCCCACAACACCAAAAACATCTTTATTGCTTCTTCTCTTTGAATGGGGTTTCAGTGTTGCCCTTTTTTTCTTGCTTTTTCTGTGTTGTGTTGGAGCAGGCAATCCTTGTGACCTTCAAGAATGGGGTGAGAGATTGGGATTCTGTTGCCAGATTAACTGCAGCCTAAACATATGTCCTTTGATACATCATAGCCTCTTTGTTATCATTTTATGCAGCAGCTTTTTCTCCTGAATGGGTTAGTGATTATCTTGCACAGGTATTGTGAGGTTTAGCTTAAAGTCTCTGCCTTCTGGATACAAAGTTGTATAGTGTCATAAATTACATTCTTATTTGATTAAGAATAAACTTATGCAAATGACATTTAAAAGTAACTCTCCCCAGGTATGTTCCTTTAGTTCTGTTTTAAGTATTAAATTATATTTATATGGTGAACATCAATTAAGGCTTCCCAGCCTACTCAGACAAAGTCATTAAAACTAACCTCCTGCTCAGGAAATTTAAAAGTAAAATCCTTTAGAAAGACAGTGTTCTAAAGGGTTTAAAGCTGCAACAGGGAAATGTTTTCTGGGGCTTACCACATGTTTCTGTACCCAGTTTTCAAAGCCGGCTTAGATAAGCAAGCCAGAGACTTGCTTGGAGTCACTGAGCACAGGCTCCTAAATCACCAGCCACTAATGTATTCCAGAAGAGTTCTCTGTCAGACTACTCTTCCCCTGTCTTGTAGCAGAAAGGCTGGCTAATTACTAAGTGGGAAAATTTGGTCTCGGTCCTCACCCAGTCCCAGGCTAGTGCAGAGAATAGATCAGCTTGTTAGCCAGGAGCACATCAGGTGCCAGCATCTTGACAGAATGGGCTCTTAGTCTTTGCCCTTCAGTAGCCTGTCTTAAGAGCAGGGATAATATCTGTGTATTATTAAAGATAAGTTCTCAGACTACATGGTTGTGGGAGCTTTTAAGTGTGTCAGATCATCAGCTGTGCAAGGTGTATGCCAGGCTGCATAAGGTAATGCCTTCTCAAGCTGCTCTCCTTAGAGGTACAAAGCTGCTAATAGTGTTGTACCAGCTGCGTCCCCGGTTTTGAGAAAAACCTGCCATGCATCAACCCAATTTAAATACCCAGCATAAGCCCTTAATAGCAACTGTAACACCTGCTCTGCTCTCTTTCAAATGTTTCTGGATACATCTCATGCTTGCAAGGTTAGTGGTCAAACTGTAATATAGGTGCCTAAAAACAAATGTGCGTGTTGCCTTTGTTTCTCTGCTAAATCCTGCAAAGCCAGTCATGTAGAAAATGGTTAGCCTGGAGCACAAAGGATGGAAGCAAGAGGCTGTTAATCTAAATAGGTTATGTTAATATCTGGGTAATAATATACCTCTGAAGATCAGGGGTTGTGGTCTTTTCTACAGATATTGTCATTGTCTTATGTTGGCTTTGCCCAAAGGACAGAACATATTGGATAGAGGAGCAAGGACCTGCTAGTGAACGAGGAGTGGTGTCATGGCAGATAAGTGCTTAGTCCAGAATCTGCAGTGGCAGTGGTACCGGCTATTTCAGATTCTTTGTCATGTTAACCACAAAACTTGTTTGCCTGCATGAGCAGTGAGCCTGGGTGACCTCCTTGCACCAAACCCCCTGGTAAGGAGGGCTATCCCCTCTTCGTTCGTTTTTATTATGTGTCTTGTGTTATTGTCTAGACAAAAATGCTCAGTAGCCTTGTGCTGATGAATTAGATGAGTACTGCCTAGTTCTGAACAGCTGCTCCAGCTTTAAGTAGGATTGGCCCCTGTGCAGAAGTTAGTGGTTTAAGATAAGGTGTTTCCAATAAACTTAGGTGAGCCCGTGCAAGAGGCTTTGTGTAGGTTCCTGGTGCTATTTGCAGCAGATCTTATTTTCTGTTAGCTACAGCCACATCAGAACAGGTTTCAGATATACTGAAACAAACTGCTTAAATCTGTATATATAAAGAGGCTTTGTGTTGACTTTAAGGCACTTTTGAGTCTTCAATGTCCTGGTCATTCTTCAGGACCAGTCGAGAAGTCGGTCAGAACAACCAGGGAAGTCTGGTTGCAACATGAATCCGACCAGGAGATGGCAGCATTGATGCATGCAAGGAGTATCCAAAAGTTAAAACACTTTTCCCTGAACAGAGGAAAAAAAATTACCTTCATTTAATTGGAAGATATACTGTCTTAGCAATACATAGACAAATGTTAACAAAATAGTCCTATTTTTAGCTTTTGTCCTTAACTGGCTAATGCAAGTCAGTAAGTTAAAAATGCACTTCGGTTTGCATCTAAATACTGGAGTCACCCTTTGACCTGGTAATGATTTAAGACAAGGATTTTGAAATTCATTACTTTTTTGTTCAGAAGTGGTTATAGTATTAAAAGACTAGGAAGATAATAGATGTAATATTGTCATTTCTGCATACTTGCTCTGCAAACTAATAATAGCTTTGCTTGTAGCTGTAAAACCATGTTTTGTTGAAGCTCAAACCTAAAAATCCTTGATACTTTTGTTTCAGTGTTATTGTCTTCCTGCCCTTATGTATACATGTGCATTGATATGGGGGAGAGAATCTGAAAACTGGAGAATTGTATTACCTGACCTGGTGAATAAGGAAGGAGCTTATAGGGAAGCACCCATTTTTCTCCTGAAGTTGTTCTGTAGGATTGTAATTCTGTCTTTCTGCTCCCATCAAAAGACAGGAATAACTCCTGGCTCCAGGGCTTCCTTGGAAAAATGAGCGTGGCCCCTATCAACAAGGTGCTGTTGCCTGATGCCTTAATGTTGGCTGAGGTAGCTGAGGGCCCACTGGTCCTCTCCTCTCCTCTCCTCTCCTCTCCTCTCCTCTCCTCTCCTCTCCTCTCCTC
>NW_009648041.1:3582655-3589013 GCF_000708025.1 Charadrius vociferus | reverse complement strand
CTCTCCTCTCCTCTCCTCTCCTCTCCTCTCCTTGACAGAGAGCTAATTTGTCTCAGGGTCATCTCCAAAACTGGTAGGGTGCACCAGGAATGGCCTAAGTTTGGCAGGCTGTATTGAGCTCTTCTGTGGCAAGCAACAGGTTACATCTATGTGAACAGCCCAGGGATTAAAAAGCAATTTCTTCCCAGGATCTTGGTGATTAGGGAGGTGAATGGGCTCCCATCGTGCAAGGTCACGTTATTGTCTGTCTTCCATGTCTATTTATCTAGTAGTCAATGCAGGTAAAAGCATATATGTAGACGGTTACTGTGGAGCAGCCACGCAGTTATATCTTTCACCCTTGCTCATGCAATTTGCTTATAGCTTCCAGATGTCTGAAAATTTAAGTGTGTATTCTCTTGGTGCAGTGTTATCATACTGGTGCTGCTCAAACAGATTTAGCTAAGAAATCAAATAGTGGAGATGTGTGTTTTGTTCTTTTAACTTTGGCAGCATTACCTGGAAGGTGCTGCAGTGATTGCGATCTGAGCATAATAGATTTGAAATTTTTTTTTCTGCACCTGTCTGTCCCAGGCTGTTACTTTTTTTTAACCTTGTGGGCTAGTAAGACACGTGTGAACTTAATCTTGCATACTTCCCTTTAGAGACTCATGTTTGACTGACATCAAAAGACTGCTTGGATTGTTATTGGTAGGAAGGTACACATATAGGAACAAATAAGCTAACATGTTGTAAGTTCAGGTGCACTGTGGAAATGTCACTGTTCAGTCTGATGTTGGCAGTTGCCGCTTGTGGCATTTTTAGTACCAGGAGTGCCCTGTGGAGCCACTGTGACAGCGTAGCCTGGGTGAGTTGAGCCTGTATTTCCTTTCATAACAGCACAATGTAATCACTGTTTTTGTTCTTGTGCAGCCACAGATTCCCTTGTAAGCGCAAATTCAAATGGGAGAAACATCAAAGTTAATTTGAAATGAAATGCACCCCAAGTAGTCTGGGGGAAATGGAGACATTACTTTGTAGCCACCCTTCTCCTGCCAAAACTGCAGCACCCCAGATGTCAGGAAGCCACGCTGCGCTCTTTGTCTGGTCTTGATTGACTAGATTGTTTTCATCCAAGCTTTTTAAAGCTTTCCTCCTGCCTCCACATTTTTAAGGAATAAAAAGCTAATATAAGGACATGGAGTGTTATGAAGCATGAAGTTCTATAAATATTTATGCTGAACTATCAAAAAACTTGACAGTTCTTATTTTCTTGACAGATTGGGGTCACTTGTTATTTTTGACCCTGAGAATTGAAGAGCACATGGAGTTAGATCTGTTTGTAATGACTTTTGGATATTGTTGTCTGGTAAACTTGTAGGAATGTAACAGGATAACAGACTTTTTCTTGGTCTCTTTGTGAAAATGGAACTTAAACCCCGTACCGTATTACCCACAAATGACCACTCAAGTTACTGTCTCTGTGCAATCTGGCAGTGAATTCCTGAACTTTCTTTGGCACGTGTGGGTTTTTGAGTTAGCAGCTTGGATTCCCACTTCAGATGGACAGCTTTCACGTAGGTTTCTCTTCACTTGAAGCACTCGGTGATCACCTTTACATCTAAGAACCAGTGTGTTCCTGAGCCCAGCCCAGGATGGGATCAAGGAAGGCTAATAATCTGGCAAAGGCACATGGTGTCTCCAGTGCTTTGCTGCCAGTCCCAGCCCTGCTGTAAGTACCCCTGGGGCCAACTGAAGACAAGCTCTTCTTAAAAGTTTAAGTGCTGATAAACAGGCATTTCCTAGAGGGATGAGAGACTTGTAACTCTCTGACACTTCAGGATCCTTGTTCCTCAAAATTGTATGCACGCAAGCTCTACTCCTACCTGAAGCTGAAGTGGCAGGGGAATGTTTTAAAGCTGGGTCTGCCTTTTACAGAAAAGCTGGAGCTTTGTGGTGGCAGCCACATTATGATGTCCAGCTTCAGGGGCCTTTCTCGCCTAGGAAATTCATTGTGTAGGAAAGAATCAATCCAATGCTTCACCTTGAATGAAATCCAGTGAGTGTTTTAAGGTAAACCTTGAATATATTGTGTGCATCTAAAGCTAACCGGAGTGTCTCTTGCTGTCAGTCACTAGAAGGCACAAAGGAGCTACCTAGGAAAGAAGTTTGTTGTTCTGCAAGTCCTGAATCTCCACTTTAGATCTGTGAAAGTGGGAGGAAGGATTCCTGTGGCTGCCAAAAGACCGGATGGCTTCAAAATCTTGGTTTCGCTGGCAATTTTCCTCACCCAAGCCACTTCTGGTTTGGAAGTTAAAAATTTCAAGGGTACTTCCTTTTTTCTGTTAGTACAATTTTGCGTTCAGAAAATACGTAGCTCTCAGAGCAAATACATAAGCTGCTCATAAACAGCTTTTAAGTTCAACTCATAATTACAAAAAATATTTCCTTGTTTCTCAGGTTTCTGTACTTCAAACAACCTCCAAATGTGTCCGCTGTATGAAGAGTAAGGCAGCAAAAGGAATTGGTCTCTGAACGTGCGGTTCTTTTGCAGGTTGCATGCCTCATACGGGTTCCATCAGAGGTTGTCAAGCAAAGGGCCCAGGTTTCTCCTTCCTCAAGTACCATCCGGATTCTCTCCCACACCTTGTATCATGAGGTGAGTTCAGAACAAAATTTCAAAGTTGCTTCATTCTTTCCACTCAGTGCCATACATGTCCAGAAGCATTCCTACAACTTTATTCCAATTCTGTGCTCTCCCAGCATTTTCCCAGGTATTCTGTTGTTAAAAGCGTTTGGCATGTTATGTTTATGGAGACCAAACCCACACCTTCCCCATGTGCATGCACTTACATGCCTGTTCTGAACAGCTCTTTTTCCTTCTCTTTTTATATGGGCTACCTACACTAAAAAAAAAAAAGCGGAGGGGGATTTAGCTTTCCAGTTTCCAAAGCTCTGCTTGTATTTATGCAAACAGTCCTTGTCTGGGACAACAGAACATCGACTCTCTGTCTAGTGTTTGCTGAATGGCTTCCAGTTTTTTAAGCAGGTTTTGGAGGACATGTCCTAAAGGCACCACTTCAGAGAGGCTCTGTAAGACCTCTGGAAATGAGTGCTCATCCAGTATTGGTAACTTTTGAAAAATAAGGGCTTTTGTCATCTTTTCAGTAGTTATACTGTTCCTTCCTGGAAAAACCTGTTCACCACCGGTTTTACTGAGTCTCACAAGGTGCGTTTTTCAAGTTGTATTCCATAAGAGAAAGTGGCTTCTGAAAACACTGTGGGGAAAAATACTATACACATTTCCATGTGTAAAAGCCAGGAAAAGGAAGACATAAATATGACTTTTAAATGATCCACTTTTATTTGTTTGTAAATGAAAACTATTGTGATAACCCTGCGCAAGAAGGTTGCTGGAACTTCTTTCTGTGACTTGGTCATTCTGCTTCAAAAACTGGTGCTCTCAAAACTGCATGGTTTTCCCCTTTCCCCTATGGCCAGAGAACCATAAGACTTGCCAAACGCTGAAATAAGTTGTCCTATAAGATATGAAACATAATTTTATAAACACTTATAAAATTAATTTAATTGTTTTGAATGTTGTCAGCTGGTTAAAAATACAAAATATTTGTCCTGATAAAAGCTTTGAATCAAGGCTAAGAAGGTGGACATAGGAAGCTGTTATCCTATGGGTTCATTTTATGAGGGCTATTTAAACAGAAGGGTAGTAGTTTCAAAATATTTATGGGATAGTGGATACTTCTAGAACAAAATATTGGGCAAGTAGAGTTTGAAGCAATGTGTTTCTGTACTTTCTTGCCCTTTTAATTTTAACTGTAAGGTATATTCTCTTCTCTATTACTGATTATTCTGAACAGTGGTTAAATGATCTTTGAAATGAACATAAAACCCACTGGCACTGTAAATCATGGAATACAGTATACACTGTTATAATCAATATAGTCAATTTGCAAGAAGTTCAGGTCTGACACTCAGTAAGGCTGTAATGCTTGCCTCGTAATCACTGATAAATTGTGGTCTTTGGCAAACTAATTCCCTATACCTGATGCTTTCTTTTGTTGGTTTACAGGGTATTCAAGGACTTTATCGGGGTTATAAAAGCACAGTATTAAGAGAGGTAAAACGCTTGTCTTTCTCTTTTTGTTTTTTTTTGTTTGTTTGTTTGTTTTAATTGATTCCTTTACCTCACTTTGTTTTCTAAGGAGATAATAGCACAGTTGCGATCAATTGCTCTAACCATAAGCTCTAAATCCTAGTGTATTTCATTCTGTATAAGTTACTAGTCTGTAATTTAAATAGAATACTGATAATATGCACTAAGAAAACCTGTGCTACATGCAAAATGTCATCTATCATCCTCTCTCTCTGTTCAGTTCCATAGTAAAAGGATGGAAATGTATATGTTAACATGATGAAAACCATAAAATAAAATACTGGAAACTTCCTCAAGTCTTGTGATTGCATCATGTGAAGTGTGTATGCCAACAATGGTGAACTGCTGGCATCAGGCCAAGTTTGGTGCAGACAGATTTAGGCTTTCTTTAAATATATTTGTCAGCAGATGCCAATCTGTCATCTGTATATAGAGAGGATTGTGCTCTATCCTTTTTTTTTTTTTTTTTTTTTTAAATGTGTGAAAGAAATGCATTTAGTCATCCGGTCTGTAGATGTGATGTGGCATTACTTAACTCTAAATCAGAAGTACTTCACTGTTTGAAAAAAAACTGGGGCTAAAAATATTTGACCTGTTTGGCAGAAAATAGTTCTTATACTAAGATCTCCTCATAAATGTACTGTGAATTACAGGATTAGTGTCATGGAAGTGTTTGATATGCTGTGTGAACAGAAGGCAGATTATAAAAGAAGTATAAAAACATACTGGTGAGCTCCCAGTCTCAAACTGTTTCAGAATTGGATCCCAGAAGGTCATCTTTTGACCAAGTGGAAGTTGCACCATGAGTACTTCAAATAGAGACAAGATCTTTCCTATGAAAACATCACAGCTCTTGTTCAGGAAGGGTTCTTTACTTACTGTGTTCAATGTGATATGTGTGGGTTTGTCCTCTCCTAATATAACTCAACTGAGCAAACTAGGTTTGGACTTTTGTTTCTTTTTTTTTCTAAACACGGATCAGACCTGTTGGCTGTGTTGCCATTGATAATAAAGCCAGTTGCAGAGGCTTTTTAAGCCTTCGTTGAATAGCTCTGCTTTTAAAAGCCTTTCTTCATGCTGAAAACTGGTTTTAGGACAGTTATGTTAGCCAGCTCATTACAATTATGGGACAAATATTGATATTACCTAAAATAAGAAATACCAAATTTAGTGTTCCTTAAAGTGCTGACAAATGATAATGCACTGCAGTCTATTTTAGCAGTTTTGAGTGTTAAAAAGATTAGTTATTTGTGCAGAGATGACACCTGCTTTTCTGAAACGTAACCCCCACCATAGCTTTGTCCTGTACTTATTTTCTGGCTCACTAAACACATGTTATTCACTCAGATTTCATTTGGAGATAGGCAAAAAAGGCCAACAAATCATTTTGATTTCTCTGAGGGGTTCTGAATAAATGAATAAATTTAGATCCCATTGAATACAGATTTTGCATACTAACAGGTGGATAAAACACATGGTTACTACTGGGTGCTATTTGCTTTAAAATTTGTTTTGACATATGTCAGGGTGGTAATTAATTTGCAGACTGTATTCATGGCTTAGTGTGTGACCCTGCTGAGATAACTTTGTTTACTCAAAATGGCAGCACTTTGTTCGAAATTTAATAGGGGTCCTCTCCATTATGTATATTCATAAAAGATCCTTCAGAACTGATTTCAGTTGAAGTATTGCTTTTTGGGAGAATCTGTCCAATAGAATGAGAAATAAATGATTACCAAATGAAATGTGCTTTCTCTTCAAAATGAGACAAATCATAGGTGATGTTTAGAAAAAAATGAAAAAAATCTTTGAATTTAACACTGTTAAGGCCGTTGCATTTTTCTGACATGAAATATTGTAAAGCAATGTCCACTCGAGTAAGAACAGTGAATTGAACCTTCATCTGGAACTGTTGTAAGCCTGACATTTAATCTTGATATTTTCCCTTCTCTTTAAGTACACTTCTTCCTTTAGGGAAAGTCTTTATTTTCAGATAGAAATCTATATTAATTCATTATCCAGGTAGCTGCAGAGCATATATAGACTGATATTTAATTCCAGCTGACTTTTTTATACTTACAGAGTTTGTTTACATGCTTTGGTTCTTTACTTACACAAAACCCTATATTTAGTTACAGTGGAGTGGGATTTTTGGATATAGGGGCTTCAATGTATGATTTTTCATTTAAAAAAAATAATCGGAAG
>NW_009648041.1:3563543-3582630 GCF_000708025.1 Charadrius vociferus | reverse complement strand
TTCTGAGGACAATATTCTTGCACTGGCAAAATTCCTGAGCCAGAATTTGAGAGAGGTTAATTTTAGTTGTTGCATCGGGATAAAGCGTTGTGTTACACAAAGCAGGTATTTTGTGTATTACATAAAGCATATTTCAATACCTGCGCAGAGATGTGTTTGCCAGTTGCTTGGACTAAAGTGAAAATGAGTCTGATTTTTTTTTTTTTTTTTTTTAAAGGGAGTGCAATATTAAAACCTCATCTTTTTACTATGGCATAGTAGATCTTACCAGGACAGCTTTATTCTGCTTCATGTAATTTGCATTAGCTGCTGTGCTGCTTCTGTTCTGGTGCAAGGTAGTTGTTTCATTTTTGATTCTTACTCTTTCACTTATCGCCTTTATCTACTCATCAGAATATTTTCTGCACAGATGACTATTAAAAGAGAAAGAAGATGGCTAAATATCTAATGCTTTTGGAAATAGCTTTGTTTGAGTGAACCTCAACGCTTGGAAGTTTTGGCTAGGACTCTTTCACCTGCCTCCTTTTTGGTGCCTCTTCTCTCGCATCTCCATTACATTTTTGGTCTTTACATCTTCCTTTGATGTAGTTATACTGAACTAATTCTAAAATTGAAAGGGAAGTGAGGTCCAGTGCATCATTCTGTTGGCAATAGCAGCCCAAGAGAGAGATCTGTGCTCCAAGAGGAAAGCTTTTCTGATAAAGCATAAAGTGGCAGTATGGTTATTAGGTTGCTGAATGAGACTTTGAATAAATGGCAGAAATCAGAGGCTGTGAAATGATGCGGAATTCCCATGATGTCATTTCCAAAGGAAATCCAAGTGAGAATTGTCCTTTCCTATGGTTGTAGCATACCAGTGTGCACCGGTGTGGAACCTGGATCATGCTATTAAGAACAGTCAATGAACAGGTAAATTTATTCAAGTTTTCCGCAACAGAGACAAGTTCATTTATAAAATCTCCAACCATCTTAGAACAAGGCAGGAGCAGACTATAAATCCACTGTAAATCCTCTAGAATTTCTTAATGGGAATATAGTTCTGCTGCTGAGATCTTATATAAGCAAATGGAGCCAGATTTTTAATTCCTGCATAATTCATTTTATTAACTATGACCAAGTAGAACATCTGTTAAAATTCCATAATGTTCAGTTCATGGGAAAAAGAGAGAAACCCCCGAGTTCCTGTTGGAGCTCTTCCATTTCCATTAATGTTACAGGACTTTAGCAGATGTCTTAAAGGACGTTACTATCAATGAGAGGACAACACAAAAGCAAAGGAAGTGCCTTGTCCAGTTTCCCTGTGTACAATCGCCTGCTGTACAGTGAGTTACTTCACCCTCTGCCTGTCTGTGTGCAGGTTGCAGCTTCGCACAAGCAGTGCCACAGTTAACTGTAGTGTCCCTTCTGTTGTGAGTTACCGTAGTTTGGAAGAACCGAGTGAGTCCTGAGTGGGTGTTCTGTATGTTTTTAATCTAATTTGTCACTTTAAAAAATATTGCAGATGGACTGGGCCCTAGCCCAGAAGGAGATTCAAAAGGAGCTAAAATTAATATTAAACTCTTCCTTAAAGACAAAGGGGATGGAGGACGACTGGCTCTTTATAGTTCACAGATGTCTTGAAAGGAGACCAAGACTTGCTTTCAAACGTCAGCTTTTGCTGTGCAGGTAGCCCTGAGTAAGCTTGTCCTCTGTGTTGCTTCATAGGCTTTTCGGAGACAATTCAGGCTCTCTGCTTGTGGTGGCCTCCATTCAGGTAGAGGTGGCAGTGATGCTTTACTTGACACTGTTGTTTCAGAACTCACCTCAGAGCTCTGAATTTGAAAGAAAACTACCGGAACCCACCCTTGTACAGCATGCCCTTGATCTTACTTGCAGTGAGATAGCCTAGTCATCACTTTTGGGAATCCTAGTTTTTTCAAGTTAGTACAGTTGTGGGTTGTTTTGGGGATTTTTATTTGTGGTTTGGTTTTTTTTCCTTTCAGCGTATGCAAGTTGGAGCCCTAAGTGGATAAAGGCAGCTACTGCTGTCTTAGGAGGGAGAGAACACTCCATGCTATATTAATTTTGGAGAGCAGAAGGACAGCTAGTTCAAAGGATGCTGTTGCATTACTGAGTGGCAGCAGTGTGACAAACACTACGAATTCGGGCTTTTCCCAATCTCAGAAAGCCAAGAAGTAATGTCGTCTGAGGAGGAGGTTGGTTGTTGTGTGTATGCCACAGAACTAGTGTCCTATTATGTGTGTATCAAAAGCAAGATGGAGGATATGCAGTGCAGCCTGTGCAGCCGAAGAAGGAGCTAGCAGAAAAAAAAACCACACCAAAAAAATCCTTCTTAATTGACTTACCTACTAGAGGGAATGTAAAGCAGCTAGCAGCAAAATGAGCCTTAAAGGCACACCTGCTGTATTTTCCTAAATTTAAAAGGTCAGTGAACAAAGGATGCTGAGAAGGGTTTGTATAAAAATGTGAAACCCAGCTGAGATATGTTGACCCTGTTGACTGAGGGAGGGAGGGGATCTCTGAGGGCTGAGCTCGATAGGGAACAGTCTGCAAACAGAAAGCCTAGTTTGTTTATCCACTAGAGGTACTTTTGCATGCTTTTCTTTTGTCAGGACATCTTTATATAAATATCCTGTTCTCCTAGCTGTTAGAGGTTTTTTTTTAAGTTTATCTCTGTTGCTGTAGGACAGAAAGAATGTTATTAATACATTCTTCTACTTTCACAATTAAAACTTTGATCTTCTATCATTCTCTGTGTATTACAGAGCAGATGTGGATAGAAACAGGCAAACAGGACACTATCTTAATACAATATTTGGAAAAATAAACATCCTCCTTAATGAAATATGTGCAGTATCTGTCTTTTGTTACCTTCTGGAAAACTGAGCTGGCTTAGTTTTATTTTGCAATTCTAGATAGGTTAGGTTTAACCAGGAATTTGCCAGGCAGGGTCTGTAACACTGGGGGGGTTTTTGAGTTCTACTGAGCAACTAACATTTCTTTGGCTTGGGTGTTTCTATATAGAACAAGAGTCTCATGAAAGGGATGGGAACTGTGAAATGGATTAACTAGCTAGTCCCTGCCATGTGGAAAATTGTGCAGAAGTTATGTGACATGATTAATGGGAGGAAAGTTGAAAAATAAGTCTCTGCTTTCCCCCTTTTCCCTTAACGCTACTCTGTCTTGGAAAGCCTATCACTGGAGTTGTAGCAACTCTCCTATTGCTTGTATACTTCTATCATTCTAGATACCTATATTCAAGGAATTTTCATTTTGAAAGGTGTATAAGGGTTAAAGGTAATTCTTGTGGGGTAAGAGCAGCAGTCCATGCTCTGGGATAAGGGCTCAGGCACGTTCTAGCTCGTGACCTGGAACACTGATAAATGGGCAAAAGGAATAACTGTCCTTCACCGTTGTAGGTTATGCTCATTACCTTCTCCCTGCAAATGCTGGAATAGTACTCGGACATGAAAATGGAGATCTCAAAAAGCACCTATAAATTACTTTTACAGACCACAAAATAATCCTGCTTTTTCTGACTTACCAGTTGTGGGAAATAGGTATTGTGACATGCCCGAATGTTAAATAAACTGGCCAGGGTGGACAGAGACCTAAAGCAAATTCCTTCTTGAAGTTTGGGGGTGTGTGGAGTTTTTTGGTTGGGCTTTTTTTGTTTGGCTTTTTTTTTTTTTTTATTTAAGCATGTGCAATGATCTTGGATTTTCCAGTTGGATGCTCTCTCTTTCTCGGGCTAAGTGCAGTATCCATATATACTGGTTAGAAGCAGAATGCAGCCATCCTTTCTGCCATTGATTTGCAGTTTACCAATGGAGCATACAATTTTTGCATCTGTCTGACATCAGTGGATATCTTCAGATGAAAAGAATTTCATATATGCAGAGTGTTTCTGTATTTTGAAAGCTAGAGGCTTGCATCTAGGGTCTTTGAACAGAAAAAAAACCACTTTGAAACTATGTGCACTAAAAATGGCTTATGTGATTTGATAATGCAGATTCTTTCCAAATGAATGTGTATGCAAGCAGAGTCTTGCAGGAAGCGTATTCTACAGCATGCTTGGAATAGAGTTACTATTTCCGTACGTTCTCTAAGCAGCTTACTAAAGTGTTTTTGCAAGTGATGTTTTTTGCAGCATTCATGGTGTAGGAATGTGTTTTGTGGGTCAGTAGCAACACTCTGGGCAAGAACAAGTTGGGAAGAAGAAAATGCCTAACCTTTTCCTGGGTTTCTTCATGCTGGGGTATATTTTTGTTCTTTGTTGTTTCTGTTGAGTTGGCTTTTTTAATTTTAAATAAGCTAAGAACTGTATTCTTTACACTGATTGCTTTTGATTTTTACATGTTTCACAATGGTTTGAAAAGTACACTCCATGTGCTATTTCCAGTGAAGAACGTGAATTTCCCTACTCTGTTTCCTCACCTAAATAAAATTATCTGTGACAAAGGATCAGGAAGTGGTTGCAAATGCCTCATGAAGGAGAACACACAAAAAGGATCCCTTTTCCTGATGAGGTGGAACTGTTACAAGAGGCACCAACAGATAGAGTCCTTGTTGTAAAAGGAGGAGAAAAGGCTTAAAATAGTCAAAGTACTAAGTAGCAAATAAGTGTTTATAAGGGGTATTAAAAAAAAAAAAAAAAGCAGCTGATAGTGCCATTGAAAGAGTAACATCTTTAAAGCTTTCCAGGGCAAACTAACGATATTAGAGTTAATGGAATAACTTTGAATCTTCAGTCGTTGTAGCCTGACAGCATGACACTGAAGTCAGGGGAAGGTACTACATGTTTAATGGGATTAGATAGTTGTGTCTACTTCTGTAAAATTGTGACTGTTTAGAAGCAAAAAAGAAAGCATCAAACAAATTTTGGCTGAGCGGTGACTTTTCGTTTAATTCCACAGCTACGTTCCACTATGGGCAAATGTATTTTGTCTGTCTAAATACTTTCTGCAGTTCTCAGTAGGAGACAAGATTTCCTGTTTCACTAAGTTGTAGAGTCATCCTGCCGATGGCTGCAGCGTTGCCGGGCAGTGTCTGGTGAAGACCGCATTTTGTTCATGGGTGAAGCAATTTCTGTATGTCTGTGCCGAAGCCGGTAATTCTCTAACACTAAAAAGATATGTGCGTGTGGTGTATCTGTTTATATAAAATCTGTACAAAGTGACATATGGATGCATGTGCGTGTAAAATAAGGTATTGTTTTTAATAATATCTTGTCAAGGGTCTTGCGCTCTCTGAAGCAACTAGTCCTATAAATGTGTGTGATCAGTCTGGAACAACGAGCAATTTAGCAATTTTCTAAAAGTACAGGACTGTCTTTCAAGGATGAAATTCTTGCCTGAAGTAGACCAAAATATGGTTTTAAAGTGGAAGACTTTGACCGGCAGAATCACGCTGCTGTCAGTGTTAATAGCAATTATCTGGTTTTCATACTTGGGCTGCTATTATCTTTACATCTGGTAAAAACCAGAAGCACAGTTAAAAGAATCAGCAATCCAAGATCAAAAGCTTTTCCCCAAAATTCCTTGTATGATGTTCTCTCAGCCAGCAGTTCTGCTTTAACACAAAGACCCGAGTGTCTGCTCTGGTCAAGAGAAGATGCACTTCAGGACCTGAGGGCATAGTGGGAGTTCTGGGGAGCAGGGCTGGCACGGGACCAGGAGCCCGGGCTGTCTGCTCTCTGCTTGCCCTTGAGCTTGGCAGTGACCGACAGCCTTCAGCGCTTATGAGTCTCCAGCCACAAATTGAGTGGTGGCTGTTGTCTTTCCTTTATCAGAAAGATGATGTTTTCATATTCTGTAAGCTGGTTGAAATAGTTCAGGGAGAGGGAGGTCTGAGGGCATTGACACAGGAGCTCTAGTGATTTGTTTGGGAGAGTCCCCTCCTTTTTGTTGTGGGGTTAGCACCTCTGTAGCTTAAAGTAGCAGGAAGCAGTGGGCTTTGAGCTGGAGTTCAAAGGAGGGGCTGATGTATACTAGCTTGTTCTTGCGCAGGGTAAGCAAGCTCTGGCAGTGGGGTGAGGCAGGCAGCTGGGGAAAATCTCTTAAATCATCCTAGCATTGATTGTAAGAATCTGTCATCCGTACCCACAATATGAAAATTCAGGTCTGCATGTATCCATAATACCATGCATGTTGGTGGTGCTGATTTTTGTGGGAGCCTTAGCGCTTGAATTACCATTTGTGCAGATTTTCAAAGATGATAGTGATCATGATTTTTCATCTGTAGATACAACAGCAGTTTCGGAGGGATCTAACTAAAGCATGTAGAAGAGAGGAAACTAATTTTAAGCTAGACTGCTGCTGCTGAAACCATGCCTTCATTTGACCATAAATAATTCCACCAAATCCTGACATCTCACTAGATTATATATATATATATATATATATGCATATAATACTCGCTCTGTTACTTGTTTACATTACATATAATATGTGTATATAAATAAGTACTAGGCATCTACTGAGAAATATGAAACTGAAAAGTTGAATCTGAAACCTGAAGATTATGGTGAAGATATGAAGAAGAAACCAGATCTGTGGCAGAGCTTATGTAATTTATCACAGTTATAATACTGCTTGGAAGCACGGCTAGAGAGGCACTTGTGAGAGTCTGCTACAAGAACAGTTCTTCCAAGTGTTTAATACAGATCATACTTCAATTTTTTTGAAACACTAGCTTATTATCTTGCAGGAAATTGGAATTGATTCCACTGTTTAGAGTGTAGGAGAAATGACCCCCAAAAAAGAAAATTCAAAGTCATACCTTCAGAATATTTTCAGGGTCAGATTTGGCTGATTTCAGCTAACAGAATAGATGAAACAACTTTCCTAGCTTGTTTAAAGGGGAATCTTGGGAGTGCACTAGGAATCAATCCTTCTAGTAAACATTTTGGCCAGTTAAGGGAAAAGAAGTTAATTTTGGGCATGGGAACTTTTGCTTCTATTAAAAAAAAAAAAATTAAAAAAAGAAATATTAGAGCTCAGTGACCTTTCTTCTGTTTCTTCCTTGTTTTGGGCACATTGATTTCAGTGCTACAAGCTGTCATACACTAGAGGGCACACAATGCCTGCGATTGCTGCAGTGCCAGCACAAAGAAATGCCTCTCGCGAGGGATCTAATCTTAGGATGACCTGTGGATCTTGGAATTGACTTTGCTTTAATCCTGCCTCTCAACCCAGTTGCAAAGGAAACATAAAGTTTGAAATGTTATTAATTTTATTTGACTCTGGGGACTAGTCCCATTGAATTTCCTGGGACTAACTTGTGTGAGTACATTCAGTGAGATTTAGTTGGGGAATGATTTTATGGATTCCTGTTTTTTAACTTTGACTAGGTTTTCATGTGATATGAATTGATTGAATAAGGTCTGTAGCATTCCCCATGTATTCTTGCCCAGTGCAATAATGCCTATTTGATCATAAAGAAGAGAAAGGGCATTATATGATCGTGACACATTACAGTGTCCATGCTGAGAATTCATAGCTTATGTAGTAAGCTATTTTAAATTTGATTTTAGCATCAGCTTTTGCCAAGATTCTGCATTTCTTGAACTTACCTGTTTTTAAGAAAAATACAATAAGCTTTATAATCTTTGGGATATGCGCCATGTGGTGTGAACCTTAATTTGAGAATACCATGTCACTTGGTATGTAGCTGGAAATGCATGTGGGGGATGGAACAGAAGAGATGGGTGGTAATGTGATTTTCATTATTTTTATAGAAACGTAGGCAAAGCAGGCCTGGTGTGTATGCTGCAGATGGAAATAGTGTTATTAAACCAGGCTCTTATCTCACTTTTATTTTTCTGTTAATTTTATAGAAGCCAATAAAGTGTAAGCTCTGCAAATTTTCTTTTTTATGCTGGTTGAATATGTGAAAATTATGTTACTGCTTTTCAAAGCCAGCAGGTATAGCTACAATAAAGTACAGCTTTGCCTGAATGTTTTGGCATCACGCTGCAGATACAGCAATCCTTGCAGATACAGCAAATCCTCTGCCAGATATGACTCTTCCAGGCTTGAATCTTTCCCAGTTAAAGGCTGCTAGTTATGCACAATATGTGACATGGATGAATTTCTGTCGTGAGTAAACTAAGGCCTCTCAATGCTCTGTCAGACAGAACAAACCCCCCCAAAAGAGAGAGAAACATAAGCCAGGATACCACTCCTGCTTTCCCACGGGAGAACAGCTAGTACGTTGTATTCTGTGTTTGCATTTGACATTGTATGGTCTCTTAACTTAAAAAGAGAAAAGCAACTAAAGAAGTATCCATATATATCAGAATAAATAATACGCTCATACCTCAGCAGGAGGTTATCTGCTCCATTCTTGCTGATATGAAATCCTGAAGTGCAAGAAAACATTTTAGGAGTATCATGTAATGTAAGACAATGAGGCACTGAGCTGAATCTTGTCTTGCTGACTTTAAATGCACTGAATGCCAGTTAAAGCAAAATTTGGCCCAGTATAGTTTTGCCACTGGCTACATACCTCACAAGTTTTGGGTGGATTTTTCTTCCCCTTTTTCTCCATCCCTCCCAGCATTTTGCCTTCTGGCCTGTACAGCTGTGCTGCTAGTATACTTTCTATTTCTGGAGATGACCCATGCGGTTAGGTCAGTTTGTTTTAGCCTTATTCCTTGTTGCTGAAGTAGAATAGCACATTTCCCCTAACTGCATGAAAGCCAGGGTAGACAATCTTGATAAATATGATTAATGGGCCTCTTTGCTTTGCTCTGCAGCTAAAGGCTTCTTGAGGTTCTGTGTCAACTGGGCTACAGCTCCCCAAACTAACTCTTACATAGAAAGCATGCCTCAGGTTCAATTATGTTGTTAGAGATCTTTTTATTCACAGCTTTTGCTATAGGAAAGTCTTTGCAATTGAAATATGGTAAAAAGAGTCTGAAGAGGTAGTATTGGCTGGAAAAGCAATTAATAAATATGGGTGGGTTTGGATTTTTTTCTCTCTGGCTTGTTAACTAGGAGCTTGTAGTTGTGTTTCGTGTGACTGAAGTTAAGCCTGCAGTTAGTGGGGTGCCCTGATCGGCACGACAGTGACTATGATAGGAGATAGTAACAGGTGATGGTAGCTTTGAGTCAATTATAACTTGTCAGGACGTGGAATATATTTGTAGGTTACTGTTATGTTTATTTCCAGTAATGTGACTTAAATATGGTATTCATAGAACTTGACAACACGAAAGATATTTTCTGTCACTTTAGTCAGAAACAAAAACAAGTGAAGTTACATTATCTTGATGAAAAATGCTACTTAGAGACTCCAGAAGTTATACGACTGCTCCTTCAGAAATAGTATTAAAGAATATAGGGGGAAAAAAATCCCCACGTTGATGTGAGTGATAATAAAATAAAATGCGTGATTGGCATCAAGGAACGTTCAGCTTGCACCTCTCTGTTAACTCACATTTGTGAGGGTGCTCTGCAAGTTGTCCTTAAAATTTAGAGGCCAGACTTCTGCCCTGCTTGTGGGAATAGCTGGCTGCAGCACAGGCTGAATCAATCTACCTTTCCTGGTGACTGCTATGCAATTGTAATTGCAGGAGCACATCAGCATTCTCAACAATTGAGTACAAGTCTTAATAGCAAATAATCCTCTTGAAGTTGTTCCCCCTCCACTGCAATCAAAGGAGAGCTTTGTTAAGGCATTAACTAACAAATTAGCTGCTAAATACTGGTAATAACCTATTTACCGTAGATTGCTTTTTAATTATAGCTTAAGATGTGTGACTCCTGAAATCACTTCTTTGGCAAACTAATGTTTGTGGTCATTTCCAACCACTGTAACAAATTGGCAAAAAAAGTACTTTTTAAAGTTTTTACTGATATCAGAAGACACTTTGCTTATATATTCCTGCCTGCAGAAATACTTTCTCAGTGTTTCTTTTCAGTGCTATTAGTATTTTAATTTAAATGTATTAGGCTGTGGTGTGAAATTGTTGGTTTAGTTTTACTTCCATGTAAAACATATGCCCTTATTATATTTTTAGATAGCATAGATACTTTTCCACTCAACTGTTACAAGGAACTTTTCCTGTGGGGGAGGAGGAATTAGCCATTTTATTTTTATATGTGTTGGTTAATGCAAACTACTTATTTTGCTAATCTGTGTCACAGCAACAATTTGGAAAACTAAATGATGTTTTGTTTTTGGAGGGAGGGCGTATTTTTTATAAATTCATTGCTTTTCCTCCCCAGATTTCAATAAAGGCTGCACATCTTCCAATATATCATTCTGCTTCCCTTCAAACCTGACTTTTTCATAAGGAAGCACAGCCATCAAAATTGGCAAGCATTAAGCTTGATAATTAGTTCAATATAGTGACCAATTCCGTGAATTACGAGTTCAAAGCAACATATGGACATGGATGAAATCAGATTTTGGCATTTCTCACTTAGATTGTTTCAGGACACTGCTGGAGCTTCTTTGATCTGTAAATAACAACTGCAGTTCAGTGCCTTACTTAAAATACATCAAACGTGTTCATGACTTCTGCTTTTACATATACACCTCAGTTCTTGTTTACAGTTTTGCATCGGATTAATAAAGCTATTCATGTGTTGAGATTTCATAGAGAAAGCTACCAAAGACAGCTCTTTTCATATTCCATCTTTTAAGAGAAGCAGCAAACATTTCTCTGTCTTAATGTGTACCCCACACTACATCAGCAGATGCTTTATGAAGTTAAAAGCAACCATCTCCTGCATTGCAGATCCTCTATAACCTGATGGCAATGGGTGTCTTCTTTTGCTCTTCCAGCAGCATAAAACAAGTGAACCAAAGGTTTATTTTCACTGCACCATGCAGTAACTTACTGCAGTAACTCCTTGCCCTGCTGCAGCTTGCCCGCAGCAGCCTTTTTCCTATTTCTGAACTTTGCTGTTGTTTGATCTGTGATGTGCCATGTAGCAGACAGTAGCTGGAGATAACCAGACAGGCTCTATTTGTTACTCCTTAAAGACACGCACAGGTGCTGACGTAGTTCAATAAGCAGTGTTCCTTTCAATAGTTTGTTAAATGCACTACCTCTGGGCTTATCAGTTAGTTATAAAAGGGCTGTATGATTCTTGGTAGCAAAGGAATGTGGGGAATTATGGCTTCTTGGTGTTTTACCATTAGCTTTCCAGCTGGGTAACTCCATTGCTTCTAATTTAACTCCCAGTGTTTTGCTTAGAAAAGTTCAGCATTCAGAGGTTTTTATTCTGGGTTTTTCTTCTACTGTGTGATTAGTGTAATTACCTGAGTTCTACACAAATGCTGAAGAGTTGTTTTCATAGTGCTTTGGGGTCTACTGAGATAAAGTTCTTATCCTATACAACCCCTAATATACAACTTTGTTGTATATTGTTGAAAATTCACTGCAGCCTTCTGTGCCTCCAGAAAAACCAGCTTGAAACTTAGCTGAAAGACAAGCTTCTTTTCTGAGCAACCTTGTCCCTTTTTTGTTTATAGTCCCTTGATAAGATGTCAGATATGTCACACTTTGAGCATTTATTTCTGTGGGTGGCAGATGAGAAAACCCGAGCAGGCAAGTTAGACTTTGCCTGATGGGATCAGACCCATGCTCTGTCCAGTCCGGTATCTTGTTGCTCCTTGGGGCCAGATGTGACATCCTCAGAGAAGTCAGGAGGTAGGGGAGGTGCCCTGCTGTGTTTCAGGCTCACAGCTGGCAGCTGTTAAAAGGCAAACATTCAACCTCCCTTCAGTGAGTCCTTGTTCCTACCAGCACCCCCAACAAAAATGACTGTAGAGGAAGGTACTACAAATCCCAAACTTTTACGTTAACCCTTTCAAATGGATACAGCTGGCTCAGAGATTTCTTACACCAATGACTGATAATTTTTGGGGGGTGCTTATGTTTATTATCCGGGAAAACAAATGATCCTTCCTACTTATTCCCCATTTATCTTTCCCTTCAAGACTGTCCTCCAAAATGCCCTTATTTATTTCTGTATCCTGCATTGCAAAACATCATCTTACATGGATTAACTTTTAATCTTTGTGGGCCAAATCATGCTCCTATCAGTGTTTTCTTGCTGACTTCCCTCTCAGCAGAATGGTGGGCTGACAAGTTGGGGCACAACCCAAGCCCATGTGTCTCCCAGACCTGTGTGGCAGAGGCTTCTCCAGGGTGACTGTGTGGTGGTCCCTCACCTTTGTTGCAAAGTCTTTTGAACATTGCAGTTCATTGTCTGAAAAAGTAATAACCGGAAGAACAGCTAACAGAGTCATGGGCAGAAGAAGAGAAATTCTCACCATGAGAGTTTTTGGCGGCTTTGGAACAACTTCATCCCACACCTGCTGTGCTTGACAGAGGATTTCACTTCCATGTCGGGCCGGGGGGAAAGCTCTACACATCCAAAGAATCCAGAGGTATGTAGATACAGTGTGATATGAGAGAAAGAGTTGATGTCAAAATTCAGCTGGAGCTGTCACGAAAAAGAAAGCAACAGCAGAGGACAAGGAACACCTGAGGAGCGGCAACAGCGAGAACATTGAGATGCAGTGAAAGGAATTAGTGCTCTTAGCGTTGTGTAAGGTCTTGTGTTTAATTCCAGACTTGGTCAAAACCTGACAATGGGAGGAAGAGTTTTCAACTGATTTTGTGCTTGCTTATCTCCCTTGATTTCCCTTTGGGAGCAATGTAATCGCTCATGGACCCTTGAGGGTTCTTGTGACCTGTTCTGGATGGCTGTAAGGCCTTGTGGGAAGGGTCGGGGAAGACCCTGCAGAAAGGAAATGGGGAGCGCATGTAATTGTCAACGTGAGCAATATATGTGGATGCTTTCAGTGTGGTGCTTTTTCTTGCCAGTTCTAAAGGCCTTTGGTTTCTGTAGTGCTTTTAAAAATGAAGAGAGAACACCACTGCAGGGACCATCTGTCTTTGTGTTTTTCGTTCTTTCAGAAGTTTTGATAGCCTGCATTTTCTAAGAGAAATGATTCAGTGAAATTTTGCTCATTAGCTTGAGTTTGTATCATTGAGCTACTTAATTTTTATTTTGCTGGGATTGTTGTTCAAGCTGAAGATGCTGGCTTGACCAGTTTGGGAAGAGATGGGCTCAATAGGCTTGGAATTGGCTAAGAGGGTATGATGAAGAGCAAAAGACAATGAGGGCTGCTCTGAGAAGGTAAAGGGGGTGCCTCTGTGAGGGCTTTGGGATTGAACCTCAGCAGGATTTTTTTTGTAAATTAATATCTGGAGTTTCTAGGATTTGGTAGAATTAGATTCTGAAGATTGTTATTCCTCTTTTGATTATCTCTAGTATCAAAACTGTATCCCACAAGATTATATTTTATGCATTTTTAGTTATTCCCCCCTCCCCCCCCGGTTTTTTTACCCTTTTTGATGCTCTGAAATATATATAAGTTTTTTATGAGTGGTAATGCTTCATCTTAAAGTAACGATGAGGAATTTCATTTTGGATTCACAGCTCTGTCACCAATGCTCTCTGTTGTCTTTTCACTTTGATTGTAAGTCTAGATGTGTGTTTAATCTGTTCTTTTTGAATTTCAGATAGTTGAGTGATGCTTATTCTGAATATTTAATGGTACTAACCATTATTTTCAGAACATGTAGTTTCTGAAAGAATGCAATTAGAAACGAAGCCCAGGAATTTCTGTGGCAGGTCAGGCACTTCTGGCCTCAACTGTCATTGACTGGAAGAAGAATAAAACTCACGGTGCCTCTACAAATCACTGAAGCATTCCCTTCCCTGATGTTATGGTACATGTCATACGCTCTGTTGAGAGACAATATGAATGTGCCTGGTGGATAAATGTCCTCTGGATAAACTTGGATGTTACTGTGTCTTTTCATTGTGCCTTTTACGATCCACATCTCTCAGACTTGATATGAATATGTAAAATATGAGCTGTTTTTAAAAAACAGAAGTGTATACATCTAACGACCATGGAAAAAATGTCCGAGAAGTGAACTAGATGCTATGGTGAGGTTTCAAACACCAGCCAACAAAAAACCTCTGATGTATTTGTTTTCATTCCTGTTCTTTTTAGAGCCTATTTCATGATCGTTGATGCTTGATTCAGAATTTTAGGAGGGCATTTGAAGAAGGCAGTGTAGTTGTGTGATATAAGACGCTGGTGAACTGCCATGGCCTCCGTGCATGGTGACTGAGAGCAAACTCTCCTTGCCTGGATGTTCCAGATGCCTGTGAGAGAAAATAGACAAAGGAAAACAACAACAATTTGCATGAGGAAGAAATGGTTCAAAATAAATGTTTGGGGAGAGAATTCTGTGTGAGATCCTACAGGGCTGTGGCCTTTTCAGAGTGGTGAAAGGCAAGATGCAAAAGATCTTTAGTCCTTTGTTTTACTCTAATATCTGAGTCCATATGTTGCACAGATCCACGGGTCAGGTGAACATAAATTGTGCTGTTGGAATTTATCCGGCCAGTAACTTAACCTCTGACTCACCCCGGCAATGGTACAGCATTACAAATGTGGTCTTCAAGGAAGGATGAACAAATTTCTTAAGCCATTGGGCACAAACAAAACCTTCAAAATCAGTCAAGAATACCTCCTTGTTCCACTGCTCCGTCACCCCTCATACCCTGGGATGTATTTATTGCGGCCAGCGCTAGGAAAATTCAATTTGCCCATTTGTGTTCTATGCTCAGAGTGAAAGTACCTTCCCTCGTTTTGTCCAGCTCGTGTTTAGTTCTGTGTCCTTTTAAACATTTCCAGACTGCCAAGCGTGATGACTGTCAGGTAAGCATATGAATATCTGTGGTTTGACAAACTAACCTCTTTTGTTAATTTCCTTCAACAGAAGGGAACATATGGAAGGAAATGCAAAAGCATGGGTTTTCTTGACAGTCCCAGCAGTTTAAGAATTAAGTAATTCAGGCCACAGGAATCTTGTGTATTACTGAAGGACCTAAAAAGAATCAGAATATCTCAAGTTGGAAGAGACCTATAAGGATCACTGAGTCCAACTCCCAGCTCCTCACAGGAATACCTAAAACTTATTCATATGACTGAGAACATTGTACGGACACTCCTTGAACTGTGACAGGCTTGGTGCCGGGACCACTTCCCTGGGAACCCTGTTCCAGTGTCCTCTCACCTGTGATTTCATTTTACCTTCATGCTCTCCTGAAAACCACCAGACATGCGGCGCTCCCACTAACAGCGGGGAAGGAGCTTAGTACTTCCAGAAACAAAAAAGGCTGCTTAAGTGCTTAAATCTTCTTTAGCTCTTTAACTGTTAAGTATATGAGTTGGAAATATCTCTTGTGTGTGTACGAGAACTATTCCCATTGCTAAATTTCCTTTCTCTGGAATTTCCCCCTATTTTTAATTAACAAAGGGAGCAGAGCTGGGTAATATTGGTGGGAAAAAAACAGCTCAAGGATCCAATACGAATTTTGTGCAGAGTAGGTAGCTGGAAGATCCTGCCTGGGTTATGGGGCAGACACTGAAACATGGGACCACTTGCTGAGGTTAATGTTTGATGGGATGGCCTTGAACAACTTAAAGTATTTATTTTCCCAAGGCCTGTGAATTGCCAACACAGGGAATACTCTTGCTGTAACAAATTACTGTGTATTTAAAGACAATTTCTTCTTTCTCAGGACAAATGTGACCTTGATTAAATGATTTCTATTTTTAATCAACTTTAAGGTCTCTGGAACTTCTAAAGTTCTTAGCAGCTGTTCCTCAGATGTCTTCTGGCCTGTTGGCCTCACAGATTTCCCCATCTCCTTGGGAGGACTAAGGACTCTGAACACATCCTAAGCAGCCAGAGATAACGTTTTGTGGCCAAGAAAGACTAAGTGGTGCCCTGAGCTTGGGAAAGGGCTCTGAGAATGGTCTGCAGAGCTTCCCCACAGAGGCTAGATGTTGGAGAACCCTGTTAAAGAGCGCTTCAGCTTTAGTAGTTGTACACTGATCCCCAAACACTGGATCTTCTTTCTGCTGCCAGTCTTTCTTTTGTGCATTATGTTTTCTTTGAGAGCAGAATACAGGCAGAATCTCTTAGGCTTTTGCTTTACTCTTTAATCCAGCACCACAAACCAGAAATCCCTGGGGTTTAAGCAGCTTCACCATTTATTTACACAGGTCTGCAGTGGCTTTTTGTTTTCTTTGTTGTTTCATCTGTGGTTTCCTCTCGTCCCTGTGTTTTGGAAGGTTCTGTTTTCTGTAAGGATTCCTGAAAGGCTGTTTAGCTGCATGCATACCGCCTTCGCTGCACATTCACCTAGTCATCTCTGTGCGTGGTGCGACGCATGTCCAGCATACTGTTCTCAAGGCCATAGTACCTTTACTGAAGTAGTTCTGTAAACAGCAAAACCACACTTTTATGGACCTGTAATCCACAGTGCCCCTGCTTTCCCTGTCGCACTGATTCCAGCTCTGCTTTCACAGCCCCCAGGCTCCCTCCCGCAGCCCTGAGCTGTTGGTTGAGCAGGTGACAACAGATGCTGGGGTGCTTCCCCAGGCATCCCTGTGCTGGTTGTCTGTGCGTACCCACTCATTGCCTGGCTGGCAACCTCACAGCTAACTATTGAGCTCCTGCAGCCTTTCCTGCAAAGTGAGGGTGCCAAATTGAGTCTCTTGGCTCAGTCAAGATGCTTACAGATGTGTTTGAGATGTTTGTTCGCAGAGCTTTAGGAGCTTTGTGCCTACCTGTGTCTTATTTGCCTAAAATCACATGGTGAGTTCAAAAGCTAAGGAGGGGGAAAACGAGGGCAATTTCATGCACTGCTTCAATAGCAAACAAGTCTAAAAATGTACCTCTATACGCTCAGAGACAGGATGTCAGTAAATATCCTATTGAATGGCTCATGTTGCGTTACTTACTGGTATGGCACTGAAATAATTTTTTGGAACCAGATTATAAGCATATGGTGGAGATGGAAACCTTAGTACTGATTAAGTATTATTGTCCAAGTGATTAACTAAAATTTTACCATCCAGATGTTGTGTAGTTGGAGCTGGTGGAAGGCAAAACCCAACAACACCAGTGAAATTTGGATCAGAACTGTGTTATGGTATTCATAGTTGTCAAAGGCACTGAGTTTTACTGTACTAACCAAATATTATCATTTATCATGTCTCAGGTGCCCATTGAAAATACATAGGCTACAGTCCAAATACCTGTGGAGATTAACAAGTTGAAGGTTTAGGTCAGGGTACTCCTGAAACCTCTCAGGTATTAAAAATGAGGAAGAATTCTTGGTACACAATATCCTCAAACCTCATCAACACAGATGTCCTTTCAGTAGTTGTTATGGATAGTCTGTGAGTAACCAAACCATGACGCGGGTCTGAGGTACCACTCTCCGTTTCCTGGTAGATATGAGACCATTTAATTGAAGATTTAGTTATGGAATTTTCTCTCTATGAGCAGAATTCCATAGTTTATTAGAGTGAAATTCCTGAAATAGCAAAAAAAAAAAAAAAAAAAAAAAAGCCTGTAAGGGAGGATCGGGCAGCTTAAAGCCAAGATAATAGAATTGCATGGTGTATGTGCATTGGGTTGTAATGGCCCTTACCCATCATGAATCAGACTTGCAAATGCTGTATGTTTGCAGAGGTGGAGTTTTACCATTGTTGGTTTATTTTCAGTTAATTGCATCCATACCAGATAACTGTTACGGGTATTTGAATGGGCTTAGAAATCATTTTCTTTTGCGGTGTGTAGTACTTTGCTTCTTTTAAGGCTTAGCACTGGTTGTCAGGTTTTGTGTAAATCTATCAATATTATTTCTACCCTTGGTGATCTTATTTCTGACTATGAGCACTACTATTTAATTCTGTCAAAGGTGTTTCCGTAATTAAATTTATAGTGCAGCTTAATAACAGTTCAGAGAGTATAAAGCTCCCAATGTGTTTTAGGTCTATTTGAAAATGGATACCCAGGCTACAGTTTGGATCAGAGACAGTAAAATTGGATAGGGTTTTGTGACCCTAAAGCTTTTCTGTTCAGTCACATCTTAACATTCCACATTACTGGAATGGAAAAGATTTTGGCAGAAGCGTGTTTTGAAGTGATTTAGTACAGTAAAGAAAAATCACAATAAAATAGAACTATTGGCATTTCTGTGTATTAAGAGCTGTTCTGCTCTCAAAGTTCCTGTTAACTTAAGTGTGAACTGCCTGAATGAGATGTTTGCAGGGTCAGGCTGCTTCCAGGCATCTAGATGGAAGATATCCTGGTTTCTTTACTTGATGAAGCATGTTCAATTAACAGGAAATTACTAGTACCTTGTCTTTCTCCTTCTTGTACTTTTCCATGAGAATAAAAGAAGTTTGTTGCCTAACAGAGAAATGATGAAATTGTCCTTTGACAGTAAAGGAATGACAACATTAGAAAATCCTGTTTACCAAAAGTATTTTGCACGTTTTGGAAAGTGCAGTATCGTGAATATGGACATAGTACAGATGCCACAGCTTGAATAAGCTTTCTGATCAAGGATACACGATGTACCTTTGGACGCAAGAATGCAGAGTTGAGCATTGATCCCGTTTTAGCATGAGCTTTACTCCAATATATCCTTTAATGCCTGTGCTTTCACTGACAGAAAACTTTTGCTTACCAGTGCCTATAAAGAGCAGATGGTATCTTCTGAACGTGTTTTAATATGAGAAGGTATTGAGTATAGATTGAGACCGTGCATATTTTAAATCAACTGTGTCTGTAAACTCCATTTCAGTGTTACCTGTGCTTTGAAGAACTTACGATATTTAATATGTCTACAGACATCCCATAAATTCTTATTCATCCCACCTGCCTCCTTGTGCTAAGTTCCTGCTGTTACAAGTAGAGCTTTGATGAATATTTAGATTGCACTATAAAGGTCTTTCCTTCAAAGACACGGATTTTCCTCATGGAAAAAGCTTTATTTCTGTTCAGAAACACACAGGAGAAAAGGATTGTCTTATGTCTGCAGTTCACCAGTGTTGCAAGTGGGGTGGGAATGAATAGTCCTTCATAGAGCAGCGAATAGTTTCCTAATACCCTAAAAGCTCAGTCGAAAAAACAAGTTTAGTATATACTTAGGATTTTTGGTACTAAAGCGATCTCTTT
>NW_009648041.1:3517504-3563520 GCF_000708025.1 Charadrius vociferus | reverse complement strand
TTCCCTAGTACTGAAATAATTGCAATAATCATAATAATAATAATCATAATAATAATCATCTTGATGGATACTGTTCTGTGTTTATTACATGCTTGTTAATCTTGTGACCTCCCCTCTCTTCTGCCTTTCCAGCCATGTATGAGAAGTATCAGAAGTCTTGGTCGTAGGAACCTGGCTGGGCCTTCTTTGTTTTCCCTCTTCAGGAGTTAGCTATTTAGTATGAGATGGAGTTTTACATATGCAGCTGTCTGAAATTACGGCTCCCTTTTCTGAAATGGGATGTTTACTACCTCATTGATACCAGTTAGAAGTTCCACTTTATAGCATTACATTAATAGGAGCAAGGTGGAAACATTAGTGGAAGGCTGAGATCTGAGATTTTCATTAGTGCTTTTACTCTCCTTGTAAAGCTACAGGTAATCATAGAATCATAGAATCATTTAGTTTGGAAAGGACCTTTAAGGTCATCGAGTCCAACTGTTAACCTAACACTGTCAAGTCCACTACTAAACCATGTCCCTAAGCACCACATCTACACATCTTTTAAATACCTCCAGGGATGGTAGCTCCACCACTTCCCTGGGCAGCCTGTTCCAATGCTTGACAACCCTTTCCAGTGTTCTTGTGAGAAATGTGTGCCCCGTATCTGGCCAGATGGCTTTTAGAGCTCTAGATTTATCATTCATCATCTTCCTTATCTGTCTTCACAAATGACCACTTTGTGAAGCTTTCTAGTAGATAGCCATTTGATCAGAGTTGACTTTGAGATGTCTCCCCTAGAACTTCCTGGAAGACCTCATCATTTAATGGTTTAATTTTACCTTGAAGTATTTGGGTTCCCTGGAAAATCTCTCGTATGTGTGTACATACACCCCTGTAAGAGGAACGTTGAGATCTTGCAGCTACTAGGAATATTTGTGTTACAATGTCAGGATCTGACCTTTTACAATCCTGATAGAGGGCTCAACAAAAAAACTGGATCATGTACATGCTGCTTTAGGCTTCAAAGCAAAATTGGAGATCTGCAGACATAATATGAATGTCCCTTTTGTTGCTGGAGAATAAGATCCATACATGAGATGTATTCTTATAGAAAACAGGCATCCAGAAGTTTTTCCCTTCAGGGAATTTATGCTTCTGAATGCAACAGTAATCATCAGTGGAAAGAGGTTGCGTTCTCAGGTGGACTTCGTGTCTGTTATCATTGCTTATCTGAGCTGGCACATTATGTTTAGGTCCTTCAGCCATTGCTGTAATATGAATAATCCATACAAATCAGATCAAAAGCAAAGCCTTACTGTTTTATTGACTGTCCTCACAGCAAAAGGTCATCTTTGAGCTGATGACCTTATAGTCCAATGGACAAGATGAAGGGCTACCATTTTTTCCAGATGTCAAATCCAGAAAGATTGAGTGCTTTGCCTGAGGTTACGCTTGTAACTTCCTATGCAGTTGAGGAATTCTCCTCATTGCCAGACCAGTTTCAGGAATGAAAGACTATCTTACTGCCTCACTTAAGGGCTTTTGTTGTGAACTAACAGTTGAGCACACACGTGGCATTTTGCAAGGCGCTGAGAGTTGAAACTGTCGCACTGGCTGACTTTGCAAACAATCTACTCAGAAATTCAGTGTACATATGTGGTGACTTCTCTCCTGTTCGCTTTTGAGCCCCAGAATAACATAGTCCTGTAGCTCAAGCTTCTGCACCACAGCAAGCCTCAGACTACGCAGGCTTGCACAGGCTCTTTAGGGCTATACTTGTTTCCCACAATTTTCTGCGTGTTTGTCTCTAAACGAACCATGAAATGATTCAGTGCCCGCATGTGGTTTTAATAACAAGCGTATGTGGGCAAATGAGAAAATACAAAATGTTCAACTGGAAGTTTCCAGCTTACGATATGGGTTAAAATCGAAGTAGGTTTGTAGTACAGTGTTTGTCAGAGTTTGTTAATTACTTTTGGGTTATGTGACATTTTCGATGAGACTTCTCTCTCTAACTTTGTAACAACTGTTGAGTGGTGGAAGGCTCCATACTTAATCAAGGGCAGACTTGGAGCAATAAGTTCCAGTTTGATCTTGACTGTGATGTGATTGTTTTTCTGGGAAGTTTGTGTGTTGTTGTTGGTTTTGGTGTTTTTTGTGTTGCTGCTGTTGTTGGGGTGTTTTGGTTGTTTGTATTTTTTTTTTTTTTGAGAGAGAGGGGGAGAGAGAGAAAGTGCAGCAATTAGCTTTCCGATCTTGTTTTAGCTGAGAGTTATGTAAATACTTGTTTAATAGAAAGTCACACTAGGCCTAGGCATCCACGTCTTGGAAACTACAACTGCTGTAGACACATTGTGGCTTCAGGTGGTCTTTTCAGAGTCCAGAGCAATCCTTCCCTTCACCACATGTCCTCACTTTGCCAAATGCTTCTGGAAAGACTTTGTGTCTTTCATTATTATTTTGTTAGAGTAATAAGTACTCAGAACTTCAAAATCTCATTTTCTCTTCTTTTCTTCACCTCATACATGGTCAGCTGTGATGTTCCTTCTTCCATGCATACTGAAGGGAAATTGTGACATCCCACCAGCCCAAAATCAGAAGAAATTTATTGCTGCCGGATGAGAGAATCTCTCTTAGACAATTTTGACTCTATATTTTCTTTTGCTCCCAAACTTGAAGGGTTAATGTTGGTTTAGACTTAACCAGCTTTTGCTAACAATCTGGCTTAAGCTTGCTTATGAAATACGCAGTGAGAATTGCCTTTGGCAGTCTTTGAGACTGATGTCCTTGTGCGTGAAAGGGAGGAAAAGCATTGGAAAAGCCACAGGGAGGAAAAATGATAAATAAAGACAAGTACTTGAAAATTTTCTGTGAAGGAGAAAAGAAAAATCTGTTCCTATGCCTGTGATGAGAAGGTGAAGAAGTAATGACTTAAATTGCTCTGGGGAACTATCCAACAAAGCAGCACCTGAGCTGATCATCGGTGCAGTCCATCCATCAGGAGAGGCCGTTAAAATAGGTTAGACAAACATGTTGGGAACAGGCCCTGCCCTTGGTGAACGGCCTTTGGAACTCATTTTCTCCATAATACTGTAATTCCCGGGAAAGGCAGCTGTAGTTGTAAGAGAAAGTGAACAAGAAATGCAAAGGAGCAGAGCTATTCTTGTGGCAGCAGTGCTTTGGGTATCATGTAGGGTACAAGACTTCAGTAAAACAGGTGGATAAAGCCTATAAAGTTTGTTAAACTCTGTATTTCTCCACTTCTGTTACTGGAAGAGCTGTTTTTCTGTGGAGATTTTTTCAGTGTCTAAATGATATGTCAAGGTGTCCGTGTTGTGTAGAGGTACCTGAACTTAGTGCATAGGTGTGTATATAGTCTGTTCTGGGCTGAGTTGGTTTCTTCTCACTGTGATCTTTGGGCACCAAACTTGGTTGGAAAGGGGAATGACATGGCACATGTGTAGATCTTTTTGCTGCATTGTGGAGAGCCTAAGTCTTCTGGAATCTCTGGTCAGTGTAGAGGTCTGAAATGACAACAAGGAAGACAGGGTAAAATTTGCTATAAATCCTGCCACCTCTGTAACCAACATATAAAACTTACAAAAAGTAATTTTGGTGCAGAAATTTGAAAACAGTTGTATTTCATCCAGGCATATAAGCTGGAGAAGGCCAAGTGGTTTGTGTTTTGGGAGTGCAGAAGACCTCAGGAGTACACTGAGGCTGAGGGAAGAACAGTTCCCCACGGCTGCTCTTGTGTTCTGCCTCGCTGTAGATGTGGACCCAACCCCAGGCAGTTTATGGGACTTCTGACAAAGCGAGGGCTATAGCAGTGAGGCAAAAAATTGTGTGTTCTAGAGGGGAAATGCACTTCTCTGAAGCACAAACAACCCAAGGTGCTGTGGATGATAACACCTGTATGGAGTTATTTTATCTCTGGGCTCATCGGGCTTTAGGAGCAGAGCCATATCTTAAAGGAGCTGTCACAGCAATCCTTGTTTGCCTCCAAGGTGTCTCCTGAAGTGCTCCTGCAGGTAATTAATCACCTAATAAAATACACTCTTTGACAGTGGGTGGAATTTGGAAATTAATTTGCACCTCTTAAATGAGGCTTCTAAAACTATAATTATCATGAAAGGAAGAAACGAGCTGTGTCAGGTGTATAAATGATTTATTTATCAAGAATAAACTGTCACCAAAGTGGCACTTAAGCTTGCAGCGTCTGTGCTGCGTTTCTCTAAAGTGAATTAAGCAATGACATTTGCCTTCCCTCCTATATTTGCAGGTCCTGGGGCAAATCTTCAGTTGTTTGTGAAGTGTTTGATACAAAAATGACCTGCAACAAAATTATACCTACCTTTTCTGCGTACTCTTTCTCTAATGTGTGATCACTTCTTGCCACCACATCACTCCCTGCTCATTGCCTTATCCCAGAAGAGCCTCTGGCATCCCCAGAGAACACCACAGACCTTCTGCAGCCCAGTTGGCCATTTGAATTTCTCATTATCTCTCCAAATGGTGGATTTTGTGAACTGGGTGTTGGTAGCATTAGGAAATGGAAAGGGGAGGAAGTTGTAACTAGTCGGCTGGACTGTGTATGGTATAAGTTACCTAGAACAAGAGAAAATCCAAGATAACAGATTCTCTCTCTTTTTTTTTTTTTTTTTAGTGATACAAGTTTAAAGATGTTCAGGGATCTATTGCCCTTTTGAGAGGGCATTTTAATTTTTTTTTTTTTAAATTCAGAGAAAAGTGGGAATAGCAACATTTTAAAAGTGAATTGTTTACAAAAATATTTATCTTCAAAATCAAGCAAGTACCCTGCTAAAAATGCATTACCACTGTCTGACCTGTGCAGCAGAGCATCTGAAAACTGATTGCAGTTGTGTGGGTAAAGGAGACATGGGCTTCACTGCAGCCTTTGCTGTGAAATTGCTACTAACAACTGTTCTAGTTGCTACATCTGAAATGTATTTGTTGCTGACAATGTAATTTGCTGGCTTCAAAGTGCGTGTGGTGTGCCGATACAGTATATGTAGTTTGTGTGACATGGAAGAAAATTGTCTCATTATTACATATTAATCTTGCATTATTGGTGCATTAATTTCCAAGAAAGCCCAAGAGGATTTCTATTCATTTGTGTCAGAGTGACTTCTGTAACGCACAGCTTCTGGGAAGGGCCGTCCCTGATTATTTCCTCAATACTTGTTTGCCTGAAGTTAAGTTGACTTGAAAAAGGGATGTGGGTGCTCAGCACCTCTGGCTTCATTCAGAAGTGTTTTGCATACAGGGAGAAGATTTCTTGAGTTAAAGCCCCTTGAGGAAGAACTGGAGTAAGAGTGAAATCATTTACAGTGCCCTTTGTATTTACATTTCAGTAATATTCTCTTCTACAGCAGAAGTACTTTTCACTGGAATGCATCACAAACACAAGGAAAATAGACTGCCATTCAAAAAAAAACCCCCATGTGATGCTATTAGGATTGGAAATGCCATATTTTTGTTATAGGAACTGACAGATTGCAAACAACTTGTGTGAACTAAAAATACTTGTGATTCTACTTTTCAGTTAGGAGTGTACGCTGGAATAATGCTATGCAAAGTCCTTTCAATATAAACTAATACCTTTCTTCTCCCTCCTTCTCCAAAGTTTTACCACAAAGTATTTTTACTGGATTGCAGGATTTTTTGGAAGTGTACTGGAAATATTTTTCATGAAAACTGAGTGGCAAAAATTAAATGCTCTGGAATGCAGCTGAAGGGGCAGTCCAACTACCCTGAGCATGTCCTGGTTTGCTTGAAATATGGTTGCCCTTTACAGGCACTCAATTCATCTTGAGGCCAATTTTAACAGTGCACAGTGCAGAAATGACTAACTGTTATGACATGCCCTGAACCAGCTCCAGTTCAGCTTGTGTAAATTCTACATGTGGGGTGGTTTTGGAGCTGACAGGTGGAATTTTATTGTGATTGTATTTAACCATTCCACCACAGTAAAGGCTTTTGTCATTTATCTTACTGAGTTGCTACGTGTAGCAAAGCAAAGGCACAAGTTCTTCACTTTTTTTTTTTTCTTTTTTCCAATCAGCACATCTTGTAAAGTCTGTTGCTCAGGGTCTGGAAAAGTGGATAGGATCTTTCCAGCATTCAGCTCTGCTTTCCAAACGGGTACTTACCAGCAGGTCTGTGGGTACAGGGCATCATGTTGGGGTCTTCTTCTGGGATGTCCGCGGCTGGGCGCACCATGGTGGTGGTGGAGGAAATAGCCCATCCTCGGTTTAAGCCTGAGAGTGAAGTCAGATTTAGGCTGTGCTCAGAGATCTTCTTCTGAATGAAGAGGTTAACACCCCCTGTTGCCACTTGCCATCTTTAACCTGGCTTATTTGGCAAGAAATGGGGATGGAGCAGTTATGTGAGGAGCCAGACCAGAGCTTGGGAGGGACAGGGACAGGAATGTCTGGTGGGGGTTGTGATAAGCACTTGGGAGCCGGATGAAAGTGGTAACCAACCCCTCTATCCCCACAGCTGCAGCTGGAAGTGGAGCGCAAGCAGATAGTAGAGGTAGAACTCATTCTGTCTCAGATTCTCTTTATTAGTCTACTAGAAATTTCCCTCCAGCGTACAAGACTGTTTTCATGATGTCTATCAGCATTTCAGCATGAATTTGGGAACCTCCTTTCCACCCCAGATTAATGCTAGGTCTAGGACACTGATAATATTAACTGCAGGACTTCCAAATTAATTCAGGTTATTTACTGGCATCATGTCAGCCCAGCTTTTAAAATTGTATGTGTGAATGCAGAATCAGCACACTATTTTGTAGGTTTCTTAACTCTTTTCTTGATCTCAAAGACCACTGCCAGCATTTGGTGGTACTATTTAAAGAAAGGTGTTAATGGTATTATATTATATCTTTTGATTGAAAGCCACAGTTGGTTTTTTTGCCCTTGTACGAGTTCTGCAGATTTTGGTTGTTTTGTTTGAAGTGGTCTATTAGTACTATTAGTACTTGCGTTGAGATAAAAATTGTGTTTTAAGTGAAGAAAGCATTCTGGCACAAATCAGAAAATCCCAGGGAAGATAAATGAAAAATGTAATTAAAATGCCTTGAGGTTGAAACATTATGGGAATTGTAATGTACAGCTTGCTAATCTCATTAGAAGAAATCCTGTTTTAAGTCACCTGGATATATTATATGCTGCTAACACCAGTCTATTCCTTTTCAGCCCAAAATCTTACGAAGATTACACAGATTACACTGGAAAAGGCATTTGTTTTGAGATCAGCTCATTAGGCAATAGCACTGCTTTCTTTCCTTTTCTATTTAGTCCTTTATTTGCTTGTAAATTTTTCTTTACCATGTTGCCTGTTGCCTGGTTCTTTTAGTCCAGGTACGTGCAGTGCAACCTCAGGGACATCATGTTTTTGTTCAGGATCAGTATCCTTCTTCTTCAGATGCTGCCTCACAGTTTTTGTTGAACTGATTTGGACAGATACATCTCATTCAGTCTCAGAGTGAAAAAAGCATCATGCATGCATTATGGGGTCTGTGAATGGCACCCAGAATAAGGCATCCAGGTGCTGCAGGAACAGAAACAATTCTTGACACCTACGTAAGGGCAGATTTCTCAAGAAGCTACTCAAATACTACTAAAATGGTAAAATTTTTGGAGATGCCTGATGGTTAGGGAATGTCTGGCTGTTTCCCCAACCAACATTTTTGTGTTTGATTTTCTTTCCTCTCAAGTAATGGCTGTTAGCGTGAACATTATTTCAGTGCTGATTTTCTGTTTTCCAGCTGGAAAACAATTGGGAAGACTGTGGTTCGAATCATGTATATGTAAATCCCATCTACTGCTGTCTATGACAGACAAAAGCCCGTACCAGGCAACGCAATCTAAGCCATTGCACCGTGAGTTTTATGAATCGGCCTATGACAGCAGGGAGTTGGCAGGTCTGCCGCGTGGCTGTGATGGGCATTTGACATGGCTGCGAAACCAATGAGGAAAAGAAATCATCTCGGTGGAACCTTCTGGATGTGAAATGGCCTTTAAACGAATTAAAGCTGTGAGAGCAGCGCTTCCCATCCCTTTCCCTCTTGAGGCCATGCTGCAGTGGGCGTGCAATTTGGCTTTCTCCTTTTGGTGTCAATGTTTTCCACAGAAGTACGTTGCTTAAAGGGACCATCCGTGCAACAGATGCTGTGCTCAGACCTGCTGCGTGAGAGAGGAGCGTGCTGGAAATCTGGTGGGATCTGATCCCATCGTGGGGCCCTGGCAGTTACATTGACTGCTTGGATTTTTCTGCAGCTAGTTGTGAAGCTAAAACCTCTTGGTGGAGCTGCAGTTGTGTTGTTACCTTGGCTTATCCTCTGTTGGGTGTTTGAGGTTAGTTTGAGTTCTTTATTGTGTATCTAAAGTAACCCACAGAAAAGCTTAGACTATTTTCTTTGGCTTTTCTCTTCATTTACCACGTTGGTTGCAGCACCAAATTAGCAGAAAACTTTGTTTAGGCGTCAGTTCAACAAAACACTTTGGCCCAGCTCCAACTCTGGAAGAGCTTTTAGAGTAATGGGAAGTTGGGAGCATAAAGAAGAGTATGGAGTCTAAAAACTTGTTTGGGTCTGGTCTTTAGTGTTTTTAAATAGTAATCTTGTCCCCATTCAGCAACAGTGAAAATTAAGCATGCGCTTAAGTGCTTTGCCAAGCATGGAGGGGATGATTTATACTGGTGAAGTGGAAACTTAATAGTATCTACTTTGCTGACCACAGCTATAACCAAGATTTTGTAGAGTAAGAGTTAGCTGCTGTTGTGCTCTATAGTTCGGTTCCAATCAGGCTCTGAAGATAGCCCAAACCTATAGCTGGGATGTGTGGACAGCCCTGCGGGGTGAACAAAAGGAGAAAATAAGGGTTTGTGTGTGTCTGGGATGTTCCAGTTGTTTAGTTCTCGCCCACCAAAGCACCCTTGTTCCCGTGGATCCTGTTCCTGTGCTCTTGTAGTTTGGCACACTTTCCTCAGAGTAACTGTGAGAAATTGTTTTGGTTTAGTTTTATGGCTTAACGTTGTGGTTACGATAGAACCTCAAGGCGGACAGAAATGAGGTGGCTGTATAAAGACATGCAAATGAATTCAAAGGCTTATGGTGAAAGCATCTTCTCCATAAATGAATTTAAAAAAAATCGTTGAGAGTGATGGCTTTTATTTCCACAGGTCTTTTAATGGCAGTGCCGTTGTGCAAGCAGGGTTAGACTCCTTTAAGGAGGCCTGCAAAGAGGTTCTTGAAAACCCTCCCTGCTCTCCGCAGGATGGGTTTGCATGTGCAGCCGGCCTCCGCTAAAGTTTTTTCCCAGGTTGCCGACAGGCAGGAAGCTGGGGGATGCAGGCAGGGAGACAGCTTTCCCAGGGGCTCGATTGCTGCGGACGAGTCTGCGAGTCCACACCTGGGAGGGCAGCGAGTCCCAGGTGGCCCTGCAGTGTCCGACCCGACATCGTACAGCTGCTGCCTTTGGGTGGGGGTGGAAGAAACGCTCCGTCAGGAGCAGAGCAGCTCTCCAGCTGCATAGGCAGGGAGGTCTGCTGGGTCCAGGGGGCTTCCTGTTTAAATAGTTAGAGTCCGCAGAATTGGTTAAACTGTCAGAAAAAAAACAGAGAGGGTAAAAAATATAATAAAGGAACCGTCCTTCCTGTATCTGTATGTGCATTTTCTAACTGTTCATTTGGGTTTGATCAAACGCTTGTTGCGATTTTTCAATTCACTTTAATGGGGTTTAGATTAGGTCTTTTGTAATGTAGGATCAGATTAAAGTTTGTAGAACTGTAGCTGCAGTTCAGGAAAGCTCATGCTGTAATACATAAACGCTAGGAGAGACCATTGTCATAACCTGGTACGTCCCATAGGCAATTGTAACATAGGCAACTCTATGACTTCTGCACTCTGTGACTTCTGCAAGACCATGTCTTGCCATTGGGCTAAAGCAATGCAACCGCCAGTAAAAAATAAAAACAGTAGGTGAGGGAGGGAAAATAGTCCAGTCTTATTTCAGGCACACAGGATAATCAGACTATTCAGTACAGGACTTAAGGACATATTTAACTGCTTCTCTGTAAAAAAGTGGGAAATTAGACGTGTTTTACTGCTTTGCAGAACCAACTCCTATTCAGCAACTGAGATCACACGTGGTGAACTCTTCCAAGGAGTCTGTGAAGGTCAGTCCTTTAACTCCACCTGTGGTGATGCCCCGGTTAGGCTGCGCTAGACGGACCCCTCGCCTTGGCCTGCTGAAGCTTCCCTCCTGTTTCCCCTGGGCATCGTTTCATTGCCATCTGGTGGGGTGCTGCCCATGAGACTGCGAGCACCTCGCAGGATAAGGCTATTGCTTCTTCTACCTGTGATGATCTGGCTCTTCCTAAATTGTTGAAAATAGCAGTCACAGAAGGAAGCTTCGCAACGCCCCATTTTGTGAGATACTCACAAGGCATGTGTATACACATAAGTGTGTATACATGTGTTTAAGATAAGTAAAATATCTTTACATGAATAGCATTTCCTAAATTGGACATTAATCTGCATTTTTTCTCTCTGCCACATGATGGAGATAATGGTGTAAGATATATAAACAGTGCTGCATGGGTCATGTGCTTCAAAGAGAGAGGTTTCAGCTTGGCAGTTGATAGTAGTTGTTCCATTAGTGTTGGTTTTGCACTAGTCTTGACAGAATAATTTGCTCGTAGTATTTGTGGGGTGTTTTGCTTAAAGCAACATTTGGTTACTTGTCTTGTTCTGTTGTTTTTTAGTTTGGGTTGAGTTGTTTGGTTTTGTTTTTTTTCTTTTTTTCATAAAAGGCAAGTATGCAGGAATATCCTTACCAAATCATCCAGGCTATTGATGCAGCAAAACATCAAAGTTCATATTTGGTAATACATACAAAAAAATTTGCTTAGTTTGGATTGACTTTATTGGGACTTTAAGTTGTACTTATATGTACACACTTTGGGGTCAAATACAGCTACTAGTAGGGCTGTTGTGCCTGCTTCTGCAAAAACAGGGCATTTGCAGCAGTTTCTGCTTAAGAAGTTAAAAAGAGCACATCCTAGATCTTGCTCTCACCATGAGTCTGAGTCTGTGCATCCTGGGAAGGACACGGTAGGATGTGAATTAGTTGATCCTTCTGTTGTATGCTAGATCCCTTGCATCTGCTCTTTCCTCTTTTCTCCATCTTGAGCACGGGTTCTGATCCAAAAGCTGTCGAAGCCATGTGTGCAAAATTCCCCGCGATTTCGGTGAACTTTGGGTCAGGCCCATATGCAAAGGCAGAGATGGATTTTCCCATGGAATTTTTTTTAGTGATGTTCAGAAGCCTCCTAGTAAGAGATGTATTTTATTTCTGTGGTGAGAACTGCTGTGTTATAGTTGTAATTATAATATAGTAACAAGGCATTTGTAAGAAAACTGCTATAGCTTGAGATACATCCAGGAAGGGAGAAACGCATGTTTCTTTGCAGTCTGTTAATTTTTTGTGGCTGTTACTCTGAGGACACGAGTTTCTATGCTGATGTCAGTGCAATTACAGCTGCACTGTTGTCAAGTTTCGTTGATTGAATATTTGCTGGATGAAGCAATACTCTCACCCCTCTCCATAGATCCACCTGCTTTGCGAATCAAACATGCTGCATGTTTAATTCCTTGTAGTCTGGTTCTTGCATCTTGTGCAAAATTCGCATTTGAGTTCAACTCTGTGATACTGCAAATCTGTCAGTCCAGTGTCTGCCTACAATTTTTTGTTTTTATTAGAGTTTAAAAGTTTGCATTTAGAGACTCTCCCTTGATAGGTGCTTTTCATAAGGCATTTTTGTAATTATACTTACATTTAAAATGTTAAATGTATGTAAAATGTACATTAAAATGCCTTCAAAGTTAGCAAACTGATGTGCTGCCCGGACAGCAGCACATAACCAAGTGTGTGTGTGTGTGTGTGCACCCCCTTATTGATGTAATAGCTTCCCCAAATGTTAGAGTTTTTCCTCAGAAGACTTTTTCCAGAAATGCTGCACTCCATGCTCTAGGGTTCTGCTCCTATGTTTTTTTTTCTTGAGAACAAAGATTAGTCCTTCATGGTCCTAAACTCAATGCATGTGCATGACTTAAAGGCATTACCTACCAATAAATAGGAGATTAGCTGCGGCTTGTGTATTTCCTGATCAGTTCAGGTTTTTTCAGATGGCTCGTTGTTATCCCGTTTCCTTTAACGATGGGACACTTTAATGAGTTCGCCATCTGACATACATCTGCTTCCTGTTAAACAATACCTTCATTCTTCTAGAGCTGCTAAACTCATCTTTTATCCTACAAGATTTTTATCTGCGCCTTGAAAACGGCATGTACAAATCGGTCAGCATATTCATTTTCGTGTTAAGGATTTTTTTGGGATGTTGTTTTTGAGAAGGGATAGCAAAACGGGTATCTCCTTTAGTGCTTGTTTGGTGGAGAATGGGAGAACATGGATATTATTTGTCTAATTGAGGGCTGGCCAGCCCAGCTTCTGATTGAAGTACAATAAGGTCGACTTCTGTGGCTAACGTTACACAGTTTCTAATAGTTATTCTGTCCTCCCAGCAAAGTAAGGGGCTGGTGCAAAAGGGGGGGATTTTGAAGGCTGTTAATACCGTTTCTTTGAGGAAAGAGCCTTCAACAGCTGGATGATGGTCTCTCTCACGCGTTTGCAAAGTTAAGGCTCTGTGATCATCAGGCTTTCCTAAATCAATCCAGCCTGCACTGAGTGTGTGCATCTGCCTCAGTGCTTCTCCTTCTCCTGTGTGTTGGGAACACGCAGTCATGCCGGATCTCTGACTGTGTCTTTCCCCTTCGCTGGTCAACATTGCCCCTCCAGAAAAACTTTTTTCTTTTTTTTTCTTTTTTTTGCTTTATTTTTTTTGAATCATAAAACCTTTTTCTAGTGGAAAGAAAACTGGATAGAATTTTCCTTGTATTTATCTGTCTCTACATAATATCCTTTATGTGTTGCTTTTATAACGAGCGTGCGGTGGTGTTTGAAAGAAAATCCTGTTGTATGTGTAGTTCTGCAACACAGGTCCAAAGGACATCTGTGAGAATGGCTTGTAACCAAATTAAGCAACCCTGTGGGGCACATAATGTTTTGTCTCGGAAAAGGAATTTACTTCCAAACATTCACATATGCCAGGTGACAAGTGGAAATATTTTGGGTTTAGAGCTGGGGAAACAGGAAGCAAGGTACAAATATTTATTTGAGAGTTAGTGGGTGTTTGAATCAAAATAGTGATTATAATTCAGGAATTCTGGGTTTTTTTTTTCCTATTTATAGCTTGCAGTTTTCTCTCAGCTCACACAGGGTTAATGTTGTTTGCTTGAAAATGAGGGAATTGCTGATTACCTCAGGTGGCTGCTGGTGCATCAGCTGAAACCTTTGTTTTAATGATACTCTGGGCACTGTTGAGACTGGTGCTTCTACCACTGTTAACACTGTTCCTTTGCCCCCAGCACTGCCGCAAAGTCACACGTTCCACACTGAAGAGCTGTGAAAAGTTGTTTGTTGCAAATGCAACTTGATAGTTTTACCTGTGATGGCCCAGCTTCCCATGGAGCTCCACCTCTCTTTGGCTTCATGCAGTCTTATACGAAGGTGCTGTATGTGGACTTCAGGTTTTACTGTGTCTGTTATGGAACAAGCCAAGAGAAGATCTTCTCTGGCCATTGCTGTACCAGTGTTGTCATGCTTGCCTGGAGAGTTTTGTTTCTAATTGCATCAGCGTTTATTAACAAAGCTCTCCATCATTTATTTAACACACAAACTTGCCCATTCTTCCACCACTGTCACACCTTTCATCTCTGAGCTGCAGGGACATGGCTGATGGCTTTGACAGTCTTTCATTCACGTTAAGGTTACAAACTACCTTCATTGGGTTCCTTGTGAAGTCTGTAATTTATCAAGGATTGAAGCTTTGCAAGAAAATAAGTCTACTTTGTCATCTGTGGGGCCTACCGTTGATGATGGCTGCACTGAACCTCCTCTACACCTTCACCTTTAGTCAGTACTGTGGAAAGCTGCGGATCTTCATGATGGTGCATATTGCCATGACCTCTGACGTGACCAGGGAGGAGGCTTACCTCATTTCATGCTATCTTTTTAAATCCCATCATGGGGAAAGTATATTTATAGCTGGAACATCAGTTTATCATAATCCAGATGTATTGGGCAAACGTGTGAATAATTTTAGGAGGACAAACCACTGAACCAGATTTACTGTGATTATTAACGGAAATGTTTTGGTGTTAACTCCAGCGGGCAGACAGGGTTGTTTTATTCTACTGTAACTTGAACCTATTTAAAAAGAACTGCCTTTTATAAAGAAGCTAATTTAAAAAAAAAAAAAAAGGCATGTAAAAGGGACTTAGGTAAAGGGAAGATTGTTCTCCTGAAATTTGTGGTTTATGTATCCTTGGAAAACAGTATATTTTTTGATACTCAGGAGTGGGTTATTAGACTTTTCTTTGTAATTACAAAGGAGAAGGCAGAGTGTGGCACCTGCAGTTCAGACACTGGTGGAGTAGTCATAAATACAGGCTTCAGCAGTGACAGCATCTCTGTGAGCCTTGTCAAAGTGCCTGCAAGTGACAGGTTAGGTACAAGCTTGAGAACTGCTCCGTGAGGACTGCAGCACGTTCTCCCTGAAGGGAACAGATGTTCTTGCTGTTGGCCTTTGTGATATTCGTACTGTCAAAATCCTCTTCATAACTGTTGGCTTTTCTCCCATTGCTGTTAAGGTAGGGAACAGTGGAGGTGTGGATGAGAGCAGTTTCTGGGACAGAGGCACAGTTTCAGTTGAGAAAGCTTTTACAAGGTGAGCCTGTTTCCTCCTCTGGCTGTTTATGCCAATCTCTCCTTCACTATTTAACGTTTGTAAAAACAGATAGCTCTTCTAGAGAGCAAATACCGCTGAACTGGAGACAGAGAAAACCTGAATAAACAAACATGTGCCACAGATTAGTAAGAACATCTGTAGGTTTTATATTGTTTTGAGAACACATACCACATAGTTTTTCATTCCTTATGCTTTTCTAGTTTCTCCCTTTCTTTCTGTCTCTGTTTTCTTCTTCTTTTTAAATATATTGCTAATAAAGGTTGGAGGTAGAAAGCACAGCTGGACTCTGCATGACATGCCACTGTTTAATTTCTAGCTCGGAGGATAAGAAGAAGAGTAGTTTTATTGTATCCTAGAAGAGAATAAAGCCACATGCAAATTCCAGCCATGGACATCTGTTTCCTCTTTGTGTGAAAGAATTCTCATATTTGGAAGGGAATCCCAGTTCTGAAGGGGCTGATGAGGATTTTTTTTTTTTCCTTCTGGTTCTTCCCCCTGTTCTTTGCCACTCCTTCAGTGTGCTCTCCTTGCTCCCTGGCTGCTGTGTTTCCTTTGGGACAATGTCAGCTTGCAATTTAGCATCAGATATTGAACGGGTGAATTTTTAGTTACTTCAGAATTTTGTGTTGTAGTTACTAAGCTCCTCCTTAAATTTCTTTTATTTAATTAAACAATACTTGGTGGGAGGACTTGTGCTCTGTGATCAATCTTCAGTGCATGCAGGTTGGTATTATTTTTAGAAGTGGAGATGTGCGTATCTGTTGCTCTGGCTGTGAAGTGCAACTATTTCTAGAAGTAACTTATTAAAAATAATCTTTTAAAATCCTTCTGTATCAGGGGAGTTAAGTAGATCTGTAGAAATAAGAATCTGCAATGTTCATTACATTGTTGGGCATCAGGTGCTAAGGACCAAAGGGACCAGAGTAAATGATAATTTTGCTAACCTAGAAAGCATTTTAGAATAATGATTTACAGCTGTCTGGGGGCTTTAAACTTGTTTTTTTTTTTGGTGTAAGAGTTGACTCTGTTGAACAAACAGCACAGTTATATAACATTAGGCCAGACATGAGGACTGGTACTCTCTGTCTATTTTATATTAACGTCAAATGAGAGGTTGGTGGAGCTCGCCAGGGTTTCATATTTGCTGGCAGAAAGTTACCCACATGTGTGGACCACATTTTTATTGTTGCTGTAGCCTATTTCAGGCATAAATATCGCTGCCTGGCAGGGTGTGATTCTGTTCATTGCTGAAGAGCTTTTCTTTTAAAAAGCAAAATATGAAAAGGAGTGAAATGCTGTAAATGTTCAAATTAAGAACTGTCCCCAGAACTGCGAGATTTTGTCACGTCTGTCGTGGTAGAGAAATAAAGGGCAATAAGTCATCTAAAGGCTTTTTCATTGTCAGATATGTTACCCTTGCAGAGCTGTTTCTTTTTGCATATATTAATCCTGCTTTTGGGCGTGGGCTGTTTAGTCTGGTCTCTTAGGGAAACAAGGCTTATGCAAACGGGGTGGATGCACACACCACCACACGGCAGCCTGCACAGCCCTTGGACGTGTTGGCCACGGACCTGTGGCAGAAGGGCAGAGGCTGCAAAGATAAATAGAAATTTCTATAAGTTTCTTGAAAATATGTGTGCGAGGGGAAAATAAAGGCAATTAGGTGGTTTGAGGGAAGGCTTGCAGTAGGAACTGAACTTTTAAAAGGGGCCGTGGAATAGATGTCGAGAGGAAATGTGATGGAGGTCCCTGTTGCAGGAAGATTGCCGAATCTGGCTTGGAAATTATTTGGCTTCAGAGAATCTGATGACAAAACCCAAATCCGCAGGAAGCCAGACTCCCTCTTGTTCTAGTACCCATGAAATTGCTTGTATGGGTTTTGCTTTTAATCAGGATGTCCAACAGGCTTCAATGGAGACTTCGACTGTGAGAAATGGAGGACATCTCTTGTTAGGATCTTCTTAGTGCAGGCAAAGGTGATGTTCTGCTTGATTTTTGCAAGTTTTCAAATTCTATTAGTGTGACTTAATGAATGGTTAGGCCCTTAGCCTGCAGGCATCTTAGAGAGGAGGGAGCCCAGCGGCTGTGCGGGTCCCACCGACCTACATCCGAAACCTTCCCAGGCACTTTGGAAGGCTGCACGTTGCAGCATCTCGTGGGGCGCACAGGGAAGAGTGAAACTGATAATCCCCATCCAGTTCTGGTCCCTGCTGAGCGGGACACGGAAAGCAAACACCACTAACGCCGAAAATCAAACAGCAGTCGTGAACAAATTTCCTCTTTGATTGAAATGCTTGTAGCTAGGAAATAAAAAGGGGTTTATGTCAAAAGCTTCCCTTGTTGTCTTATTAACAGCTGCATAATTTTACCACTCATTCGCGAGTATAAAAAAAGCAAAACTTGGAGACTGTATTTGAAAGCTTGTTTTGTTTGGTGTACAGCTGGATACAGAGCGTTTCCTTTTCTCTTTTTTAACAAATTTGAAGCAAATGTATTGGATATTGTTTCTATTTTTTGGCCTAGATAATAGAAGATTTTGTTGCTTTTCATTTTACATTGCAAAGAAATCATGCCATTTAACTCCAATTCAACAATGATGCAGCAGCATGTGAAGATAGATATATCTTCTCATAAATATATTACCACACATTACTGTCAAATACTTGGACTTTTTCACCCAGCATTAAAAAACGAAATTTAATTGCTACACTAGAGTTTCAAGGCCCTGATAAATAAGAGCCATGTCTGACCTTTATTGTGGGGCTCTGAGATGCCACCAGGGATATTGCTCATTGTTCAAGATGACAAACTTCCTCTGAGATTTCAGTTTGTCAGCTCAATGTACAGCAGTGACATTGATTTCTTCTCACTGCCATTTCCTGCCTGAATAGATAACAAATTTTCTGTGGCAGGTGTCTGTCAAGCTTAGTTTTGCCTGGCAGATTAACTTAATAGACTCATTTATTAATCATTAGTTGTAACACAGTGAAGCAGACAATACTCTTTAACTCTTGTGATGTTGGGTGGATGTACCATTTCAGATTCCTTTGTGTAGCTGGAATTTGGATTTAATAGGCCATTCATATCTCTGTAGTGAATGTTTTTAACCTGACGTTACTCACATTACAAAGAGCAAAGATTTATGTATGTTGAGTGTGACCCATTTTGGGTGTGTACCACTTTTCGTGGCAAAAGGTGCATAAGTGCTTTCTGAGACTAATAAAATGATGGACAAACTACAAAATCAGCCTACGTAAGGGAGGAAACTGATCTGACATGCATCGTGCTTGGGGAAGGAAGATAAGAGTAGGAGAGGAAAGTAGATACTTGGAAGAAGATTTGAAACTGGGGCTGACCAGCTGTTGAAGTGGGAGAGCGAGCTGCAGAAGCATTTAGGAAGGGGCAAAGCAGACCTGCAGATACAACTGTAGGGCAATTGTGGCATGGGTTAGTATTTTCACAGGGACTCCTTCCTCTGAGATGTCTTGAGATAAATATCCAGGCTGGAGATATCAAAGGCAGGATTGGTACCAGAGGTGGATATTGGACAGGGCTTGTCAGAGTGATGAAGGAGGAGGAAGAGACAGAAGAACTTAGTGGAGAGGTTGGATGAGGAGAGAACAATAAAGAAAGGCAAAACCTTGGAAAGCGATGTCTCTTCTTGCAAGAACTCACTCTGTTCACAGTGAAACCTGACTTACTATGTGTTGGCCCTGCACAATCTACAGAGCTGAGGGAGATGTATGTTTGCTTTTTTCCCCACTGTTTAGAGAGTTCTGTAAAGGAGCTGGAAATGCTCAAGCACTGCTGGGGACACATGTCAGGTGGCTCAGGCTGGACAGAAGAACCTCTTGTTATAGGTGATGAGAAGAGAATCACCAAGCCTTCTCCCTTGGGTTTTGGTTGGGTTGTGGTAGCTCTTCAGAACCTGCTTTTAATTCTGAAGGGAGCTTGTTAATGTGAGATCGCTGGGAGGTGATCAGGAAGGTTTCTGCAGCTGATGCCCAAACTGCAAAGCCCTGGTTGAAGCACAACTGTTTTCAGCCCAGTATTTGTGAGAGTGTGTACTGCTGAAGATGCTGTTTTGCCAGGCTGTGTTCCCGGCCTTGGGACCGTGTTTCTTGAACCATCCTTATGGCTTTCTTGGCTGAGCGTCAAACCAAGAATGTCCCTGCGCTAGATCATCCTGCTTATTGCTCTTCTAGGCCACCCTGGTAACAATACATTAACCTCTCAGCAGGGAATGTGATAAACAAAGTAAAACTGCTTTTGTGAAACCAGTCATTTAATGGCAGCATACATAAAGTGTCCTTAAAGATTTGTAAATGTAATAAGCTGCAGTTCACTGAGTGAACAATAACTGTTCCTAATTTAGCCAGTTGAGGAACATGCCAACCTAATTTGCTTTTGTAACACTATGTTGTTGTTTTTTTTTCTTTTCCCACCTCTCCAGATTCCTTTCTCTCTGGTACAATTTCCCCTGTGGGAGTCCTTAAAGGTAAGTCCTTTTCAGTGATCCAAATGTAAGTTATACATTTCACAAAGGCTTTCCATGGTAACTTAACTAACTTGATTATCACAATTATGGGCACATCCAAGAATCAGTAAGTATGTACCAAATTATCTGTGCATGTGAAAATCATTTGCCTGAATATCTGAAAAATAACAGGGAATATCTAAGCACTGATATGTGGCATGCAGTCTAAATTTTGCTCCCCAACATGCCAGAAATCTTATTTTCGACTCTAGCTTTTTTTAACTGATTAATGAAGAGTGGGAACCATCTTCTGTTGTGTGATTATTTCTTTTTAAATTTTATTTTAATTTTTTAGCATTTTGCTCTTCAAGGTAACAGGAAATTGTGAATGACAGAGAAAACTGATTGGTCCTGGTTTTGTAGACAGGGAGAGACTCTCAGTGCATCACTGACAAGCTGTTTTGATTGGCTGCGTGTACTTTATTTAGAGGTCATTTAAAGAATGTGTCAATTGGATGATGTTTTAATAGTGCAGTCTTTCAGAATGATGAGCTGTTCTCCCACTGGGTGGTTGCTATGTTTATCACGAACAGAGTCAGGGTCTAGATTTTTGAGCAGAGTTGGATTCAAAGTCGTGTAATTTCTCTGTCGCTCTGTTTTTCCTTTAACTGACTGCAAAAGATGACGGAAAGTCAGGGGTTTTCAGGTGCTTTGAGATCCTGGCTTGGAAGCACAGAAATTATTGCAGATCATTAAAAGCATTGGAGCAGAATATGATATTTATAAGAGAGGAGCTGGAGGAGAGTGATTTTCTTCTTGTTAAGGGTGCTGGACTTCTGAGAAAGCTTGGCACTGAGACCCGAACTGGGCAGAGGAACTGGGAAGGATGGGAACCAGTGACAATCTTCCTTGCCGCTTGCTGTTTCTATTGAAGGAGGAGGGTTTATGCTCTCCTTGGTCCTCATATGGTTGGCTGGGACGATAGCTTGTGCTGTTGCTGTGTGTCAGTCATTTGGGTTGTTCTGGAGGAATGAGCCCACAGTATGAATGTTTGCATCTAGAGGCTTCAGGGCGTCAGGTATAAAGGGGAGTCCATGGGAGGAGGAGCATGAAATACATCAAGAGCTTTCATGGAGCTGAGCTGTGTTTAGTAGAGGATTCTGTAGGTACTTCATGACCTCAGGCTGATGTGGTGTCTGGGTATCGTCCCATCGCACAGGCTAGCTTTGGCTGCCTTATTAGGAATCCGTTTCCCTGCCGGTGTCTAGGAACGGCTTTCTGTAAACTCTTCGGCAGCGATACTGGCCTGACCTGCTAATTGTTAGTGCAGCAGCCGTGTTTGGGAGCAAGAGGTGGCAGTGCTTAAAGAGAAAAAGTGCAGTGTTCCTGCCAAAACCACATAAAACAGCAATATCGTGTAGCTGTTTTCAGAATGTAAAGTTGTTTTAACAATGTTTTAATGTCCACGTAGCTGTGACAATAAAATGTATTGTTTAGATTGCAGGCTTTAAAGAAGACAGTTTGAATTTAGCTAGCTACAGGAGTGAGTCACTTAGGATGAGATATCATGTTTAATCTAAAGAGATCAGTGCAGATCTGAAGAGAAACAAAACTGAGTTTGTTCCACGGACCAGTTGCAATATATTCTTCTGCCTGTGAAACCAAGAGGAGAAAATGGCAAAAATCAGTCTTGCGTGCTCCAGTCACTTTGGCTCAGCACATGGTGAGAGTTCAAGGTTTGTCACATCAAAGCCAGGCAGTGAAAGCAGAATACATTTTGTTTATCTGAATGAAGCTCTTTAAAAAAAAATAAAAACAGTACAACAAAGTACAACAAAGGGAAAAAAAACATTTTTGTCCCATCAGCAGGCTGGATGTGGTAGTAGCATCAATAGGAGTGTGATCAGGATAGGGCTTCTCATGGGTGCATGACGGGAGCATGAAGAGAGAGTAATTATGAAGTAGGAGTGCAAAGGACAAGAGACAAACGGCACAAAGCCCGAACATAGATGAGTTTACTGAAGCTGTTGGTTAGATAATGTCTGAGGGACTATTCTGCACTGTATTAATGGGACTACTTGAGAAAGTACAAGTGAGAGCAGTTGTGTATGATGTGTGTGGAACATCTCACAGAAGAGAAAAGAACAAGTGCTGTGGCTGTGTCATTTTAAAACCATTAGTACAAAGTTACATAAGCTGATGGATGATTAACTCAGTTTTATAATTCTCCAAACAAGCTAATAACCATAAAAATGAGGAAAAATCTCTTTCCACTGTAGAGGACAGCTAGTGAGGCACATGGAAGAAGAGAGTTTCCTTTTCCTTCACATATGTGCTGGCTGCAGCCAGCAGCAGGGTGTTAAGCTTAAAAAAGCCTAATAAAGGCTTGTCATAGGCAGCAAATCAGGTGCTTCTATATTCCATTTTCTCTATCTGCTTTGCTCCAAGCTGCTATGCTTATTCTTTATGCTTCCAACTGGCTTTAGCCACATAGTTTACATGTACAGTTTTCGTCTGTCTGTGAATGTAGACCAGCTGTCCCACGTGAGAGTAAACTTGTATATTGTGCACTGAACTAAGTTAGAAGAAGAAGAGCGAGCATTGTATAGATTACTAACTATAAGGTTACGTACGCTATGTATTCTGGCAAAGGGGGTATTGCAGTAATTAGCAAGAAACAGATACTGCTTCAAATACAAGCCTTACTGCCAGTTACTCAAGTGAACACACAATTTAGAAATAGTTAATAGATTCCTTTCTTAGTTCACAATGACCCAAGAAACAACAGTAAAGAAATGGTAATGATTTTAATTAAAAAAAACCAAACAAAACACACCTCCTCTTTTTTCAGATGTAGGTGGCATCCACTGCTATAATGCATACTTAATGGCCTTTCTCTTCCCAATACTTGATTTTTCCATATTTTTTTTTAGGCACAGATTATTGATATAAACCAGAGGGGAGAAGGAAACTGTGCTATGGTGTATCAGATTTCAGGACAGACATTGGAATTCTCTGCTAGGGTAAGGTAGTGTAGCACTTCCCTGTCTTTTTAGCTCAAGCCTTACCGCTAAAACGATTTTGAATTCTTTTCAGAGTTCAGGAAAAGAAGGGGCATTGCAAATCTCATTCACTCTCTGCTACACCAACCCTCAGAGGAGCACAATGGGTGATTACCACTGTGGCAGTTTGATCGGATTTAGGTTCTTTTAGGTGGCACTAATGCTTCTGATCCCATCTCAAAGTCAGCTGGCCATGAAAAAGGCAGCAGAACATAGATGCGGTGTGCTTCCCAAACACCAGCCAAGCACATGGCCTTCTGTATTAGTTCAAGTTTTGGAGTAGCGTAAGATTCAGTCCCCTTGTATGCTGCCCTGGAATTTCCAGGGTGCTTCTGTCACTTGCTTTGGAAATACTATATGTGCATTCTTCATTGTGGGAATTTCAAATTACAGGGCTGCCTATATGGCATGAAATTGCTGTGGGTTACAGGGAGCCTGGCGCAGCTCTCTTGCTTTCACCCTGCTGCCAGGGCTGTGAGTCTCCACTCAGATGATTGTAGCACTGTGGAGTTCATCCTTTCTGTATTATCTTCTATTCTGCTCCATTTGGGCATTTTATTCAGCACATCTAATCATCATATCTGAGTACCTTTTAGCAGCACATAAATTATTTATCATTTGTTTCATTTAGTATTTTGATCTATAATTTTTCTCTTTTAGACCTAACAGAGAAAAAAGACAACTTTAATTTCTGTTGCAGGGCATCAGGTTTTTTTTCTACAAAATAGAAAAACTACTTTGTAAAACTACAAAGTCAAGAGCCTCTGGTTAGGTTTGAATCCAGAAATATCTTGTCAAAAATGCCCGCTTCTTATGTCTGAGTGGAAATGGTCAGCTCCTTTGGAGAACAGTGCTGTGTGTAAGATAAACCCATCTCAGGTGAAACACGACTCAGTCCTCTTGGGTTTTATATTTCTGCATGTTGGCAGCACTTCAGAGCCTCGGAGAGTTACTCCAACGCAGCTGTACATGGAGAATGCTCTCTTTATAGACCAAATGTATTGTATGTCTGGAGAAAGGCGCTGGTAGCCAGCAAGGAGGGAAGGAACAGGCAGGACAGGAGGACGTAGGTCTCTAATGAGTAGACTTGAAAAACAAGGGGGTTTTTGTTTGTTTGGTTGGGGTTTTTTTAAGGGAAACAAACTTACTATCCTGGGAACCTTTTGTCTTTTTTATTAGACGCATCTGATTCTGAGATGAGACACTTGGATGTTGCTAAGACTATAGGGTCAGGCTGACTTCACTGGGCAGACTGTGTCTTGCACACGCAGCCTCTCTGGGAGGGCCGACCCAGACTGTGCTGCTGTGCTGGCCCGGGACCCACAAGGAAAGATAAAAATCTTGGGCTGATCATGCTCAAGGTGATGTTCTGGCTATTCTGGCCCTCAGTGGGGTTGGGATTTCCCCCTTTGTCTCGGTGGTGGGCAAAACCTAAAGCTCTTAGACTTTTTGCAGCTATAGTGAGCCCACATGGTTGGTTTTTTTTTCTCACTGGCTTTAGAAATAAGATAATTTTATCAAATCTGTGAGTCTCACAAACTGAAAGGTTTTTTTAACAGGTACTTGGCTGGACCTTCAGAGGCAATAGCTAGAGACAGGGAGCTGAGATACACGGGCAGGTCTCTCTTGTGGGATTTTGTAAGGATTATGGTGGTGTGTGATAGCAGTGTAAGATGCTGAACAAGCAGAGGAATGCTTTGGTGGCTTCAGGAGAAGAGAATGGTTTGAAGAGTACACACAGGAACATTTCCACCCTGTGAAATAAATGGGGCATTGCAATAAAGAGAATGGGGAGAGTCCAGCCCTGTGAGGCTGAGCAGTAGCAGAAGGTTGGTTGGGTCAGAAGTTCCCCATGTTGTTCCTAAACTGGTTTCTGCCCACACAGTGGAGAGCAGATTTGGGATTGGGTTTACACTTCCTTAGGTCCCTTTTTTGCTCTTCAGGTTCAGCTGTCACCGCAGGCGCAAGGTGCTTGTGTTGAGAGGAAATAGAGCTTGGGAAATCTGCTGGTGGACTGAACTGTAGATCTACGTGAAGGCATTGGCACGTGTACTCGTTTGCTTGGTTCTCCTGGTTCCCCATTCCAGAGCTCAACTTCTGGGGGCTGGCATAGGCAGTGCAGCGTGTGAACAAGTCTGGTTTGAGGGTGGGCTCAGCCTTTCTTGTAGCTGTCGGTGCAGATACACCTTTGAGACATACCTTGAAGCACGCCGTGCAAAGACTGCTTGGTGAGTTTCCATGCAGGGTGAGGACTCTAATCTTGGTTGGAGCTCATTGCACCTGATTTTTGAAGTTAATAAGAATGAAAAGTTTACAGAATGCTTCTGCCCAGGCAGCTGGAGTTCTCGGCAGTAATACGTGTTTATAACTCCACCATTGGAACAATAAACCACATGCTATTTCCCTCCTAAAATTTACAGTCAAATCTGTTGCTGTTTAACAGGGTAAGTAGAAAATAGAGAAATGTAGCCAAACTAGGCCTAAAATGGTTTTCCTTGCTCTATAGATAGGTGACAGCTTTCCTTTTTTTCCTGGAGAAGCAGTCTAGTGTTTCTTTTCTGCTGTGCTCAGCTGCATATAAGTCAAGAGTAAATGAAACCCAGGTCCAGCTTTAAACCTATTTCCTTGCAGGCAGTGTAGTAAGTGTTCTACCATACCTTGCTCCCTCTTTGAGTAACGGTCAGGCTGATTTAGGGATTAAGTCCTAATCGTTAAATAACGCTAACGTGTCTGCCATTTGCTTAGGTGCTGTATCAGGAAAACAGATTTCCACGGCTGCGTTTCGAGGCGTGATATAACTTGTGGCCAGTGCAGCGTGTGCATGCCATTAGCATAACGACTGCATTTTTCTCACAAAAGAACAATGTACCCAACAGCTGTTCCGCAAACAGCCCTCGCTTTATTAGTGTCACAATAAGTGTCATTCACACAGTCTTGAAGCACATTCGAAGGAATGCTATACGCCATCTGCACCAAAGAGAAAGAAACAAATGCAATCCTTACTTACAGCACTGCAGACACGTTTAAGAAAGTCAGATGGTCTTGGATCATCAATGCAGCATTTAAAACAGCAGAAGTAAAACAGACTCACGCAGTCTGGAGATACAGAGCCAGATTGTGATGCTCTTGGTCATGCCTAGACCGCAAGCGGTTCTCTGGAAGTCGCTGAGCTTGCCAATGACGTCTGGGGACGTTTGGCAGAATATACAAGTAGTCGATGTGAAGGGCTCACCATTTGATTTGGACACTTGCTTCTTGCTGAAGAACCTTAAAAGACTCATATAATTCTTCCGTGTAATTTATTCGCACAAGCCTGCGTGAAGCACAGATTTATTAGCAGGTAGTAGCAGTGCAGATGCTCAAGGAAAGCCGTCCTAACTTCGAAGTGATTTTTCAGAAGCGCATTTTCCTCCCCAGACACATATATGGCCCTTTGTGCCATGGAAACTGAGCGTAGCTGGCATATTATGTTCTGCCTTGCCATGGGAACACTGTTTTGAAGACATTTTCTTTAACCAGGCTTTTAGCACATCCATTTTGATTTACATCCAAATGGGTCACAGACATCAATGCAGTATTATATGGGAAGAAAAAGGGAACGAAATGCTTTTAACATGAAAAATATGCTGTCGCATGTAGGCCAACTTTTGTTCTCTTTCACTCAATTTATCTAGGATTTGGGTGGGTTTAATTCTAGGGCCAAATTCAGTACTGGCTTAAGTGAGCACAACTCCATTAGAGCAAATGGAGTCTCAACATTTGTGTCAACAGTGAACTTAGATCATTGAATTTTTCCTATGTTTGGGCTTGCATGTTTCCTGCAAGATAATATACACATGAACTTGCACATATGCTGCACATATGCACATAAAAATTCACTGGGGAGGACGTTTGGCTCTATGCTCTGTGTTTGACTTTACATATAGAAACAGCGATCAGCTTATAAATTTTTTGCTTCTCCTGTAGCTAATGTGCCATGCATCCGTAAGGATCAGCCATGCAGAATGCCACGTTGCAAGTAAAATACCTAGTAGCAAAGGCAGATGTGAAAATTGCTTTTCTGTCCTCGGTCTGCAGGACTGCACATGCACACAAAGCCACGTGATTAATTTGAGAGATTTTTCTCCCGTGTTACAGCAGAGTGGTATGTAGAAATGCTGCAGATGCTTATCATTGGAGTGAATTGTAGTATTTAGTCAGCTGCAGGCCTCAAGTTTAGTGTATGCCATGAGGACCGCTTGCCTTTTATTGCCTGAACAATAGTAAGGCCAAGGCAGAGGTGTCTCATTCTCTGTGATGCTTCCTGCAGCGTTTAAGGTCACCAGGTTTGAGAGAGATGTGAGTGTTGCACTTCCCCAGGATCACCATAACTTAGATGTCCTGAATATAGAGCGAGACCCAACTGTGTTGGGAGCGCAAAGCTGGCAGATTATTTCTGCCCCAAACTTTTACCACAAATATAGAGCAAAGGTGAGAGGCATGCACCAGTAAGGAGTTGTGTGAACTAGTCAAAGGTTATTGGCCATCTGGAGGCCAGGTGGCCTCAACACGTGAGGAGCCCACGTTTGTGGGCAACATATACTTCCCCATGGTATTTAAAGGTGGTAGTAATCTTTTCTTTTTCTTTTGTTTGTTTTTTAGCTTGAAAGACCTTTGGTATATCCTAAGAGTGACTTTTCCAATGCGCCTTCTGCCTGGCAAAATAGGGTGTCCTTGTATTCTCAGTATCAAAAAAGCTAAGTAACGTTTGTGGTGAGAAGCAGAGGACAGTGGCCTATGGGACAGTATGAAACGGGATCATTAAGAAGAAAAGTAAGGCTCTGCCCACATGTAAAACTTGACCCTTCTCTGCGAACATTATCCCTGTGAATAATTGGAAATCTACATTCAGGCTTCCCACTGTGTCCCATCCCTTGAGGACACACCCGCTGTATTGCTTTACATGGTGCAGCAATGCACAGCGAGATTTACATATATATCACATAAAAGTGTTTACAAAAAAAATTAGCATGTGATTGAGCTGGGAAGCTGCAGAGGGCCCCAACTGTACGAGTTTCCATGCGCTTCAGCCAGAAGATTTATTTCCAATTTGTTATTCATAAGGGAAGAGCGAGAGATTGGGATGGGGTCCTTTGAAGTGGAAAACAAAGTCTTCTATTCAGCCTTCAGCTTAATAGAATACACATGACACAGGCTTGGCATGGCGGCCCCGCTTTCATGTAATGTGCTCCTTGTCATTTTTGCTTTCCTAGGCTGTGAATACTAGTGGGAATGGGTATTGCCCTGGAAAAGTCTCGTTATCTCCTGCTGCCTTCTGCAGGAGCAGCACAGTGTAAGCAGGTAGGAGCCATTTGGTGGCGGTGGTGGGGAAACCAGGCTGAACCCAGTTGTTGCAGTTGCGTTGCTCATAATTCCTGGATTATGTTTTATATTGAAAGAACATGTGTAGGAAAAGCAGCGTAATTGCAGGGCTTCTGCAGGCATTATGCGGGCGCTTCTGCCCCGTTCAGAGGCCCTGAGAAGGGAGCCGTGACCCATGGGCTCCGAGTCTGCCTCTGACACCCGTCTTCTGCGTGACCTGAGCTCTCGCTGTTATTAACGCAGTGGAATGGCCTGAAGGAAGGCTCTTGGAATTTGTGCAGCATCTAGGATGGCAGAGCGTGATCTAGGCACTGTATCACTGCCAATAACCAGCGATTCTGCCCAAAGTCAGTGTTTTGGGGAGATACGTATATGAATCCTGTATTTCTTTCCATGAGCATGGCACCAGTTTTACAGTGATCTGCAAGCCTCTGAGAGCTTCTGTGCTTTGCCCTGTGTTACTAGCATTAAAACCATGCTCAGTGCGGCACAAAGGCAAGGGTTTTCGAAGAACTTACAAGCCCAACTTACTGCAAAGTCCTGCCAATTGGTGGGTCTGTGGGCCACGAGAGAACACATGTGTGACCTTCAGCGCATCAGCTTGGCCTGCAGCACGAGTGTGGTTAGAATTTGGACCGGAGTCCTGCCAGTCCTCTTGGCCCTGTGACTCTTGTTCTTCCCAGCTTCCTCCAGGATGATGTCCTCACGCCCTGCTTCTCTCTTGCTCTTTTGCCTGTTCAGGTTTGGAGCTCTGGGTGAATCACTGAAATCAGAAATGGAAAGAAATGCATGAAGTCATCTCATCTTGCCCTTGCCAACACAGGATTATTCCCCACAGTACAGTCTTGAGTGCCTTCTCCAGTCTATTTTTAAATGACTCAAAGGAGAGGGCTTTCCTCTCCTCCCTGGGGAGGCTGGCTCCACTGTTCAGTAGACCTCACTGTTGGGGAATTTTCTTCCTGTTCTCCAGCCTCAAATCTCCTTTTCCCTAATTTAATTGAACTGTTCCTGGCTCCACCCTTCTAAACAATTTTCCGTATTGCATGACTGTTGCAAATACCTGTTGTCAATTTGCAGGCATAACGGATGGGAATTCATCACCGTTTGCCTTGCTTGGCAAAGGCTCTTTGTGCAGAACTGTACTGGGAAGCCAGGCTTTATCAGAAACTAGATTTCAGAGCTACATGCCAAGAAATAAGAATGACCTTTTCCTACTTCTTTGGACAATGCCATTAACATAAAACCCCATCATGACTGAGAATAGGCTGGGCTTCTGGCAAAGCCATGAATGTCTGTATTAATGTGCTGATTTTCCTCCTAGTCCTCTAGTAGATCTTCTATAGAGCTTTTTTTTTGCATGACAGAAGTAACTGTTCTGAGTTCTTGGGTTTAGTTGTAAATGTATAGATGTTTGGAGAACGTTTAATGAAAAAATACAGTTATTCTGTTTTTATCAAGTGGAGCCAACAGTTCAGTTTCTAAACCCTGACTTTCAAATTGAGGTTTCTTAGGCACCTGAAGTGTTTTGAAAATCGGTTTTAAAGGTGGGATTTATGCCTTGACAATACCTGGATGCTTTGGAAGGTAGTGCCTTTTGTCTTAGGAGGCGTCTGTCCTTCATCCAGCAGGACCGAATTGCAAGAAAACTGTGTGTCCAAAGAGTGTAAGTTATTCCAGAAAAGCATCTTATGGGTTTGAGGAATTATGAATCCCTATTTATTTATTTATGAGATGAAAATCAGTTTCTGCTGTGGGTGACAGCAGAATAGAAGCCCATACTCAAAACACCAGGAAAAGAATGGCTAGCATTAAAGAGACTGAAATCCCTTTAGTGCTTTCGTACAGCAGAGCTGCAGCTATTTAGCTATGGCAGGATACCAAACAACATTGTGGCTGGCCATTGTTGCTTGAACAGTTTGATTTTTAAAACATTCAACTGAAATATAACCACCAGCCAAGTTGGAAGAAGCAAGTCACAAGGACAGAGTGTTAAATGAAGAGTCAGCAAATGAGGGAAACGAGTTCTCGTGCCCCGGTGGAAAGTGGCTGTATTGCAGACCAGGAGCCTGAGAGCGGTATCTCAGCCTAGCACAGCTATTGGGTTGCTTTTAAGATAATTTTATAGTATAGAAGTAATATGGCTTTAAAAAGAATGAGATAGCGCCACAGCTATAAAATAAAATTACTGATTTCTCGGTGGTAGGACTCAGAAGGGCCATGGATCCCATCTCTTTTTGCTCAGCGCTGGTTCTCACATAAACTAGAAACCTCTCATCCAGTGAACTTCCAGTGTTAAGCATTTCAGGAGATGGGAAGGGGGTGATAGAGTGGAGTGGAGGAGGAGAGGACAAAGTGACCATAGCTGGCATAATAAAAACCATCCCAGCATGTGTTGGCCTTTGTTGCTGATACCGATTGGACTCGTCAAACTGTTTGATGTGATTCTTGATAGGTGTTTTTAAGAAGGCACCCTTCTTGTTGATGTTTTTAAATGTGCATGTTTAAATGATGCCGTGAGTTAATGGATTGGAGCATGGTGTGTGGGAGCAGTGGAGAGGAGAAGGGTGTGTGGTCCCTAATGACGCCAAGTGAAAAACAGAGACACACCTGCTTTGGGATATAATGGGAATGATAAGAGTAATTCCTTAACCATGGGTGTTTTTGGGGAGTGCGAGGGGAAGGGTTGGTTTAAGAAATGTAGGGGGGCAAACAGGACTTTGATCTTGCTGTGCTGGGGACTGTTCATTTTAAATGGGAGTGTTTGGTACATCTGGGCTGAGCTGATATTGGTTCTTGCATGCTGTCCCCCCGCTCAGTGTTTTGCTTTGCACTGTTTTATCTGCCAAAAAGAAAATAAATTCACAAAATATTTGCAAAGTTGCATGGCCACAGGCTTAAATACATACATATGAAATCCCTGAAAGCAATTTGCTTCAAGCCCTCCTCAGTTCCAGACATCTTTCTCACTCCATCTGCTCGTTCAAGTACACAAGTTCCTTGGGAAAAATCACTTATTACATCACTGAAAAATGCCACAAAAATAGCTTTTCACTTAAGTTCCCATCCTCGGAGTTAACTCACATGGGGATCAGATAGATTCAAACATTTAATAACTTTTTATTTTCCTTTCTCTTTAAACACAGGATCTCTGGTCATGGAAGCAGGGTCACGTGGTGGATTCTTGGCAGTCAGCAGTCTGTGGAGCTTTTGCAGGTGCAAAGGATTATATGTTATACTGGGAAAGACTAAAGAAGAAAGGGAAAAATGTGCAAATCTATTAAGTATAGCAGAACAACATTCCTTTGTAATTCAAGTTTGTTTAGAAGAAAACGGATCCAGTTGTTGTTTGGAAATAGGGAAGTCAGCAAAGGAAAGAGAAGAAAAAAGAAAGACTCAAACAGGGTGTCTGTTTGAAAGACAACCAATTTGTTTTTGACAAATTTCTGTTATTTAAAAACCAGGGGCCTGTCAGTCAGGCTTTGCGATTATTTCAAAGTTGATTTGTAAAATCCTCATCCAGGAGAAACTTTGCTTGGGTGGGGGTTTGTGCAGCTGTCTGCTCTGAGCGCTTCCCCAGGGGTTGAAGTGATTGCAGCGAGAGGCCATGATTCACCATTCATGTGACAGCTCTGACAGCCATGTAGATTAACTAGAGTCAGGAGAGCAGAGGCTAGCACTGCACAGCCCGGAGGCAAAAGCCTTCCGCAGCAAAAAAAAACCCAACCAAAAACAGAGGACGAAACATCTGGGCAATCTCCAGACACTAGAACAGGAATAAAGAGTGGCAGAATACAATACTGCACTATTTATTACCAAACAAGCCAGAAGTTAATTGAATTCTTCAGTAGGCTTCTTGCTTGATTTTAGCCTACTGTAGTTGTTTCAAAACAAAAAAAAAGAGGAAAAAAATCAATTAATGACTCATCAGTATAGCTGACAAGTTTGAGGGAGGAGAGACTCGACTGTCTTAATAGAAAAAACAGATTAGTAGTTAAGAGATGGATAGCCAGAGCTTTTCCCCAAGGAGCTAAAATACATTTTGAGATTCCAAACCAGTAACAGAATATGTGGAAAAAATAAATCCTGTTTAAAGAGAAATTATAGCATTTCTTGAAATAGAGATTATCAAAAGCAAAGCTTGTTCTTTGATGACTTACAAAATCAGAGCCATTACATCGTATGTAATTTTTTTAAAATAAGCTCTGTTAGGGGAATTGAAGTATTAATAGCAGCAGAATTCCAGCAGAGTCTGAGGCTTCGTTTTGATGGGCGCTGTAACTGCACAACTGAGAGAAGGGAGTGGGGCTGTAGCTGTACACAGTTTAATGGGTCGGGCATGTGAGTTGCCCCATTCCATTTTGGGGGCAGAGGGGATATTTTAGAGGATCTCTTGTGGTCTTGTCCAGCTGTATTTTCTATGTTTATGTGGTAGGAAGGGAGTTTTATTCTGGTTAAAATTGGGTCTACTGTTGGATTTTACACTGACTTCATCAAATCAGTGCAAACAAAATCACAGTGATTGCAGCAGATCATTCATTTTTGTTTTGAAACAAAACAAGCTATCGGACTAAAAATGCTTTAAAATGCAATCTGTAAGTGCAGGTGTGATACAGGATCATTAATTTAGCTCTGTTGATTTCTTTACAGTCAGATTGATACAAAAACTGTGTTCAGGCACGTTCAGAGAGCTGGAGAGGTTATCTGATTTACCCAAGGCCTTGCGGAGTAATTTCCTGAAGTCCAATTTGGTGCCTCAACTGGAAATCTAGCTCAATGCCTCCACTTCCTTCTCTGTCTGTCTTGTTTCTGACCAGTTGTGCTTGGACTTGCTACTATTTGATGGATGTTCAGTAGTGTCTGCTCGCTTTCTAGTAGAAATATTGCAGAAGGAGCTTCCAGAGGCACGGTTGTTCATGACGCTTCACTGCCCTATGGCAGACGCTGGGAAGACCCAACACTTTGCACTGGAGGAGACACCAGGTCCTGGAGCAGCACAGAGACTCCCAGGTCCATGCAGTTGGTAGATGAGACAGCTCAGCCTAGCTGTCTTCATAGGCTCTATCCCACGAGCACAAATCTTTGCAGAGCTGGAGTCCTGTTTTGTAGATTGTGTTGTAATTGGTGATGATATTCTCTGGGTAATCCTTCCAGATTCACATCCTCCAGCCTGGTTTTCCTTCTCTGTTCTTTGTTTTCCTATTCTTTCCTTTTCACCAGCAGTATTTTATACTTCCTTTCTCATGTGTCCTTTGAGGACCTGCTTCAAAACTCAAGAGGTTCAGCTCTCTTTCGGTCAGAATCTTCCCCTTCCATCTCCATTGCCTCCCTCTGCAGACATGTAACAGGCAGGCCCTGTATTGATCTAATCAGGTACCGCATCCATTCTATTTCACTGAAAATATTTAGCCTTCTTGCTGAATGGAGGCAGTGGAAAAATGATTTCCTGCTTCCCGAAGAATGGATTCCACAGTTAAAGATTATTAACTACCTACATATAGCTTCAAACAAGGGAAGCAAAAACAGATCAAACTCTTTATCCCTTTCTTTCCACCCCAAAACAAAAAAATCAAAACCTTACCGGTACCCTGTGAATAAAGTAAGATGGATGTGTGCATCCGAGTGATTTAAAATCATCATGTTATAAACCTTAAAAGGAGAAGATTATCCAAAATACAACCTTTAAACACAGAGGTGCTGTCAAATGCCACCATGGTAGTAGTGGGGCGGTGAATCACACAGACATGCTTTTCTCCTGTGTTCTATGCTTGAATTCGATACTTTCTAAAAATATGTTAGAGGTCCTGAGGGGCAGGGTAATAAGCTGCAACAAACTGAAAGAAAAGTCCTGTTTGGCTTCCCTTTATGGCACACACACATACATGCGTGTGTCTGTGTGCGCTGGTTAGTTCCTAGCTAAATCATAATTGATTATTTGGCGAAGACAGAACAAAGAACAACAATATATTGAATTCCATCCCCAGTGCCTGTGAAATGGCAGCAATTTCAGCCAGAGTGCTGAGAGAGGCCCGACTCTTCCTTGTTGAGCGCACATGTGTAAGATGTATGTATGTGATCCATGGGCTTTTTATAGAAACATAATAGGCATGAGCATAAATATCAGAGATTTGGAATCCTCTCTGTCTCATCTGTTAATAATTTAATCCCTGGAGGCCTTGTCCAGCTTTATTGTCATCTCTGGTGCCTTAACCAGAGGAGAAGTGTGGAGCAGTCGGGGAGTGAGAGAAGGTGATATCTGAGCAGGCGGTGGGGAGGAACCCAAGGGTAGATCTACATGATAATTTGGTTCAAACACAAGCCCGAGGTTGTGTTTGAACCAAACCTTGCCTCATGTCTGAGCTGTTTGGACACCAGCCCAGATTTGGGCAGAGGCTTTGGCAGGCTGGAGGCAGAGGAGGGAAACATGTCCCCATGCTGCGGTCAGGCCAGGTATGATTGTGGTTGAACTCCATGCTCGAGTCTTCTCTGGGCTCAGGCTGCCTGGCTGGACCACTGCACCCCAGCCCTGCACTCTACCAGGGCAAGCTGCCCCAGAAGAGCCTCTGGGTGGGTTTTGTGTGCCCTTCCTGGAATTGGGCCAGTGGCAAGGAAATCCTGCCATCGGGTATTAGCTGTTGGGAAAGCAAAGTGCTGCCCTGGAGCAGCAAGGCAGCTCCGGTTTGTCAAAGAACCAGAGTGTCCATTTAATGCGATTGAAAATTGCCTCTGTTAAAGACGCCTTCTTTCTGCCTACTGTAAAAAAGTGTGGCTTAACATTAATAATTAATGCTTTGTGGTGACAAAGTCACCGAGAATGGAGGTGCAAGTCTAGTGAATAAGAAAGCACTAACGAGAGCTTTTTGCACATTAACAGGGAAGACTTCCCATCACTTTTGTTTTGACCTAATCGGCTCTGACAAGATTACACGCTGTGTCTAAAAGCCTCTTTAACTCTATAGCTCTGAATAAATTTTTGAGTAGTTCTCAAGATTTCCCAGCAGCGTCTGCTTAAACCATGCTTCTAACCCTGAAATCGCTTTGGTTCTTGATGAGCTCTGCTGAAATCCAAAGAGGTTCTTGGGTCACCTTGCTTTACCGTTGGCAGGTGTTTCCACAGTGATAAAGGACCAGAACAAACTTCTCCTTAAAGAAAATTAACTTACTATCAATAAAATAAAAGTTCAAATAAGAACTTATTGATTGAAGAGTTCTGAAAAAGACTGTTTGTGAACTTGGAAATCAGTCAGTGTAAGAGGATGCTGTGAGGTTTAGTGTTGGACCTGTGCGACTCAGTTTTTCAACCCAGATTTGGGATTCAGTCCTGAATCAATCTTGGGTAACCTTCAGATGTCAGTACAGAAAATAGTAATGAAGACAGGCAATAACACAGCTCAACCTGGATTTTTTTCTTTTCCTGAGGTGGGCTAATTCAGGCAAGAACATTAGTCAAGCACAGGTTCCTATCTCTTGAAACGAGCTTGATCTACCAAACTCGGCTGGTGTTGCAGAAGAAGGTGCCAGGGTTCTGGCCAGATGACAGAAACACAGAATCAGGATGAGCCCCTGTGATGGCCAGAAGAGTTCCCTGAACCCTTTAGAAAGGGTGAAGAGATGTTAAAATGATACAGAAAAAAAAGATATGGGGAGTGAAGAAGAATTTGTCTTCCTCCCTTCATAGAATCTTATTTGAGGAGTGTGTCAAAGAACCAGTGAAAAATTTTCCTGTAGCAGCAGCAGCAAGTTCTGCAGGCAGCCACCTTACTGCGAGAACCTTGGGTTATGTGTTTTTCTCAGGTGAAATGTTTCACTCTGTTGTGATGCTTCTCCATTTTGATTTGCATATGACAGCTAAAAAGGGTAGGAAGTGCCAGCAGGAACCTAGGGGAGTATCTTAAGTCTTCAAGACTTTTTATTCTTACTGCCAAATAAAGGTAAATCACTCTCTGTGAATGTCTGTGAATGTCTCTAGCACTTCCATCAAGAACTGGTCACTGGGAAAGTGCGAACAGCAGAGGGATTTTCTGTTTAACACCCTGCGCTTGGTAAAGTTTCGCTGCTCAGCTGACGTGTGAATATACAGTGTCCATTGTAACTTCTTGGGAGACAGGTGATGAATTTTCCACTACTGTGTGAAGTTTTATTTTCCCAGTAGAGGAGTCTGCCACTCTGCTAGAAGTATTAACAAGCCAAGAGTCTTCTCCTATGTGCAAATCCATCTTTATGCCTACTTGCTGAGCCCAAGTCATCACCAGGTCCTTCTAGGGCAAGGGAGAAAGGAGCCTTCTCCAGGAGTGAGTTGGTGAGTCCGTCTGGGTGCAGACTGCCTGCAAAGGTGCCTTTTTCTCCTTGCCAGTTCTGCAGAGAAGCCGGAATAATTAGGAGTGTAAGGCTGGACGCGTCGTTCTTGCCCGCCTGATACTTTGATACCTGCTTTTCCTGGTAGCTGTCTAGTTGAGCAGACTCCAGCCTTATGTGGCAGCTCTTGGAGAATTCAGTGACAGCAGGGATAGAATAAAGGAGTGATTTAAACATCTGTTGGGCCTTGCTGTGTATTAGACAGTGCAGTGCACAGCACTCCTATTTTGAATGAGTAGACTCTGGCTGTACTGGTGTGTGTCTGTTGTATTAATCTGATGATTGGAAACAGTCATGTTTTAAGTTCCTTTACCCAGCTAGAGTAGATGGGACAGAGCAGTACCCCACTAGCACTGTAGCCTGTTCTTGGATACTTGTGTACTAACATTGAAGAGGTCACTCTTAAAATTACCTCGGACATTTAGGGTTAAGGCTGGAGCAAATTCGTTTTGTCAGACTAGCTGGGTTCGGTAAAATGCAGTTCCCAACAAATGCTAGCTTTAATCTTGTGTTTTTGTCAAGCATATACAAAGTTGCATTTAATTTAGCCGCTCTCCTGCTGCTTGTTGTGCTTATGAAGCATTTTATTGTTACTGTTGTCGTTCTAAATTGATTGGTAAATCTATACCAAACACTTCCCAGTGATGGAAAAAGAAACATTGAAATGTTAATAACAAAAAACTCTGAAAGATCCAGATGTTAGCTGGGGAAAAAATGAAAACCAATCATCCTTGATTAAACTTTTCAGATAAGAATTTGGGAACATCGTATCAGGATAAATCGTGTTTGTTCTAATCAGTCTATCAGCCAAGATTGAAGCTTCTGCAAATAAGAAGCTGTTTGGAACAAATGCATGAAAAAATTACCAGGATCTGATAAGAGAAATAAGTTAGTCTGACAAAGTGTTACCATCAGCTCTAGAGCCGAGTGATGCATTGAGATTTTTTGCTTGATACAGGCCTGACAGCCATGTGGTTCCCCGTTTAATTTTATCTTGGTCTGTGGGCAAAGGAAGGGCTTCTACATCCAGACTTGTAAAGCCACTATTTTCCATGGAGATTATTTTTACTCTTCTAAAAATACATCGCTGACATGAGTACCAATGTTTCTATCCAGACCATTCTCTCAAAGCCTTTGGGTCACTTACTCAAAAACTGGCTCACAATAAAAAGATTTTTGACCTTAAAGAAGGTCCAAGAATGGGCTGGGATTTAGTTTAACTTGCTCATAGTTTCTGCTTCAGCTTCTTGAATACAACCCATTTTTCTGCTTTTTAGTGAGGTGTAACTGCTAGGAAGCTTCCGGCAGAGTGAACCGGATGGGCCGACCTTACGTGAGCAGAAGCTGCTCCTAAACCCGGGCGGTTTGGGCTGTTCGCTAACTCAGCTTGCCTGCTGTTCTTGTTTGAGATCCAGGGCACTGCACATGTGCCTGACTGCATCTCCTGAACTGTCAGGGGACGTTCCTTAATTAACTGTGAGAAGTCAACGTAGGGTGCCAGCTGGCCCAACCTCCTTTCTGACATAGGGCGGGGGTTTAATGCGTTAAAGCTGAGGTGGTTGAGAGAGAGAGATGCAGGTAAAAACATGAGCCAGTGGGGAAAATGCGTTTTTTTTCATTACTTTACAGATTTTAGAAGAAATACTTCCCCCCTCCTATCCCAAGAAAAGAGAGATCAATTTTTCTACATTCCATAAAACTTGGAACAGAAAATAGATTATTTTTAGCTTATTCCCTGGGTACTGTGTAGGCTTCAGTCTTTGGAGTCACTTTGTTCCTTGCTGTAGCAGATACAGGATTTATACAAGCTCCAGAGGAAAAAACAGGAGGAAGAAGAAAGATATTTCAGAACAAGTCTCTCTCTCTTTTCTTCCCCCCTTTCTTCCCCTTTCTTTCTTTACTTATTGCTGCATTTTACAAGTTTCCTTCACTTTGGCTCTTCCTCAGCATGAACTGCTTGCTTGGAATACTGTGAACAGAGGAGGGAGAGAAAGATTAGAGTTAATTTTAGGATGGGGAAATAAGGCAAAGGGAACAAGATCCTGGGAGAAAAAGCAGCAGAGCTGGTCCCTAGATAGCACAAGAGGCGAGGCTGTAGCCACCGGGTTAAAATATGGAGACAGACACACACACATTTGTGGGTAAGACATACAGATGGATAAGGTGAGGATTTCTCGCTTTCAGGAGGAAAGCCACAGCTGAGCTGGCTGCTCCAAGTGAAACTAATGAACTCCAAGGGTGAAGTTTGGGAGTGATTAGAGAGAATAAAAATGCCTGTGAGTGGAAGATGGCACTTGTGGCAGCAGACTTGTGACAATTTCCAAAGACCCTTGGGCAGTGTCACATTGTTGTTTTCCAAAATGGAGGGGATTTCATTCGCTGGAGATGAGCTCCATCCCAGACACTGGCTTGTCTTTTTCCCTTGGAACAGAGTCCCAGGTCTAACAGTTGAAGTTGAGATCCAGTCTGTCTGTATCTTGAGGATAGCTTTGCCCCTGAAGCATGTGTGTTTCAGATGCAGAGCATCTTCCCATCTCTCTAGCGTTCGAATGGTCAGACTTTAATTCTCAAGGCAGAGCACGGTGTGACGAGCTTATTTTCCAATCTCTGCAAATGAGTAAGCAGGTTCTTCCTTTCAAATTTGCCTGTCGGTGTTGGAAGTGGAAGGTCCTTATGACCTTCATACGTTCAGATATGTAAAGAGTCCAAAACAAAAGGACATGAATCTCAATGGGGATGTTTGGATTTACAGTTAACGGGTATAGAGCTGTTTTCCTTAAGTCAACACACAAGAATAAAACACTCTGTGTATAGACCTTCAGCAAACGTACCTGGACTCTGACGTGAGGAAACATGCTGTAGGCATTAATAACGGAGCAGTGTTGACCACAGCCATGGGAATTATAGGCAGTGTGGCATTCATATTCAACCAACAATGTCTCACTTGTGTTTGGTATTTTAATTTGCTCAGGTGGATTTGCAGCTGCAGTTACCACACCTCTCGATGTAGCGAAGACGAGAATTATGTTGGCAAAGGTAAGAGCGAAGGCGGCCAGCAGACGCGCAGGTGAATGGCTTGGGTAGGTCCAGAGTTTCTGTATGGTCGTTACAGAATGAAATCCAGCACCTATTAATAATGATTTCTGCTCTTATCCTCAAAGGCAGGATTAGATGTGAACAGGTACCGCATGCAGAACTAATGAAATTGTTGTGTTCCTTTCCTTGTATTGCTCTTGTGGTCTTTTCCCAGAGGAACTGAGAAGGGCCTGTGCTTGTGCTAGACTTCCAGAGCCTCATGTAGTGTCTTTAGGAGAAAATCCTCGTAGAGTCAGTAGCCCAAAGTTAAAGTTCCCATCAAGGATTTATTCCTTTGTTTTTTTTTTATAATGGTTGGGCTTGAGTGTGTGTGTATGTGTCTTTTCCGAGGAGGGCTTGGCACTGGATTTTCTGTCCTAAAATTTTAAGGCACAGAGGTCACGATGGCTTACATCTGCCAACCAGGGCAGAAGGGAGATCAGTAAGTTCAGTAAGTAGGTAAATTGCTAGTAAGTCTAGTGTTCCCGTCATCATCTTGCTGACCCCACAGCAGAGCTAAGCAGCCACATAGCTGAAAGCCCTCAGCCTTTCCCTGCCCTGAAAAGAGCTGTTGTGTTGGCAAAGGTCAGGCATCCTGGAGCTTCTGTGGATGTTTTTTACCCTATTGCTCATGGCCCTCAGTACGGGGATGTTTCTTGGTGATGACATGCACCTCCCCAGCCGAGTCACGCACGTCTGCGCTCGCCGTGATGCTGTGTTGTGTGGGTCTCTCTCATTGCTGGGTGTTGTACCTGCTGCAGCTCCTTTGCCTTTGGATAGTGTGGGTGATAAAACTGTAGGAGCTGGGTTTCATTTCTGGCTGCTGCTGTGCTGAGCAGCCAGGTCAGCGTTGGTAAGGGAATGATGATGCTTTGGGCTGTTCTGAGACCGTTCAGACAGCATCTTCATATTAGTCATCTCTTGCTAACTAGATCACACGTGTAATTTAATTGTCTGTAGTCCTGCTGTTTGTCCTCTGTTTTGCTCTCAAGGCAATTTTCACATGCAATGCACTACTCATGGTTTTTTTCTAAGTAATTCTCTTGCAGTGAGCAGCCAAGTCGCTTGTTGGTGCTTTGAGAGTGTGTTTTTATTAAACTCTTACTCCCGTGTCAGCCACTGTATGTAGAGCTGGGTGTAATGCAGAAGGGACTGGATACCCAGTTCAGAACTGACCAGCTCTGTGACCGTGGAGTGATGATTTTGTTCTTCTGTGCCTCGGTTTCCTTTTCTGCCCTTTGCCTTATTCCTAGAAACCAGGAGCTTTTGCCTGTGCCTGGGGTAAGGAGGTCGTTAAGATGCCTGTAATTGCTGTAAAGTAGCACTAACCAGGGACAGGGAGCTCAGTAAATAACCAAACCTCTCTGCTGACAGTTTCCAATCTCTCTCTTTCTGTGGTGCAGGCTGGTTCCAGCAACGCTAGCGGGAACGTTCTGGCTGCCCTCGGTGGCATCTGGAGGACACAAGGCCTGTCAGGGTAAGGACATGCTGCAGAAGTACATCTCGTTGTCTCTGTGTGGGAGAGGAGGTGGGGGAGGATGGGATGGTTCTGCTTATATTTAAATCCTGTCATGCAGAAAAGAGTTTTAGTTGCTGTACACATGGTCAGGGAGCAGCTTTCAGGTAGGTAGGAACAAGAAAGTCCCTCCAAGGAGGTCTAGTGTCCTCGCTTTAGCACTGGCTCTGAGCAATGTCCAGGGAAGAGCACAGAAACGGGGTATTATTGGGGATTTTTCCATGGTACAATCTCTAAGCTTAGCTCCAGGCTTCGGAGGCGAGGGTGGCTTTGTGTTTAATGGACTTTTCTCCATTAACGTGTGCATTTGTGTTTTGTGCGCGTTTGTGTTTTGTATGCATTTAAACTTTGGGCATCCACATCGTCTTGTGGCAGCGGGTGCCACGAGTTGATCTTGAGGTGCATGAATCGTGCCTCCTGAGACGTCAGGGAAAGCTGACACAGGAGCCATGTGTCCCTTATGGACAGTATTCTCTTCTCCTGGCTATTTCCTACTGATTTGAAAACACCAGCAAGGTTTCCTGTGTTCCGTTATAATCACTATTCTTGCTGTGAAGTGTGATGGGAGCATGCGATGCCAGTGTGGTGTTGGCTGCAGGGACAAGCTGAAGCAGAAGGAAGGGAGCCATGTGCTCCCTGACCTGTCCTTTGAGCCTCTCGCCAGGTCTGGGCTTGAGCACATGCCCACTTGGATTTCTCCAGTGAGTCACTTGTTGCAAAAATCTAAGTTTTCTGAGACAGGCTTGAGTGCAAAGAGTAATTCTGAGCAGCCGCAGAGCAGCTCTCTGGCTGCTTTCCTCCTGTGACCGGGGTGTAGACATCTTGTGGGGTTTCTGCTGACTGGTCAGGGAAGTCTGGGGTGATGTTGATCCAGTCTTTTGACTGCCTTATTCTACCGATTCCTCGGACGGAGAATTGCTCTTCTGACGTTGGAGCGGTGTTGTGAACAAAACGTCCTCTACTAGCGTTCGTAGAACATTTTGAGGTGTTATGGGCTTATAAATTATTATTGGTTTTTAGACACCTCCTTCATTTACGCCACCTTGCCCTCGTTGTGTGAGTCATAGCAGTTACTGGCCACTCATAGTGAATATATGTCTTAAACAATTCCTCCAGTCCATGAGGTTCAGCCTGTGCTTCCTTCGGTAGGGCTTGTGTCCCACCTGCCCTTGGTGTGTAAGAGAAAGGGAGGTTTTTTGGAAGCTTTACTTGAGGCTTTTCACTGTGATTTCTCACAGGTTTTTAATCCGCTTGATGTGGCCGATACTTTCAGGGTGCTGTTTTAACATTTGTAAACTGTTGCTCGAAGCAGCATGCACATCGCAGCTTTGTTGGAGATAGTTTTCTCTTAACATCTGATCTCTGCTCACACGACTAATAAAAGTTCAATCCTCTTTCTACACATGTGGGAAATAATTCAAAACAAATTGCAGGAAGTTCCTGAACACCGATTCCAGGAAGACGTCCAGCTGTGCCCCCCGGCAGCGCTCAGAGATCGGTTGTCTCAGGTTCGCTCTTTGAGATGATGAGGTGACCTGGTGGTGGATGAGTGTTGGGTCCTACAGGGCTTGGTGGACTCTAGGGCATGTTTTGAAAGGGACTGGGAGAAGTGAGGCCACGTCTGCTGCTGGTGGAAGTTGAGCTCTGAAGGGTGTGAAGAGGCATGGATTTGGCTGGGGAAACCTCCCCCCTTTCCCCAGCCAACAGCAGAAAATAAAAATGTATGTTTGTGTTCTTTCCGGGGTGTTTCAGCAGCGCCCTTTTCTAAACAACCCAAAATTAAACTCTGCCTAAAGATAGTACCCGTGGAGTAAGACCAAAGGGAACACAATTCAATTGAAATCAAAACAATAAGCGATCTGGAGAAAAAGTAACGTGTAAAGGAGGCCAAGCTGCGTCAGCTGCAAGGAAAAGGAAGAAAGTCTTGGGAAAAATAAACGCAGAGGCTGCCATGCCTGCTGCCAATTATAAATCTATTAATCAAAAACAATAAAAATGTCGGGCTTTTTTGGCCAGTTGCAACATGAAATGATTTATGGCTCCTCTAATAAATCGCGTACTTGAAGAGGAGGAATTCTGAGGGCAGAAAGACGCATTGCTTATTGCCACCTTATTAAAACCAGAGTGCAGGGCTCAGCTTCCTGGTCCGCACCTAGTAAATCCCTCTGCTTCGTGCCAAGAAATTTCACATCCCTTTCTGTCCGGGGAGAGCCAGGCCTCTGACAGGAGGTAGGATAGGGATGGGATGAGCCGATCTGTGCACCTCGTCGCTCTTGCCAGCGGTGTGGATGAGCCATTCACGTGAAAGCAGGTTTACGTCCTGTCCCGCTGCTTTTCACGCAAGGAGGTGGTGGCGTTTGAAAGCTGTGGATGGAGCTCATTGGTGAGAAAGACAAGGATTATTTAACCTTCAATCTGGTGAGGTGGTTTATCCCGGCTTGTGTGTAGATGGGGACAGAGCTGGTGGTTTGCACCGGGCATCCTATTCCTTGGATGAGCTTCCAGGTTGGGGTGGACATGGCGTCCACTAACCACTGCTCTCCACAGCCTGATCTCGCTGCTGCGAGTGGTGGAAGCAGCCCCTGCACCCAGGGCTTGCTGCTTTGTGAAACACAAGCTGCGCGCAGGAGTGAGCTCAGTGCAAAGCTGTAGTCAGAGAAAAGCGGTGGTTTTTTCTCACCGTGGCCACCTCTTTGGTCCAGAGTGTAATATGGAGATTTTGTGGCTGAACACACAGCGCCTTTTCCAGCACTGGCCCCCCTCTGCCATGTCCAGGCACTGCAGTGCCTTTTCCAAAGGGTAACTTCAGGGGTCCCAGTTAGTATCTATTGAGAAAGAATTGGCTTTGCGTTGCCGAGTTGTCACCCAAAACCCATCCCATTTGCTGCTGGGACTGTGGGAATAGGTGTATTGCTGAGCTGGGAACCCTGAAACAAAGAGCTGCACCCCGGACAAGGTGCACGTGGTTGAGGAGGACACACGGTGTGGGTTTAACGCCTGCAGCCAGGCCTTGCCCTGGGATTTAAACGTGATTCACGGATTTGTGACTCCTGCCAAGCCATTCCTCGCATGGCTCAGGAGAGTGCGATGTGTCTGTATGTGAAATCCTGCGTTTGGTCTTTGCCGGTCACTGACATAGAATCATAGAATGGTTTAGGTTGGAAGGGACCTTGAAGATCATCTCGTTCCAACCCCCCTGCCATGGGCAGGGACACCTCCCACCAGCCCAGGTTGCTCCAAGCCCCATCCAACCTGGCCTTGAACACCTCCAGGGATGGGGCAGTCACAGCTTCTCGGGGCAACCTGGGCCAGTGTCTCGCCACCCTCAGAGTGAAAAATTTTTTCCTAATATCTAATCTAAATGTCCCTTCTTCCAGTTTCAAGCCATTCCCCCTCGTCGTATCCTGCAGTGCTTTTACGGGAGCTGTCGGTGATGAGGAGGTGGGGGTGAAGCCCTCCAGCCTGTGGTGCTGCATCCAAGCAGTAACTGGGGGAGATGCTTAAGCAAAAAGGAAAACCCAAGCAGGGAGAGAGGAGTGACAGGGTGCCAGGTGAAATCTGTACAAACAGGTAGCAAATACAAATAGACAGCAGACCTGTGCTCACCCGAGCGGTTTCTGACGGGGCCAGCAGAGAACCCCCCAATTTCTCTCATCTGCAGATGAGGGCAGGTGTGGCCCAGTGGGGACCAGCACAGCTCAGCTCTCCCGATTTGTGGCAGCCCCGGAGCCGTTCAGCTCTGCTGTCCTGCAGAAGTGAGCGCGTGGGGGAGACGTGGATTGGAGAGGCCATGGGGGGCAGGTGGGAAAGGGAAACCGGGGGGGAGCAGGCCAGGATTCTTGGAAGTGATGGTTAGTAATGGGGGTTGCCAGGGATGCGGCTTCTGGGTAACTCAGTTATCTGCCCCTGTTTGTGTAATAGCTGTGTCTCGAGTGGGCTGTTCTGTAACTGAATGTCTGCCACTGCTGCTGTAATGAGGGCTGCCTAATTCGGCAGGAGAAGAATGGTGTGCATTTCGAGAGCGATGCTGCACCGTAGGATTTACCCTATCAGCGCTCTGTCCATACATGCCTTGTACAAATTACTCTGTTTTAAAGCTGTCATTATGGTAATAGACCCAATTGCTGTCTAGTAAAGCCATAAAATGTTTCCATCTGCCTGTGCGCTCCAGGCTCCTTAGCAAAGCTCATTACAACGAGAACCAGAGTTAGTGCAGCCAGAGGTTTCCCGGCGCAGCGTGAGTAGCCGGGCGCAGGCAGGGAGCAGAGAGCTCCTGAGCAGCCCCGGGGTTACGTACATCTCCCACACAGCCCGGTCTCACTGGGAATTACACCTTGTCCCGCTGCGGACACGCTCCTAGCAGGGACCGTGCAGCGTTTGGAAAAAGCCGAGGACAGCATCCCTGCGGAGCTGAGCCAGAGCGTGCTGCGAGGGGCTCCCACCGTGCGGGCGATAGATCAGTGGGGAGATGCCAAACAGATTCGAGCCTAATGTTTAATCCTTGCTCGCAACGAAGGAAGCCTGTAATCCTCTGAGAGGATACATTGGCCTATCCTGAAGTTGTCAAACCAGCTATGAGCTTAGATGTGTCGAGCAGTTGGCTTTGCACGAGTTTCCTGTTAACTTCCAAGAACTATTAGGATCGGGCACCTAAAAATTGTGGTGGTTGAACGCGCAGCCGTTCCTGCTCCCTCCCTGCTACTACCGTTCGGTATTGTTGGGAATGAGCCGCTGTGGTGAGCAGGGCTGTCTCTGCAGTGGGGGAGCTCCTGGCAGAGAGGGGGTCCCTCTGCTGAGGCTGGATGGGGGCGGTGGAGAATGGGACGCTTCCCATCTGTCTGCAGCCCTTCGTGGGGACGTGTCTGAGCTCCTCTTTCCGCAGCGTGGCCCCTAGCCTGCTGCACCTGAGCAGTGTGGGGAGGGCTCTGTTAGGGAAGCCCAGACAGGTTCCTTCAGTGAACAGTGGGGTGGGATTTAAGAAACCAGCAAGAGAGAATTTTTCTTGGCTTTGTTTTCCAAAGCCCCGGCAGCCACCCGTGCGGCATCCGCTCATCCTCTGAAACCGCCTTTCCTTCGCCTTCAGCTTGTTCGCAGGTGTTGTCCCGCGGATGGCAGCCATCAGCCTGGGAGGCTTCATCTTCCTGGGGACGTACGAGAAGACTCGCCAGCTGCTGCTCTGAGCCAGCCCGGCCGGTCCTGCCGGTGGCCGCTGAAGAGCTGGAGAAGCCGCCGAAGAGCTGGAGGAGGAGGAGGAGTCCGCCCAGGAACGCAGCCTTCCTCCTGCCGCCTCTCG